>NC_066852.1:15217193-15536193 GCF_001640805.2 Lates calcarifer | reverse complement strand
ATACAAACATATTAAGGTCAGAGAGAAGACTCATGATCGACCTTTGTCTTTGTTCAGTCCAAAATGCTGCAACATGCAGGGTTTTCTTCAAAAGTCAGACAGTGGCATCTGTTTGAGTTCCAAACTTTGTTTTTTATTATATTTAAAATGGAATCATGGAAAGCTGTGCTAAATAACATCAAGTTTTGATAGACCTTAAAGAATACTCACTGTTATATATTTAGATTTAAAGATAATTGTGGTGACACATCATCAGATTAACTCAGTAATCAGCTTTAAATGTGTTTGCTCTGATGTGCAGAGAAAAGAGTTCATGTTTGCTTCCACCTCTCTCACTCATTCAGGTGAATCGACCGATAGGAAAGGTTCAGATCTTTACAGCCGACCTATCAGAGATCCCGCGCTGCAACTGTAAGGCAACAGACGAGAGCCCGTGTGGGATGGACTCAGAGTGCATCAACCGCATGCTGCTGTACGAATGCCACCCGCAGGTACACAAACACCTCCAGTACATATATAAAAATATTGTACAGTGTATAATATTATACAATGTGGTCTTAAATGGCTTCCTTTGCATTTGTAATAGAGAGCACAGTGTATTTTGACACAGCCAGGTGTAAAGTATCCCTATCATTATGTATAACTCTTGCAGGTTTGCCCGGCGGGTGAACGGTGCCTCAACCAGGCGTTCACCAAACGTCAGTACAGCCAGGTGGAGATCTTCAGGACGCTGTCCCGAGGCTGGGGGCTCCGCTGCGTCCATGACATCAAGAAGGTAAATCCAATACAATACAAAGCTACTGAACTGCTGATACTGGTACCAGTGTTTCTACATGAACTGCTGCAGAGTTGCTATCAGGTGGTGACTCAGTAATGACTGTTCCCTGTGTTGTTCCCCCAGGGTCAGTTTGTGAGCGAGTACGTTGGGGAGGTGATCGACGAGGAGGAGTGCAGGTCAAGGATCAGACACGCACAGGAGAACGACATCTGCAACTTCTACATGCTAACTCTGGACAAGGTACAGCTCCAAGCCAGAGTGTGTGTGTGAGAGACCCAATCCAAAATACGTCAGACCTGAACAGAACGGACGTGGTCCATTATAATTTGGACCTCACCTGGGTCCTGATTTAAACACATCTACTAGCTGGACAGTGTTTCATTAAAATTGTTAATTTACACACAGCCCCAATAGCTTGGGTACCGAAACCCGGATCGTGAATCTCAAGGACCTGGCTCGAGTCAGGTCGGGACCTGTGCCCTCGTTTTCCTGTCATTCCTGTACTGTACTAAGGCACAGAAATACTTAAAAACTGTTCATTCATGTTGTTAAGCATTATTCCATAGTTTCAATAGTTTGCTCTTGTTGGCAGGATCACCAGTTTTCCATCTGAGTGACGTTTCTCCAGAGACAGATGTGGTTCTGTTCTGTTGTCTGTTTTCCTGCCTCATTTAAATTTAACTCCCGTGTGTGCTCCCTGTGCTCTGGGCACTGAATTATCAGACAGAAGGGCAAAGTGACTTTCATTGTCAGGGAAAAGTATGATGTTAAAATGTTAGAATATGTAGTAGTGTATACTGTTAGCTGTGTATATGATGTCGCTGCAGCTGTGTGAGTATAGAGATTATCACACTCCAACGCCAAGAAGATGAAGCTTTGTTTCGGATAAGTCTGACTGTCTTTTAGAATATGTAAGAGCGTGTGTGTGTGTGTGTGTGTGTGTTAGGACCGGATCATCGATGCTGGGCCGAAGGGGAATGAGGCTCGCTTCATGAACCACAGCTGTCAGCCGAACTGTGAGACCCAGAAGTGGACGGTGAGCGGAGACACCCGGGTGGGACTGTTTGCTCTCGTCGATGTCGCTGCAGGTATGCCTCTTCATTTAGAGCTGCAAGTGTAAGATACAGGTGAAAACCCTGAAACCTTCCTGATTCCACATGTTGAATCCATGTTAGGTGACAAGGAAAAACACCTGTTAAATAGAGAAAACGAGCAAATGATGGAACCCTATGTGTAGATATTGAACTATTTTATTTACGTTTTTTTGCTTTTGTTATGTCGATTGCATGTAGATTGGTGGTAAATAAAATTTGTTGAGGATTGGTTTGCATTTTTTTAAACAATACTCATATGTACACTGAAAGAGTTACAGGTTACTGCAATCATTCCTCCTTTCCGTACTGGCTATGAAGAGATCCTTTATTTTATAGTAAGTGATGAGGGACAAGGCTACACATAGTTCTTGTTCTGTATAAAAATACTCTCTAAAGCAGGTTTTTCAACCATCCTGTTGACTCTAACCCTGGCTGAATGTACTATGAAGCTTCAGCAGTCTGAATTGGACAAATCAAGTGGGTATTTTCCACAGTTGCAGCCTTTTTCAGTTGTTTGTGTGTATCTGCTCAGGCACAGAGCTTACCTTCAACTACAACCTGGAGTGTTTGGGGAATGGGAAGACAGTGTGTAAATGTGGAGCACCAAACTGCAGCGGCTTCCTGGGTGTCAGGCCAAAGGTGAGGGGGATGGCCCAAATGAAATACCACTGTTCGATATATTGCAACTTGAGGTACTCTTGAAGTTATTTTGAGGTGCTGGATTTATCTGCCAGGTGGTAGAAGGAGAGGAAAGGTGAGCACTGGGGTGAGAGATGATAAAATCGGTCTTCTCTAAAACTTTGCTGTTGTTGTGCCATCGTTAATCAACGTCTCTCTGCGACCAGAACAACCCTCCATCAGATGACAAAGGTCGGAAGCTGAAGAGGAGAGGCCACGGCAAGAAGAAGAGCAAGGTGGTGGTGACCAAAGAAAGGGAGGATGAGTGTTTCAGCTGTGGAGACGGAGGACAGATGGTTTCCTGTAAGAGACCTGGATGTCCTAAAGTCTACCACGCCGACTGCCTCAACCTCACCAAGAGGCCTGCAGGTGAGTGGCTGTGCATGGACGCTATAACATTATTGATACAGTCTGTGGTGCAGTATAATCATTTCCTGTGCATCCTGTGCTTTGGGATGTTAAAGAGAAAGAGGGTGAAACACCTGCTGCTGTCTCAATTTTTTTAAAATCCTGTTTTGTTAAATGTGACACATTTAACTGAGAAGAAGAACAACTAATAAGAAAATGTTAAGTGCTCATGAATAAGATATAGACAAGTAAGGAAAGGAAAAACATTCATTTTAGTGAGTTAATGGGAGAACTGGATTTAAGTTGGACAGTTAGATACAAGTGTAGTTAGCACAGTAAATATATCTTGTTTATTGTGCATTTTTCTCATGAATTGTGTTGTAGAAGTAGAGTTCATTATTCTAAAAGTTTATTACTTTCCCTTATGCTCTCTTGTCTGTATGTTCACTGCAGGTCGATGGGAATGTCCATGGCACCAGTGTGACATATGCGGTAAAGAGGCAGCGTCCTTCTGTGAGATGTGTCCTAGTTCTTACTGTTGCCAGCACCGCGATGGCCTGCTCTTCATCTCCAAGCTGGACGGCAAGCTGTCCTGCAGCGAGCACGACCCCTGTGGGCCTGAACCGCTGGAACCAGGGGAGATTCGGGAGTACACACCTGAACCCAGAGCCCTGACCTCGGGGCTGGGCATGGCCATCATCCCCTCCGCTGCTTCTAATACGACCACCGGTCTGAACCAAGCCACCAGGAGGGTCCAGGAGATCAGCGCTGGCGCTGGCATGTGTGCTTCTGAGGCGTTTCCTGCTTTTTCCATCCCCGTCCCCATCACCATTCCCGTCGCTGCTCCCGCCGCCTCGCCTCCCCCTAGCAGCTCTGACGCTCCTAGCAGCCCGCAGGTGTTTGACCTCCCGCACTACTCGCCCATCTCTTCGTATGAGGAGGAGAGGGACGTCTTAGACGAGGAAGAGGAGACAGAGGAGGGGGAGCTGCTGGCAGAAGTGGAGGAGGAGTTAGCCGAAGAGGGAGAGGTGGGGAGGCAGAAATCGGATCCTCCCGAAGAGGATGGGGAGACGGTGATGGAGGACATCGGGCTGGAATACCTGGAGATCAAAGAAGAGGAGGATGAGGATGATGAGGATGAGGATGAGGATGAGGAAGAGGAAGAAGAGGAAGAAGAGGAGGAAGAGGAAGAGGAGGAGGAGTGACACACAGTGGATCATTATTTATAGTGGTGCAGGGCATGGAGGCAGAACAGGCAGTCAGGCAACAAGACATCACAGTCGCTGCAGTGGGGAAACAAATGGCAATCAATCACATTACACAAGTAGCCCAGTCTGTCACTGTTTGTATGCGATGAGCAAGTGGATGTATGGAAAACTCTTTAGGACAAAACATAAATAAAATAATTTAAAAAATAATTATGAAGTTGATAAATCAGTAAATAAACTGCATTAATACTTAAGACTAATGTATACATAGACTATTTCAAATTATTTAAGGATTTATTGATGTAGTTTTGTCCTATTGATGACTCCATACTCCCTGACCTTGGTACACACTTTCTGTAGAGACAGTTCACGTCACAGTGACTTTGCACAAACTTGCGTTTGTGAACATATTTCACTCCAATATGCTTGTTTTCTCATGTTTCGACCAATTTCACCTGCTGATTTGTTTTGGTATTTCTTTGAGTGGTAGTTCAGGTGTCCTATGTATCAGCAAGTTGAACTGAAAAAGCTTAATGTAGTTGGAGACAGTTATTGTATCTGGTGTGTAGTTGTTTAATGCAAGAAAAGACTACACTTTAGCTTCTGGTCAAGGTGAATCCTGGGACACGGTGATAACCACCGGAGTAACAGCAGCGCTCAGCCTGGTACATGACTTCTACTCCGTTATGTTGGAAGTGAATAGTGACCCCCCAGTTACATCACTCCAGTTGGATGTACCAGAAAAAAAAACATGAACTTAACATGAACTGTCTGTAAATAAACCAGTTTCAGTCTGGTTGTGCTTTCAGACATGAACATTGATTCAAATGAAAAATAACCAGCCTCTACTGGAATGAAATTTGTCCCGTGTGGTCGGTGGACTGAGGTCTGTGATGTATAATTGTTTTTTTTTGTTTTTGTTTTTTTTCGGGACGCATACCTGCCACAACAACCTGAATCAACTTCTATCCAGGACGGACAACCTGACACACAGGAGTTGTTGCTTCCGTTAACTCTAGTCTCCCCTTCATCTCCAGTTCTTCTTGACGCCTCAGACCATAAATTGGTGCTTCAAGATCAGACCATGTATGAAAATGTCAAAGTGCCAGATGATTGGCTGCGTGGTGTAGCCCTAACCACGCTGATGCTGATAGTGATAGTTTGGATTGAAGCTGCCAATAGTCAGTGTGTTGAGGAAATGTTCTCCAGACCATTTCATGCCAAAAAAAGGGATCCTAAACTGACAAGGATTGAGTGTTTGACTAAGACCAGGTTTCATGTCGAAAGACATAAAAAAAAGTATTTATGCCGTCATGGGACACTAAAACTAAGATAAAGAAACTAGTAATAGGTTATTTAGCAGCTCCGTAAGTCAGGCTGAGGCAGGTTGGACTGCACAGACTGATGCTCCTGAAGCTGGTTGAGGTTACTGGTGGTCTAGATGCAGAGATAGCACTAAGTTTTCTCTTGTGTGTATGCTGTTAATATATTATTCTGTGACGCACAAATGATAACGAGGGAGAGTGGTGACGTTACCGCTCCTTCTCCTCGTTCTTGACTCTCCATTGAGGGGAAACAAAAGTCTTCAATTGGAAAAAAACGAACGGACTCCTGCCATGATGCTTGCACTTCAGTATGTGTTCTTGCCACACGTGTTTTGCTCTGTCTTCAAGCTTATAATATTGTCTGTGTGTTATCTGCCAATGCCTTAGAGTGTATTTCTTTGGAGATATTTTTAAGGAATGGTTTGGCATCTGTGAGAGCCAAGTTTCCCTATTAATGCCTTTTTACAGCTGCCCAACAAGCAATGTTTCATTCCAGTGTAATTATGACCTGTTAGATCTCAACCATTGACCTGTTAACTGCTATATAAATATATAAGAAGAAGAAGGTATGAAATAAGCACTTTGTGCTTGCCTCAATCTTTTTTTACTTATTGGTCTAAAATTAAGCTCCACAGAAAACTTTTTCTTATTTTAGCATAAATTATTTTGATGGTGGTCAGACATTTTCAAATCCTAGTCATGTGGCTTTAAATTCATGATTGATTCAATGAAATCACATAATTGTGCAGACAAATGCAATTATTTATCAGCAATGTGCTTTTAAAATGTATCAGAAATCGGTCAATGATGTTTTTTCAGGACAGGAGCTCCCACAAGGCAAATTTGTCAGATTGCCAAAAGCTAATGAGCCTCACTGGTAAAAATTACTTACTAGTAGATTCTTACAAAATACTTGTTTTATCACAACTAAAATGACCAGGTGTGCACATTTTACTGACCAGTACACTATTAAAAACCCATTTAGTTCAGAATATGGACAGAAAACCACAGAAACATGTTTTATCCTTTCAGAAGGACTGTTTAACTTGCCATGTGCTGACTGGGTAAGTTGTTTAATGTTTAATAAATAATCTTTGTTCAAACTTGGTTAAAATAATGACGTGGTCACGTTTTACTGTCCAGTGCAGTGTTAAGTACACATTTAACTCAGAATATGGACAGAAAACCCCAGATACATGTTTCAGCTTTTCAGGGGGACTGATTAGCAGGTCAGATGCTAATTAGGATCACTGAACATGTGGCTGCTGAATGCAGAGGAAAAAAATAAGCTTTTTTTCTGAAGTAGAAGATTTAGATAGAGAAAATATTCCTTGAACATAATTGAAGAGAAATTGACTAATTCCAAAAATTTAAACAGTTTTAAATATGCCACTATCATAATATGCTGTATTAAAAACAAGATGACTGTGAAGACTGTATACAGTGTGTATGTATATCCTTGCTTGTAATTTAGCTCTATTTTCAATGTAGAATTTCTAATCTGTTGTAGATGTAGACAGAAATTTGTGGATCTGGAACCAGGTTCTCTAATAGCTAGCAATCAAACAGCAGCAGGTTGTTGAGATGCTGTGGTAAACTTTATTCTTCTCTCTTCACAGCAGTGTTGCCAGAGACAGTACAATACCTTTTTGATTGAGCCATGAGACGAGGGTGAAGTGAGTTGTCCCATCTTTAAGGTAAAGGTCCAGAGAGGAGAATAATAGAAAAGGAAACATCAGCACATCTGCATTAAAACTCAAACTCTATAAGCTAAAACACACACACACACACACGCAGAAAATGGCTCAAGTACAAAATTAATCACCAGCCACAAGCCGGACTGTCACAATGAATGTAAACATGTAACGACAATCAGAGTCAGAAAGGCTGAACATACAGATACAGAGCGCTCTGAAATAATGGCATCTTAACCCATCACATAATCGATGCTGACAGCAGAAATATGGTCAGTGTGGTGAAATGAAATTAGCTTGTGTAGTGATTTGTCAAGAAAGCTCCAAAGAAGGCACAAAAAAATCATGTTTTTCTTAACAAATCAATTATCCAATTGTTTTAAACTTTAGACACTGAAGGTGTTTGTTTCCCCACTTATTCTAATAACGATGCCATTTCAAGGCTTTTGCCAGCAAAGTGTCAAAAATTCTGTCAGTGGTTTTGGAAATTGTAGCTTGTTAAATGTAAAAAAAAAGAAAAAAAAAAAAAAGATATATTTTAAATTTAGTAAATTTAGTGTTTAAAACAGGGTTTCTGCAGTGTTCACCAAACTAATTTTAAGACCTTTTTAAAACCGCATAGACTGCAACTGCATAGCTTTTTCACCGTCATACTGTAAAATCAATAAGGATTATATAAGTACATTCATTTATTGACACTTGCATCACATTTTTGTCAGAGTGCTCAGGCTGTATGTAATTCATTCCTAGTAATATAATGAATGTGATCTGGGGGCTGATTAGCAGCAGAACATTGATGGATAGATTTACAAGTTAAAATAATGAATCAATTTAAGTTTGTTAAGTTGTTGCTAAAATTGACACTTACTCATTGTGAGACAGTGAGCTTTGTAGTTGCTGTAGCTCACAGTGGAGACAATGTTGTAGGTCTAATCGTGCTAACAGCCTCCAGCATGTGCCACAAAAACAATTTGATTTTAAATTTATAGATGTGTAATGTCTCCTGACAGCCTGCAAACATACCTGAAAAATATGACTTATGTTTCTGCCTGTAGCAGCCAAGAAAGTGTTTAAGACTTTTGTAATTTTACGTTTTTTTAAATACCTTCTGAAACCATTTTCAAGGGGTCTGAATTCATTTTTTTACCTTTCAATACCTGCAGACCCCCTCTAACATGACTTTGTTTCTTTAATTTTATGTCATATGAAATGATTTTCCAGCAGTACAGCTCATCAGTGCTTTGGGCTTCTTTTTTTAATCAAGTAATAATCAAGTGTAACATGCCAGAGTGTCCTTCAGTGCACCGCCAAGGGCAATTTTGAAAATGCTTTCAACCTAGAAGGAAGCCAAAAAACAGACGTTGTTTCATAAATAGTTTTCAATAGAAAGCACAGGTGATGATCTTAACCATTAAACCACAGAACGGAAAATTCAGCTGTTAAACACTCACTCTTGAGCAAAGTCTATTTGCTTTGTTCCGGCAACAGTTATGCTGGTTTGAAGAGATTTTATTTGGCTTATGGAGACATCTCTTTTCAAGGCACAAGCTTATATTTCCATTCTTTTCTTTCAGTGTGGGGATAGATGGCAGGAGATGATGTTACGGAGAGGAGACATTTGAAACCAGCAAAAGGGGAATAAGAAAAAGATGCTAGAAATACCATGCCTCAAATTCAGGTGTGTAGGCCACAGTGCATGAATGCTAAGATTTGTAAAGGTTTGCAGTCTCTTTAAATTTCACAATTTAACATATATTGCCATCATATGACTGTTTCTCCACACAAATGCATAAAAAAAATGTGGCTTAGTTGCTATTAATTTTAAGGTCTATCAGAGCTTTGAAACATTCTTTCAATAAGCTTTTAATTTAACAGAACATAATTGTTATTTTACACCAATCCCTCTTTAACAGCCTCCAATAAAAATATTGTGCATCAAAATATCAACACATATGACAGGAACACATCAAAGCAGCAACACGGGGGAAACTGAGATTGTGTCCATTTATTTCCCCACATCTGGCAGAACAACTTAAAAGGCAATAAATTAGTTACTTGAGTCTTAAATATAGCTGTAAATATTGTTCTGAGAACATTGAGAGATGATGGTTTATACAATATTACAACATTCACCCACAAGGCTTTTTCCTGTGTTGGTTAAATCTGCAGTTTCTCACCACAGCCTTTCCTAAAACCTTTCAGAGCCTGTCTTCGAAGGAACATTTCACTGCTAGAAATGACTGAAAGAGAATTTGACAAGTCATATTTCCATATGTGTTCCATCCATTTAGAATTACAAAATAGAAAATTTAGAGTTTAGATACAGAAAACTGTCCTTCAAATTTTCTTTCAGTCAGCTCAGGTCAGGTAATTTTATATCAGGTGTAGCCATTTGAGAATCCACCACTTAAAATCAGCTTATGCTGCAAAAGATAACTTAGCAGATACATGTAGTAAATACTGTCAGCATGGATGTAATATGAGAACTGGATACCAGACTTCAAGATGGCCCCTGTTCATTTCAGTGAAAACTGCATTAACCAAAAATGTCTTGTAGCTTCCAGGTTTCACTCTGTGTTGTGAGGCCAACTGCTCGAGTAGTAGTGTTTCTCTCATTGACCCCATACACTTTATATTGGAATGGAGTCACTTGAATAAAATCAGCTTTAATGTTTTACAAATATTAAACATTCATGGTTTAAATATTTGTTATACAAGGAGTTTTACCTTGTTTGAACTGAATTTGTTCGCAGTTGGAGGCGTCCTGTCAACAGTTTGACAGACGGTGGTTTTAAAAGCTTTTTGGGCTACTGGGGCAAATTAGCAGCAAGGCTCAATGGCAGCTCTGTATCAGCTCTTTTAATACATCCATGGCTGTCACATGACAAAAGGTGTGGTATTGTTGTGGTAAATGCTTAAAAGTCAAAGCTCTAGACACACCTCTTTTACTGTGGATATATAAAGGCCTTTTTAAATTTAATTGGTGTCCTTTCATTCATGTGTTATACCAGATTTGCAAATGTTTCGTAAGGGTCCATTTCAATGCAGTATGGTTGAGAACATAGGAGCGTTTTGTTTTGTTTGTTAACACATAACCTCGCTGGCTTCACTCCATTCATGTAGGCTTCACTGAAGATGTGCAGGCTGGGTTTCCACAACCAGGTTAATTACAGTTCCAAGTAAACAAAAATTAACTTGTGTAAACAAACCATTCACCATCCTGTAGCACAGCACCCGCTATAACAATCAACAGCATCAAGTTTTCTCTGCGAGTGCAGGTTCAGTAGGATCCTTCTGTTTTGTTAGCACTGTTTTAACTTCATCACCACTGCAGGTCGTCTTTTCACCACAGCTCATATTCCGATTGTTTAACACCACAGCGTTAGGGATAGGTTTCCTTCCATGATGTGGTCCAGCTCAGAGAGCTATGGAAAAGTGAACAGCTGATGTGGGGATAAAACATGGGACATAACTGGGTGAAAAGTGGGAGTGTTGGTTTTTAAGTTCCTCTCCACCCAGTAACAGTTGTAGTCGTAGCATATCCTCCTCCATAAAGTCTCGCACCCCTCAGTTCTTTATGGCACAAAAGAAATAAACATTTAATAACGTATAAACAGTACTGTTTGATTTCTTTTTCAGTGATTTGGTACCAGATCCAGAGCGGACGTATGTGACACCCATCCAGCATATCCAGGTTGGACTCCAGCTAAGGGAAGGTGACCGCTTCTGTTTCCCTTCCTGTTGCCCAGCATCAGTTGTTGTGACAACAGGAGTAGAAATATGAGTCTTTCTTCTGGCCCAAATCGATACCAGTTTCCTCTGCTGAAACACAGTAAAAAACAAATGAAATATAGCATGCTTATCTGTGGGGAGCTGTAGAGGTGCTGAAAACCAGATTTTGTTACCCTGGGACAGAGCCAGACCAGCTGTGTCTCTGTTTCCTAAAATGTTTCAAATAATACTTTAAGGTCCTGGATCTGAACTAGCTTTGCTCAAAATGTTTGGCCAGAAATGTTCCTGTTGCACACAGAGGGGGTTTCTTCCACATCTGCCCCTCTTACATGTGGTGTTCCCCATGGATCCATTCTAGTGCCATTCTTATTTTCTGTGTATAAGCTGCCAATGAACCACATATTACAGCAATACAACAATAATTTCCACTACTGTACCACTTCTTTGCTGCTCCACAACCTGGTTAGTCAGTTGATACAACCTCACCATGTATTTCAGATCTTGAGATGAATGTCTCTGAACGTTAACAACTCTAGTCTAAATCTAAATCTGAATTCCTGTTATTGAACCTGGCTTCCTGTACTGTTTTGTCAGTAGGCGTTAATCTTTAAAGTGGGCAGGGTTTGAACTTGAACTCAAGCTTTTTTTATTCTTCACACAATTATTTTTGTCACTTTTCACATGCAATACTATTAATCAATGAGTGGACTGTCTGAGAGTGCTGTTATTCCCAGTTTTAGAGAGATAGGCCTTTGAGTGTGGCTGTAAACATGTATGGACTTGTTTGTATTAACTTGTTTCTAGCATACACTGTCCTTTAGTGAAAAGCAGCAGATTACTGAGCTTTTCTTTTAAGTGCTTCATGCTGTCTTTACCATCTCCACCAGGATCAGACACTTGTAGGCCAGTCAAGAGTTGTTGCAGTCTGAATCTACGCAGTCACCCTTTAACAAATGCTGTTAAGACTACAAAGAGAGTGTGTGCATAAAACACTCACCTGTCATATACTGGAAGGCAGTGTTGTTGTAATCCTCAGCAACTTTCTGGAACAACTCATCTGACAAGCAGAGGAAGAATAAGGCCTGTCAGTTTCCATCAGTTCATTCACACATCATGACCTGATAAAAACTAGTCCATTCACATTCCGAATACCTGGCTGAGCTTTCTTTACATGCTCAATGCAAGAATATATGCAATATCCCTACAAGCAACTGACGGAGTATTAGTTTTGCTGTCATGTGTAGATTCTTTATAATATTTTAGCCAACACTAACAAAAGTAACGTAGGTTGATGTTGTATGTTTCAGCAGTGCCACGCTGTAATACTGCTAGGGCTGCAAATAATTGTTTTAGTCCCTTTTTTATTATTCTTTTGAGGTTAAATGTTAACAAGCTGTTTCCAGCTTTTCAACTGAAAGACTTTAGTTTTTCCTTGTCAAAAAGTAAAGCACGGGTCAGGTCTTGGGCTTTTATGCACTTTTATTTCTTCCTCTGTTCATCTTTGAGTGACAGGTGAAATGCAGTCCAGTGTGCGTGCTTTTCTGTTCTGATCTACAAAGCTTGAAACAGGTTACAACAGGATGTGCGTGTTGTTGATTTGAGATTTAATCACAAGAGGATGCTCTGAAGTGAACTGAAACAAATGGCAGGCTGTCATACTGTGGTTGTACAAGGGGGCTTAAAAACCTCTTTTCCCACGTATGAAAACCACATTTTTAAAAACTGATTTAACAGTCTCCTCTTGTAGTGACAGATTCAGTTGTACTTATTACTCAACATGACTTTTCTTGTCTTTCAGTTTTACTTTTATGCATATCTCAACCTGGTGTACAACAAGGTTAAACGTTAAGAACTAACTCTTATCTGCTATGTTGGGTTTCAATATAACAGTTCTGAGGGAAACCCACTTCCTCAATGGACAGACCATGAATAAATACAGCTCTGATCGCAGCCAACCACCCGTGTTAAATGTGGTCTGCAGATGACTGAAGTTGTGACTCACCCACATTATTTCCTGTTTTACTGGAGGTCTCAAAATGTTGTGCACCAATCTCTGTGTAAACAACAAAAACATTAAGGTTAGATGTCAGTCAGGCAGAGGCACAAACTTGTGCAAGAGGAAGTTTTGTCCATGTGCCAATTCTTACTGATTACACAGAGAGGCTGACAAAGGTCATAGATTTATTAATATCCTTTAGCAATGTTACAAGATCAAATAAATGCAGACATCCTAAGTAAGGCAGTATGACACTAATGTATCATGGGCACTATATTAGTAACAACTGGCTATATATGAAAAACAGGCCATGTCAACCAACCACATGGGAGAGATTATATTATTATGTAATCTCTTTTGCATGTCCACAGTTCGATATATAGATATAAAGATATAACAGACAAGAGTCCCAGTAAAATGAGCAGTGAAGAAGGCAGGTTTATAACAGTGTGACTGTAGTTACCTTCTGCAAAGTCCTGAGCATCATGGTAGTCAATTTGGCGCAAGCTCCGATCTCCTTCAATCAGGTCGTTTTTAGTGCCACACAAGTAGATCTTACAGTGCTGGAGTACACAATGCAAACAAAAAACCCTTATACTACTTGTGTTTGGCTTCTAATGTTAAATGAATAAATGGCTTTGTGGTCTTACCTCCTCACAGTTTTGCAACTCTTTGACCCAGAACCGAGCTCGCTGGAAGCTGCTGCTGTCAGTTAGATCTGAAAGTCAAAAATGACAAAAACAACCACGTTGACAGGCACAATCACCCATTTGTCCAAAAAATAGGATGGAAACTACAGGTGAAATAAAATCTACAGAAAGAAGATGGAGGGTAAAGAATAAGAAGGTCAGCAGGCCCAAAAGAGGACATTAAATAAAACATGACAGCAGTGTGAGTAATTCAGTGGGAAAATGCGATCAAATATTTCCTAAGAAGTTCCCCAACATGGAACAAAGACAGAGATATGGCAACCAGTTGGAAGATGTGAAACATTTTACTAGTATGGTTGAGAAGATGAAGAATTCAGTTAATCGGTGTAGATTTGTTTCAAAGGAAAGCAGTAAAAATGTCCTGGACTTAAACACAGTAACGTGTAATCAGACTGTATCATGCCTTAATTATATTCCTCATGGTAACTGTGTTTACATTCTTTGATTTACTTTGTGATAGAGAGCTGTGGTAGCGGTGAGCAGAAGGTTTTGAGTAAACAAAACAACCAAGCCTTTCCTCATCTTGTCGTCGTTATCAACAATTTCTTGTATCCACAACCACTGTAACACTGAGGAGTATTTAAGTGTTAAAGTTCTGAGCTGTTGTTGACCATCAGAGGTTGAGTTATGACACCTGAAAGCTTTCCATTAGATGTTTAAGAACAGTGTAAATTTACCGTAGCAGACTATGGCGGCCCGGGCTCCTCTGTAGTAGATTCTGCTCATAGCTTCGTAGCGCTCTGATCCAGCTGTGTCCTGGGTAAGTAAGGGAGAAGAGAAGAGAGGGACAGAAGTAAGACTGAGATCCATTTCAGTAGAGACAAGGTGAAACGATATTGGAGAGATGGCTCTGCTTCCTATTTAACTATGTTAACAGCTTAAACGTACTCATATGTGTCTCCCCTCGCAGCTACAAAATAGTGGAATCACTAAAAAGTGTTATTCTGAATATTCAGAAGAGCTTATTTTCTAACACATTTTTCTTTTTCCCTTTTCCCAGGTCTCATCAAGATAAAGACAAGGGGTGCACATAAAAGAGACTCACCATTCCAAGTAAGTCCTTATGTATATATGATAAAGGTATCATCATTAATTATTTAAATCCTCAGACACACAGCTATGCAATGGTAACTGTCCCTGTTATTTTCCTTCACAGATTCAACATTTATACAGTGAGATGGACAGGGTATCACAGAGCCTACAAATTCTTTTTTCTCTACTTCAGTGTGTCTGTGTTTACTATTCTCTGACTTTATAGGGCAGAATATACTGTGTGCTGTATTTATATATAGGATGAAAGGAGCTGATGTGATGTGATTGGCTATAAGACTGTTATTAGGGGCGCATTCTCAGTACAAAGCCTCAAATTCTTATGACATAGCCTCTAACTCACCCATATTCCCAGGGTAATCACTTTCTCCCCCACCTGGATTGGTTTGGCAACGAAAGCAGCACCGATAGTCTGTCAGGAAGAGAAGACAAGAGCAGTGAAGCATTAGGCACTCATGGATGGAAATGTCGAGTCTCTGTAGACTGTGGGTACTCTCAGTCTGAACTCTCACTGACCACAGTCTAAATGAGCACTAATGGGAGATAAGATAAAGCAGGGTTAGACTGATACTTGTGTACTGATACCTGGAATACATTTTTCCTTCCATAAAATGTACTCACCACAATGTCCTACACTAAAACCTGCAGTTTAAGTTGTTTTCATTCTTAGTTTCTTTGTGACATGATTAATGGGGCATGAAAGAAAAGAAAAATAAGTTCTGCCACACAGGTTTATAATCTTTTGGACATTTCTCTAATTTTTTTACATAATAAATTGTGCAAAAAGTAAAGCTGCTGTACCTCTTCATGCAAATGTAAATTTCTTAAAAATATTATGGTTTATTCTTAACCAAGACACAACAGAGGCATAGATAGTTTCCATGTTAATATAGAAGATTTTACAAAAATGCTTGTCTAATGCAGTATGTGTTTAAGGAAACAAACCGTAACATCACTGCATCCAGAGTTTCTATCATAGCGTTAAGTTTAATTATGATGGCAGACTTGGGCCTCTGTTACCACAACGTCCCTGGGGCTAAATATAAAAGTAATGCCTTTCATCTAAGCAGCAGGCAGGGAGGGAATCAGCAACGGGCTGCCACGGAAATTTAAGCGGAGCAGCTGACACTCACGTTCTGGTACGGGCCGACCAAGAAGCGATGATGAACGTATCTCTCCACCAGACTGGTCTTTCCCACACTCTCCTTTCCCAGCATCACCACTTTGGCATCAACACGCATTGCACTCATAGTAACGGAGTTTGGAAAAGCACAGGACGAAACCGCAGCACAGCAAACAGAGGGCGTGGGGGTTAATTTACGAGGCAGCTGCTGGGCTGCTCAGTGCGCTGTGTGAGGAAAAGAGAATACACAACAGATAGTGACAATAATAATGAAGTCATTATTAATAATTAATAAGTAATTAATAATTGAGAAACAGAAAATAATTTTTAAAAGACTGAAAATTATGGCAAATGTGCTTAAACTCAATAATTACTGCAAATTACCAAATCATTTTTACTGCCTGTATCTGTTGCACTTCACACATGAATCTCTTCATAGTAAGATTTCAAACTAAAATGAAACATGACATGACATTTTGCTTGAAAATTGCTAAAACGGTTGGTTATGAAAGTAGTTGCCGAATATTCTTGTATTGATCGACTATCCGATTAATTGACTTACTGCTACAGCTCCAGATACTTTACATTACTAAAGCTATGCTGGATTTTTCTGTCCAACAATTCAAACACCCATAGTGTTCACTTTATAAATTATATGTTATACTTCTCGTATATGTATATGAACATGAGAAAAGCAGTAAAATCCTCAGTGACTAAATAATACTAATAACGACCTGATACTATTAAAATATATTTCATTAGTTTAAACTGGTTGAGTCGTCTCACTGCTGTAAATGGGTGAATTAACAACAAAACAATAAGCACTGGCTTTCGACCTTATGTTACACTCATTTTGAAGGCAAAAAAAGGGTTACATGGTTTCACTTTATACCTTATAACTTAAAATTTCAGCTGTAACAAACTGTTACTGCACTATCTGCAGATCAAATATACTTTATCACAACGACAAAAGTGTCGTCTGACTGAATTACATTAAGATATGAGTCGTTCAGTTACCTCAACATGACATGGCCAAAACACCAGCCCAGCATTACTGTTAGTCAGGGTTTGAGAGCTAGCCTAGCTAACTTCAGCACCATACACAGGCACTAAAAACTCACCTGGCCGCTTGCTTGACTGAACAAATCTTCCAAAGGAGCCAAATCGGAACTGTCATCCGTGGCTACTACCACACCTCTTTTAAGGTAAATACAGTCACAACCAAACCGCTCGTCATTTCTGCCCAGCCTTGCTGAGCTGCCGGCTGCTGTCTGGACGCGGAGAGTAGCAGCTAGCTTACTGACACAGTTGTGCAATGGCTGAAATTACAAGCAAGTCGTCAGTTAGACAAGGCTACAGAGAGAAACGGTAAACATCGTCTGTTATTTACAAGAGCTCTATTCTCTGAAAACAAGTCCAGCTAACTGACGGGGACCGGCAGCCTGCAGATAAGGCTGTTAAACGTTTCTGAGGGGAAGAAAAATATCCAGCTGAGCTTTGTTTGTTTGGGTGGGAACCACAAGGGCGAGAGAGGCGGTTTCCAGGAGAAGGAAGTGCCCGAATTGGATGACACAATCACCGGAAGTTGGGAAGCTAGCTGGTAGTCCAACCTGTGGCAATGGTGCTGGAGTTAGCTAACCAGGCAATTCCCCCAGGGGCCCCAAAAGCTCTGTTTACTCCATATCGGTCTGCACAGTGGTGGAAGAGAAAGTATATTAAAATGCAATTCCTATTGTGAACGTCATTACAATATAAGAATATAATGATGTGACTCATCCCATCAAGAGCACTTAAAGTCATGGGATAATTATGGAGCTGAAGGATTTGTTATAGGACTGTTGTATTAAACTGCAGTTGTTTTAGCTAGGCGTACATAAAAAGCTGGCAACTAAGTGTAGTGAAATGATTAATAAATTAGTCGATCAACAGAAAATAAATTAACAATTCTGATAATCGATTAGTTGTTTCAGTTATTTACATTTCGGCTATTTTCTGACAGTTTAAAGATTAACCATAAAAACAATTAAAACTTGTGTAGGTGCATAAATAAAGATAGCACTGTCGTATGATAAATACTACGATATCTATCACACAGATAGATGAGTCCCGTTGGTTTAAACAGTTGAACATTGCCCATGAGGCTGCAGCAGGGATTGGTTCAGGATCCGAAGGCTCTACCGGTCCCACCCCACCCCAACTCACAAACACGCACCGGAGACAGAGGGAGAGAGAAGCAAACATGGCTGAACCAGAGGGAAGCGAGTTAACTTCTGGAGGCATTTTTCAGGAAATATTCACCTCTCCGCTGAACCTGACCCTGCTTAGCCTCTGCCTGTTCCTCTTGTACAAAATCTTCCGCGGGGACAAACCGCCCGAGCTCGGCGAGATGGAAAAACCGCTGCCCAAAATGAAAAAGAGAGATTTTACCCTGGCAGAGTTGAAGCCCTACGATGGACTGCAGAATCCGAGGATTCTCATGGCTGTCAACGGAAAAGTATTCGACGTGACCAGGGGGAAGAAGTTTTACGGGCCAGGTAACGTTACTTGTCCCGTTACCTAGTTAAGATGTTACCAACTGTTTCGTCACCCCTCAAGTGCTACCAACGTATCCCAACGTAACTATACCAACGACGGCTAGCATGAAGTGCCCGTGGTTTTGTGTAAAATTTCATTGACTGGTAACAGTTCACCGACAATATTATCATATGTGAGTCGTTATTTGGTATAATGTTCAAGTTGACTTTTCTACCTGGAAGTTAACGCCACGCCCCCTTTAGTTTGTTAACTGAGATCGCGTTTCATAACAGAAAGGCTGCGGTAGCCTTGAAACCAGAGATCGTCTATGCAAGAAGTGGAGTTACACCATAGTTAAAAAAAAATTAAATAAATAATAACAACTTAGCCGTCGATATGTTTTCACAAGTACAGCAGGAAAGTGGAACCCCTGTGTCCGAAATTCCTTCCAATTGACAATATAGTGCACTACATTTACTGTCCACCATTTTATGTGAATCATATGTAAATGTATTCATTACTCAAAAATTCCACATTGTAACGAAAAAAGTCACTCTCTATTCACACACTCACAGTGAGCGGCTCTACAGCTGTCAACAATGGGGCTAAAAATGTGAATTTGTTACGCAGTTGTCAATCATTTAGACTGATGGTTGAAGTGGGAGAGTATTGTACTGATCCATTGAATAAAAGATAGACATTCCTATGTTCCCACGGTCATATGTTCCCCAGATTTATATGGCATATAATGGGAACATTATCAAAGGGTCCCATGTTCCCCAATTCTACAGTATTCCTATTTCCTAGTATGTGCTCTCGCAGGGTCCTATGCTCCCAGCTCTATATAGCTCATAACCAGAAAAAATGTTCCCCAGTTCTGATTTCACTTAATATGACATGGGTTATTATGGGGTTTTCTGTTCCCCAGCACTGTCGCATTGCTCTTAATACATAGGTCCACACAGGGGACTTATGAAATGGGATAGGAGTTAGGGTAGTGTTTTGAAGCCATGTTCCAACTTAAAAACAGGATAGTATTTATTAAATATTTTAACTTGAAACAGGTTAAATTTTACTGAACTCAACAGGAAGGTTAATGTATGTTTACAGAATGTTGAACCTGTGACATTGTGTATGGGCAAAATGCTTATGTCCATCCACTCTGCAGTTATTATGTTACTATTAGCCTTTATCTGTCATTTTTTGCAGCAGTGTGGTTGCAACTTTATATGGTCTCCAGTTCTCTGAAATAAGAATCTGCTCTGTCACGCCACATTGTGATATTTCTGATAGCTGGAAACAGACACAGAGTTAGACTTCTCTGTTTTTATCTTATCTGAGTTTGTAACCTGTGTTGCCTGTAACCTCTGACCAACATTCGCTGTCATGCAAACCTTTTCAGAGCACTCCACACACCCCCTGAAATCCTCCATTGGTTTGCTGTTATTCAGGAATTTAGCTGATTTAAAAAATTTACTGCAGGCAGCAGGTTACACTGTCTGTGGTCATTCCTATGTTCCCATGGTCATTTGTTCACCAGATTTATATGGCATGTAATGGGAACATTATCAAAGGGTCCCATGTTCCCCAGTTCTACAGTATTCTTATTTCCTAGTATGTGCTCTTGCAGGGTCCTATGTTCCAAGCTCCAAGTCTATTTGGAGCTTGTAGCTTTGGAGCTACTAAAAACATCAGTAGTTTTTAGCAAACATGAGTAAATAATACATTAGTACTTTTAGTAGAATCAGTTCATTGTTATGTGAAAAATAAAGAATATCGCTGAACTTACTCCTTGAACAGATGCCAAGCTCAACAGCAGCCACTAGAAAGTGCCATGTAAAAAAGCTCACAATGATCAGTTTTCAATTGTTTGTAGCATTGTGCAGCTGCCATCATTTTTCCTGCTGTTATTATTGTGTTCACCTCACCATGTGCTCTCTCTGTATCATGTCGTGTCTTGCAGAGGGGCCGTATGGAGTGTTTGCAGGTAGAGATGCATCCAGAGGTCTGGCTACATTCTGCCTGGAGAAAGAGGCCCTGAAAGACGAACACGACGACCTGTCCGATCTGAACGCCATGCAGCAGGAGAGCCTCTCTGAGTGGGAGACTCAGTTCACCTGTGAGTGTATCAGATTTTGGAATCATGATTATGGTGGCCAGCAATATCACAGTATCTCTTTTTCCTGTTTATGTCTACGCTGTAAAGCACTTCATATTTTAGTTGTATAAATAAAATTATTTTATCATCCCTGCTTTACTTTGGACAGACCTGCTGCTGCTGTTTGGTTATGTTATGTATTTTGCACAACTTTTAGTGTAGTTAGTGTCACTGATATTGATTGATAAATCAATAATGAAGATATTCATAACTTTCAGCTATAGTTGCAACAAGTTAGATTTCATAGAGAACTCTTGATGGTCAATAAACAGATGGATGTTGCTGCTTTCTTCAAAAGTCAGACAATAAATTAAATATTTAACATTATCACTTAGTAGAGGAAAAATAATGTTACATTAATAAATTCCAGAAAAATGAAAGAGCTACAAAACATGATGAGAAGTCCTTGGCTGTTTCCACTGCACAGAGGGTCCCCGCTGTGTCCTTGAATATCTGTCTGAGAACTCTGTGTTCTTAGACTGTGATTCATTTGCTTATTCTCTTTATTTTCTACCATTACAGTTAAGTACGACTACGTCGGCAAGCTTCTGAAACCAGGAGAGGAGCCCACAGAGTACACAGATGATGAGGAAGGAAAAGACAAAAAGGCGGACTAGAAAATGAGAAGTGACCAAGAAGGAAAAATGATGATAGATGCCTTAATGTTTGTAATTTGATGCTGAGGGGCTCCTGTTAGAGCCACTCAGAGAAAGCTCCTCCATCTTCTATATGCATTCTAGTTCTTTTGGATCATCACAATCCTGGATTTTATACGCCATCTGAACTCCATTCACCTCCATTTATGCTATGTGAAGGTTAGATGGCATTAACAGTTAAATCTACTGTGTTCTGATGTAGAGTTTAGATCAGTTACTGTAAACTTAAACATTCGGTTGTTGTGGAGAATCAGGAACTTGGGAAAATCACAGACCAGTTCTGATGTTTTATGAAGTTGCTGATGTTAAATGTCCTGGAGATTGAGGCTAGTTGATAGACTAAAGAAGCAAATCAGCATTGTTCAGCTCACCTCACTAACAGCCCATCACATCAGTTTGATGATCCACAGCTCTGATGTACACTTTGTTAATATCGCTGCAGTTTTATTGCAGGTTGCACAGATTCCTTTCATCTAAGGTTTGGCCCAGCTCACTTTGAAATGAATTATCTCATGAAGTACTCTTGAAAAAATGTTGAACATCTGGATCACAAGGGCAGACTTAAAGGAAAATTCTGGTATTTTCTGGTATTCACCTAATATAACACCCAGATTAAAAAAAACAGAACAAAACTGAATTTTCCTTTAAGCCAGTGCAGGTAATTGGACCAAACACTGACGAGCTGAAGTCTTAAAGATGTCATCACATGAACGCTGCAAAAACAAATCTCTTTTCGCACTTTTCAATAAACTGCACCTAATTTTCACCAAACTGGCAGTTATATCCTTTTTGGCTTAAAGCTTTTATGACCATTATATAAGAGATGATATGTCCTGTGGTTTTGTTTTTGTTTTTATTTTGTCAGCTCTTCTCAGTAAAAGAGGAAGGTGATGTTCAGACATTTGTAACATTCCAACACATTAAATCTGCTGATCTGAACTGTCCTGTACATTTAAGCAATGCCTGATTTTCAGTGTTGATTTCTGTTGACAACCCTTTCTCCTAAACCTTTCCTTCAATTTTGTTCAGCGAGATTTATAATACTCACAGTGACGATCCAGGTTGTTGCATCCAGTGTTGTTTGATCACCCTGGAGAGGCTGTATTAATCTCATTGGTATAACATCATTAAAGCTGATTGACAGAACAGTAATTGAAAACAATTTTTATTAACTGATTAACCAGTTCAGTCATTTATCAAGTGAAAATATTGACCATTCTCTGGTTTCAGCTTCACAAATATAAGGATTTGCTGCCTTCATAAGTGTAAATTGAATTCCTTTTGGATTTTGGACTGTTGTTGGACTGGTCAAAACAAGTAATATGCAATGATTTTGTCAAAACAAAAAATAAAATAAAAAATGACTTAATATGATGCCGTCAATCACATGCAGTTGTGTTTTTAATGTTAAGGATTGTAGTTTATCACATGGTGCAGAGGAAAGTGTCAGGTGATAGGTGATAGTTTCTGATGACAGCTAGATAATGGATAAAAACTAATTAGATAATTTTTCAGTAATATTTTACAGTAGAAGTTGCAGCCCCAAGCTATAAAAGCATTCATTGTAGCAGTATTCTTCTTTGCTGTCATCATCCCTTTAAAAACTGGAGAGCTCGGCCACTTTCCATAAAAACAGATTAAATTAGGGAACGTTCTCAGTATATGTGTACATACATAAACTAAATGTCATGATACTGTCATACTGTTATAATCCTGAATTATATTTTGCTTTAATAAAGAAAACTACAAAATGAAGGCTTGCCAGTCTATTTATTTCAACAGCTTTACAAAATTTTAATGACCATGTTGTGACTTAGATTTGAATTTACGATTATGGGAAGTTTACAGTCAGTGAACTGACACGCTGCTTTCTATTTCATGAAAAAATGTACATATATATATATCCTGTCAATAAGAGACAATATGTACATAGTTCAAATTTACACGCCTTTTACAGTGAGTAACAAATGCAAATGGCGATTTGGTTGTATTGGATTAAGATGTTAAATGGTATCTAAATCATGTGTAATTGGATGCTTTATTTCTTTATTTTTCCACTAGATCACATTATTAAAGCATCTCCCTAGTTTTGTTTGGTTTGCAAATTGTTATTACCCAGCATTTACGTATGCAGATACAGTCATAAATCCTTTTGTGCGCGCAATATGATTAACATGTACACTGCGAAAATAGTTCACCTGGCTGACTAGTGATTTTACGGCCGTTTCTTTCTCTGATATAGATGTAAAGCAACTAAAGCACGAGAAGTCCTTGGCTGATAAAAGCAACGACAAAAAGGTATGTGTCAGAAGTGGGATTCGAACCCACGCCTCCATTCGGAGACCAGAAGTCCCGTTTATGCGGAAGGAGCTTATCCTTGAGTCTGGCGCCTTAGACCACTCGGCCATCCTGACACGGTACCTCATGATGTTTTCAAATCATTTTTATTTTAAACAGTCCCACCACAAATCCATTCAGAAGGTATATATGTTGTTATCTTTCTTGAATGCATAACCACGAATCCATTTGTTGTGTGTTTATCTTACTAAATATGAGTATTTGGCTTTCATTTACGCACTTAACGACTAGTTTTTTCGGCGCATGCTCAAACCGTTAATCGTAATATCCGCTGTGTCTACGTGCGGCGGCCATATTTCTCTTCCGTTCTTCAAGGGTACTGAAGACACCAGACTACGCAACATGTACCGGTTTGCTAGAGCTGCATTTAACGTTACCGGTAAGCAAACTGGGTTTTCATAGAAATAAATGTTGTGTGTATGTATTTGGGCCTGACGGTAGTTTTATATCGGTCGAGCACAAGTTTGACCGGCCTCTGTTTGGTCGGTGACCGCGGTCGGCGTGCTAACAGCCTACTGTTAGCCAGCTAACTAGCACCTTCCCAAAGAAGTCATGTCTTAAAACACAATTCTTTGTGTAATTAACTGCATTAAATTATCTTCTGTAAATTAAACTAGTTAATGAGTTTGAATTGGCCTTTTTAATGGGCTATTTGTTTCTTCGACCGGTAATTTGTCCGACACTCTGACCTGTAAAAGTTAAGATAAAATGAGCTAACTTGTTTGTAATATTTATTTTCTTTTCAAGTAGTTATGGAAATAAGTATACGTTATGGGAAATATTAGGCTACTGTACACTGTCTAGATGATGCCCATGAAATCAGATTGTGTAGTATAGAAAGGGCAAATAAGGACAGTCAGTAACCTGTCAGTAACCATTTTGAAAAGATTAGGATGTTGTTATAATTATTGGCTTACAGTGTTTTCAGACAACACTTACGTGTCACCAATCATTATTCAAAATAGAGCTTTAGTATGAAAAAAAAAGATAGGATGGTTCACTTCCTCGATTGGAAATGTTACCTTTTGTGGAAAAGGAATGCAATGACTACTTTCAATTCAAAGATATTCGGTTTACAATGATGTAAAACAAAGAAAAGCAACAAACGTGTAGCAGATACTAAAACCATTACCAGAATAATTTTAGATTAAGTTTCCACCGATCAACTAGTCATTACAGCTCTGAACTAATGAGAGTATGACTTGCACAGAGATCCATTTACATCTTTTGGCCCCAGTTAATCTCAAACCAGAAATTCTAGTGGTTGGTGATATCTGATCATAGTTTAATTCAGCCCTGTAATGTCATTGCTTTCTGTGTACAGGATGTCTCAATATAAAATGGATCATACAAGGACATGCCGTATCCACATCATGACTTGCTGTTTGCATCTATAGAATATTTTTTATTATTGGTTAATCTACTCAATCTTTTCTTGATTTAGTCATAAATAATTAAAGTTTTAAAAACAGATGAACAGATGGAGACAAATAAAGCTGCAGCTGAGGATGATTTTCACTGTGCATGAATGTCTGGATTAGTAATAGTTTAGTTTAGACTAATTGATTACGTGACTGAACGTTTTGTCTAGGAAAAAAAATGAATGACAGTCCTGATTAGAATATTCAGCAGAATGTCTCACCATGAGTTTCTGTCTTTGTTCTCACTGCTGCTTATTACCCCATTCTACTTTTATTATTAAGATTATTCTCAGCTACATACAAACCTTAGGGATAGGCTCTAATAGGAAACCCCTAAAATGCTTGACAGTGTGAAGTCCTAAATAATAAAAGTTGGTAATAGTGCAGTGTATAAATGCCGGTCATTACTATGAAGACTGTGTTTTGTTGTTGTCCAGGTCAGGCTGTGCGGCAGGTGAGACATGGGTCCACCGGTGCAGAGTTCCACGCCAAGTACGGCAACGGCCTGCTGGTCAGCGGAGGTGTCTTCTGCACGGCTGTGTGGGCATATGTAAGTAGTGCTGTTGTGTTGGTGTATTTGAGTGTGACCTGAGTAGATGGCTTGCTCACAAAGTGGTATATAGAGCAACATAAATGCAGGTTAAATAGTAGTTGTATTTTCAAGCAAGGATAAATGAATGCTACACAGGTCCCCAGGGTTTCAGTGCAGGAGGAGAGTGAAGTTGGGGTGTGGGCAGGTTAGTCCCAAAACATATGTGCATAAAAGTGCAGTGTCAGTTATTATAATGCAGTGAGGACAGTACAGGTGCCGAAATATAGTCAACAAGAAAATATGCCAACAATAGATGCATAACTCAGACTCCACCTCTCCATTGACACCCTACACATCTATACAAAACATCTATACTCTGTATCTCATATTACAATCACCGGCACAAAATATATCAGACACTTATGTCCATAGTTAGGTTGGTTATTTTCCATTGCTGTCATCACTTTTTAGTATAAACAATACATTAAGTGACTGGCTTTCCAAATATTTTATAATCTGGCTTCATATTTCCATAAAAAGTCTGTTATCTGTTTTGCAGCAAACAACAGAATTTTCATTGCCAAGCAGTAAGAAAAAGTTAAAACTCCTTCAGAAACAGTGCAGCTTTTCTGTTAAGTGTTTAATGAAGCGATTTAGGTGTTAAGAATACCAATAAATGTAAGAATAGAGAAATGCTACTGCACCTTTTGACCTCTGTTGTCCTTTGATAAAAAGATTATGAGAGATGGGTGTCCACTCTCAACAAATGACACCAGACATTATTTGCCAAATGATGTTTGTTTGGATAACTGTCCCTGAACAGCAGCTGTTAATTGTGACCACTAGATGGCGATCTGAGTATGCTTACGGCCATATTACACATTAATCTGCACAGAGGGTGACAGTCTTTGGCTTAACTTTTGGTGTGAAATTGGATTTAAATTTGAATTTCTTTGTATTGCTTGTCTTAAGAGTCTAAAATTTGTGAGGAACACTGTAATTTCTCAGCAAATATAAAAGGGTTGTTTTGCTTAAAATGATAAGTTTCTTCTCTTTATGCAGGTGCTGACTCAAACTGGCCTCACCTGGAATTTGTCACCAGTTGGAAAGGTCATGCCCAAAGAATGGAGAGAGGCTGAAGAGGAGTGAAGAGCCACCATGACAGACCTGTGTTTAACCCAATTAACTTTCTGGTTGTACAGATGAATAATAAATACCAGTGTGTTCAGACAGTGAATGCCTGTGCTTATTCCAACATGTTTCTTTGTCCAAATAAATTAAATGTGATTCTACTGACAATTGTTTCTTCTTTTAAGCTGTGAGTTCTGCATACAGTAGCTAGCGTTACCTATCACCACTGTCTCCCCAGCAGTCCGAAAGTTTAATGTAAATAGAGGTGAATCAAGCTGGCAACCCATGATGTCAATTTATATTTAAAATGCACCGTTCAATTAAAGAGACTGAAGTTTTCTTAACTTTACTAAGTTACAATTCTACCAAGAGCTGTTCTCTTTTATGTATGTTTATCATCACAGTTTAAGTAAATGACAGCACTTCTTTTTTCATATACCTTTTATTTTTAAACATATAATTGTGTTTGTGTTCAATTCTCTGTATAAAACACAAAGTCACTGCTCTGGAACATGCTGTCCGCCTTGGTGAGATGGTTGATGCACTTTCACTTTTATTGAGGGCAATTCTTGTGGCCAGAGTTTGAAAACACTGCAAAACAAACGTGAAATTATTAATATTGCAGGAGACTGTTGCATGGATAAGTTTCCCATTTACTGGGTGAAGAAAGTATTCAAATCTTGTACCCAGCAGTACTATCTCAGTGTAAAAATACTCTTGCAAACACAAAGCTATGCATTAGAAATGTTAGGCATAGAGCTGAAACAGTTACTCAATTAATTATTTGTTTGACATAAATAATATTAAATCACACCAGGAAGGGATCTCTTACTGGCCGTTTTTTTTTTTTTTTTTTTTTTTTAATGGACCGATTTGCAATATCGTGGAACGGTGTGTACGTCAGAGAACAGACAGAAACAAAATCCAATCAAATGCAAGGATATCATTCCGCTGTAGCCAATCACCTGTGGGGGAGCGCCTGCTGCCCCGCCCATCAGTGCCCCTCCGCGCTGCACTAAGGTCACTGCTGTCATTCGGTTTCTTACCAGCCGACAGCCGAAAGAGGCGGAGGAGACCCAGCGAGGAAGGTGCAAGAAAGAACCAGCAAAACCAGCAATATGTCTCTGTCTACCAAACTCACCCTGGACAAGGTGGACGTCAAGGGGAAGCGGGTCATTATGAGGTGAGCGTTTATCGCCTAACTGCTAGCTTGTGGTACCGACGCAGCTAATCGGAAATGAGATTATTTGACGTCAGGTAACTGACATTTTAGGGCTCAAACACATCGTTCCTGCGGTAACAGACTGTTTAGTTTTCCCACACCGCTGATGTGAAGACACAAAAGTGATGGTTAACAACGTCCGAGTCAGTTCAGACCAATGAAACGAGGAGGGCAGGAAGTGAACTTGTTGCTTGTCACGTTTTCCATCCATGTTACGTGCCAGTGAGGAGATGCTGCATGGATGTAACCGACTGCATCACTGCATGCAGTGTGAGTCAGCCCATCACCTAACATCAGCCCCTTACATTAGATTAACATCACGGCAATAATCTAGCCTCCCATGGCGCAATAAGACTCAATACATTTGTCTGACACTGAATTGATAATCTAAAGATGTTCAGTGGTCGTTCAGGTATTCTTTATAGAGACACTGGCAACAGAAGTGCACTTGAAACTGATACCACGTGTGGAAATGTCAGAGGGCCACAGCTCAGCCTGGTGTTGTAACTACAAGCAGCATAGGACAAGGTTCACCGGCGGCAGCAGCCCCCAGCCACCACTGCTCAGTGTTAACAGGTCAAATTCATGTTTAGTTAGTCTCAGTTCATATGTAGTTAGTCTCAGTATGGACTAGCAGTGTGCACCCTGATTTACCTCATATCACTCCCAGGGCCTGTCATAGCAGGCCCAGGGTGTGATATGCTGAATGTATTAGATCTATGAACTTCCAGCTGTAGACAGTGAAGGGGAGGTGCTATATGAGCTTCTGGACCAGAATTTAAAAAGAAGGAAGGCGGAACGTTGCTGTAGTGAGCCGGCAGTGCCGGACAGAAATCTGTCTGGCAGAAAACCAGCACGGGACAGCACTCTTGGTTTGTCAGAGTTACAGTTAAACAAACACTTCTTAACTCACCCACTAAGCTTATTTCTGACTCTGGGAAATGTCTCCTGTCCTGTGTTTGTGTAAATGATATAACCAAACCTTCAATGAGTTGCAGGTCCACACCAATGAGGAACAGAGGTAATAATTAAAGAGCATAAAACTACTACAGTTGGTTAATAGCTGAGCGTTATCTGTGCACAAGAGCTGCTGAGCTGCTGACTGTTGGGTTTTATACTAAGACAATGGATAGATGTTATTAAGTCAGTGCATGCAGGCTGGTCATGTGTTTCAGTGCATCAGGTCCTCAGACAGAGAGAGGAGGAGGGAGGTGGTTATGTAACAGACTGGAGTACGAGGGATGCAGCATGTTCACATGAGCTGCCAGTGTGCATCACTGCAGGACTGGATGTGTGACCAAATCAGTGGGCAGAGCTATAAAATAAAAGCCTTTCAGCTAATGGAGTGGTCTCAAAATATTTGTGTTGAGTTACTGGCAGCAGTGAGCTGTTTATAGTTGAGTTCTTGTTTCATATAATATCCCTGATTGACCACTCTACTCACATGCATAATAACAATTAGAGACTGAATTTCCTAGTCTCAAAGAGAAAAATGAATCCAGTCCAGATGAGGCTTTCTTGGTCACAGTTCTTAAAAAAATCCAATACCGTGTCTGTGTGTCAAGTTTGTTTGTAAAAATGTATAAAATTATGCTCAGATTTTTTCAACCTTGCAAATATCAGTATCACTATTGGCCTTAAAAGTCCAGCATCAGTCAGACTGTAATAGAAACAGTGATATTATTCCAAAACTGAAATGGCAGTCAGACCTGAGCTGTACCTCAGCTCACCTGTAGGCAGATGTGGAATACTTGACATCTTGTGGATCCTATCACACGGACTGAAATCACTCCTGTCGCGTCAAAAACAGAGCAATAGATCTCAACAAGCTGTACCACTAAATTATACATCTTCCAGCTTCTTAGTATATTTGGTTTATCAGACTGGGAACCATTGAAGTTTTTATACTATACCATAACACAGTTCAGAAACAAAACAGGTTTGTTGTTTAGGCGAGTGACATGTGTCTCTTGTCAACTGGAAACCCCTCACCATATACTGGTGTTAACACTTGTTTTATTCATAACTGAAAAATATCAGACGTGGGTTTTACAAAAGAGAAACACAGGAAATCACAAAAACGTCCTTAATGCACTACACTTCTCATTAGTCAGTTTCTCTCTTATAACTAAGTTTGTTCTCTTTCAGGGTTGACTTCAATGTTCCCATGAAGGACAAGCAGATCACAAATAACCAGAGGTAAAGTCCATCTCATTGTAAAAATTAAGTAGATCACTGTATGATTTAAAAAATGATTTATATTGGCAGCAAAGTACGCAATTAAGGTGGAAGGATGGCTTTGCTGAACTCTTACGCTTGTTGATTTTCAGGATCAAGGCGGCCGTTCCCAGCATCCAACACTGCCTGGACAATGGGGCCAAGTCCGTCGTGCTGATGAGCCACCTGGGCCGTCCTGATGGAAACTTCATGCCTGAGAAATACTCCCTGGAGCCCGTTGCTGCTGAGCTCAAGACCCTGCTGGGAAAGTGAGTTGATGGACTGAATAACTGGTGTTCTACTCTTTTCCTCCTTTATTTCTTTCAAAAATCATCCTCACTGGTCCTCTGCGCCTCTGCAGGAATGTCACCTTCCTGAAGGACTGTGTAGGTCCGGAGGTGGAGGCAGCCTGTGCTGACCCTGCCGCCGGATCCGTCATCCTGCTGGAGAACCTCCGCTTCCATGTCGCTGAGGAGGGAAAGGGCAAGGACACCGCCGGAAACAAGGTGAGTCTCCCAGCAGTCTTGTCTGTTGAGATAGAGGACACAGTTACTGTTTAGGATACAAGCAAGGATACATCTTTTTAACACTTGTATTCCTTGAATATTACAGTTTATTCAGTCTCACACCAATACATGATCATTGAAGTTTTCTGTTTGGTTTAGGGCCAGATATTTAACTTGGTTCACCACCTATATTATTATCATCCTGGTCTCTCAATCATCCTCTTGTGTGGAGAGGGAACACACCTATCTGAAACACACTCCTGCAGAATTTCTCACTGCTGGGTCACCTGCAGGAAAATGCACAGTCACTCCAGCTGCAGCGTCCCTCTGAAAGAGCTGCATCACTGTCTCATGATGTCATGGTCAGCAGCACTGCAGTGTCTGCTTGGATTCAGCTCAACCTGTGTTGTCTGTCACATCATCAGCTTTTTAAAATTTGAAGTTTGAACATTACACAGACTTAGTGTCAGCTGTAAAGAGCCAGATCACAGCTCTGTCTATTTTAGTCTTCATACCCCCTGGAGCCAATGAGGGAGGGACTTTGATATCTGAAAGATGACCATAATCCCCTGCTTTATGCTGAGATGCAGATGGTCTGATATAAAAAGACCCAGACTTTGTATAAATCCTGATCCTGGGGCCTGCAGCAATCTTGTCCTGCTGACATTTATGCTGAAGGTCAGTGGGCTGTCCTGGCTGGATCTGTTGCTTTTCCTGTCCTGAGAGGCCTGGCTGGTATGCAGCCTGCGTGGGTTAGTTTCTACTGTACTTCTGTACTGTACCACACAGGGACCTTTGATTTTTGTTTTTTATTTAATTATAAAAACATTTCTCAGTGACAGAGAGCTAAAACAATCTCACTGTTTGAGTTGATATGCACAAGCATTGTATCCTCTCTAACTGGTTTTTGGGGGAAAGTTATAACACTGCAGTAACTTGTCACTGGTTTTAAGAGCATTATCATGTCATGTGGACTCAAGAGGGAAATGCAGGAGGCAGTGACCTGACTGTGCTCATGTCTGACATTTGAACGACACTGAAGAGCTCTCTTGACCTTTCTCTGCCCTCCAGTCTCACAGTCATGGCCTTTGCCTGTTAAAGTGCAGCAGAAAACTGATCCACAATGCACTGACTGAACAGTGATGGTGAAGTTAGTTCATATACACTGCAGCCCAGTAACAGCAGAATGCAAAACAGCAGGAATCTCATGTGCGCCATGCACTATTTGGCTCCATGCTATCAAAAGGTATTAACCTAATACTCCTGTTAGCAGCAGCTGCGATTGGTTTAGAGAGAAAAACTAAGGGGGGGAAAATGCTTTGAATGTTGTACCAGGATGATAATGCAACAGGTGCAGCAGCTGCTCACAACATTTGAATTAATACAACAAATAATGCCTGAATTTTGTCCAGTGTTATTAAAATAAAATAAAATATTCCTTTGTGTTTAGAATGAATTAATACTTTGAAGCCTTTAAAAAAAGAGCCTGCTTAGAAATCATATGCATATCCAATTATATTAGAGCAGTCTTTGAGCAAATATTAAGTAATCCTCTGTGATGGATCTGTGGGTGAAATAGAGACTGATTCAGGTTTCTTCTTTCTGTGTTCTTGTTTTCTAACTCTGTCCTGTCTTTTCTGTCCCTCAGACCAAGGCCTCCCAGGGAGAGATCGACTCCTTCAGAGCATCTCTGTCTAAACTGGGAGACGTTTACATCAACGATGCTTTCGGCACGGCTCACAGAGCTCACAGGTGAGCAGGGCCAGGCTGTCCGGGTACAGTGGTGATTAATGGACGACATTAGCAGTGATATCTGTCTCACATTTTATGTATGCATATTTTTTCTAGCCTGTTGTAGACAGGAACATTAGTAATAACATTTTTTAATTTGATTTAAGCAAAAACTGGCTGTGAAATTTGTGTTTGTTATATACTGCTGTTAAGTGCTGACAAAAATGTGACAACAGTGTCTGAATGAAATGAATGAACATTTAAATAAATTCCAGGCCCCATCACCCCTGTGCATTGGCCAACAGTTAAACAGGTGTTACACTGCATTTTATGTGGTATTAAAATGAAGCTGGTTAACTCAGCAGAATCCCATCCCTGGATATGATAATATCTTAACGACTGCTCCTCCTCCTCTTCCTCTCTCACAGCTCCATGGTGGGAGTGAATCTGCCTCAGAAGGCAGCTGGTTTCCTGATGAAGAAGGAGCTCGACTACTTTGCCATGGCTCTGGAGAAACCTCAGAGGCCCTTCTTAGCTATCCTCGGAGGGTGAGAAACAGTTTGTTCCTGTCAACAGATCATCATGTTTGAACATGTTTAGTGGATGATCAGACTGAAAACAGCCCTACATTAAAACAATACAAGGGGCTGCATTCCTGACTGTGTTTTGCAAAGGTACCAGAGAAACATGAAGTACAATCCAGGAAGTCCATTTGGAGTAAAAGATTCATGCATTTAAAAAATTCTTAAATTCTTGTTTGTAAGACAGTTGTAAAGTGATTAAGAGAAATATGCCACTCACATTATAAGGCTAATCTTCCAGGAATATTCACTTGTAGGTATTTGACCGTCCACCACAGTTGACATAGTTGTAGATAACTGCTACAGTCTTTTTTGCCAGTCCACCAAACGTCCACTGGAAACGTTTCAGGAGTGGAGCATCTGTTCTTCACAGCAGTATTTATTATGTAGTTAAGCGATGAATAGATGTTTTCAGCTCGTTTACAAGCTTTGTGGCTTCATGTGAATGTGACAGCCGTTTGTGTCTCTAACTTTCTCAGTCACTCGTTCATGAGCCATGATCGTATTTCACATCTAACATCAATGACTGAAAAATGTACAAATGAGAAGATTTTTATTGTTACTTTGGGACTGTACAGTTTATATTGTAATCAGCGTTTTCCTCTCCCTCTCCTGCCATTGAGGTATCCTCACACAGCAGCCTCTTTTTAAAATGCCCAGGTGACCATCCAGGAATAGAGACTATAAGCTCATTATGTAATCTGTAGTGTCACAGTGCACTGCTTTCTTCAAGACACTGCTCAGTGCGTAGTGTGCAGATAGTAAGCAGGCAGAGATGAGAAGTCATACAGTACATACTAGTATAGTTTTATTTGTTGGTTAACTCTCTTCACGGTTATTTCAGAAATATTTTCAGTGTTGTTTAGTTGATCATATGATTTAAAGTTACGCTACAGTTGCACATAGAAGTCACTCTGAATAGTAATAGACGAGCAAAACTTTTCGTACATGTTTAATTTGTTTTCCCATACACACATCACTGATAACTTTTATTTTTATGTCATCTAAAAATACAAAGATGTATATTTACATAAAACTACTACCAATGATTGTCATCAAGCTGGACTACAGTAATCACTCTATTTGCCCAAACACAGGAAAGGAAATTAGCAACATCATCCTCTTTCTTTTGATATTACACAAGTTCAATGACAAATGTCATTATATGCTTGTAATTAACAATGAGAAGGTCAGCAGGCAGTGAAAATGTTAGAAATACAGTAAAAGCAGCCAAATGTTGCCAGTTGAGTAATGAGTTCACTACAAACACCTGAACCCACCGTGAGCTGTCAGAGCACTACTTCCTGTGTCTCTGTGGTGCAGCATGTGGTTTTATGATTGTTGGGTCATCGTTTCCTGTGTTAGCCCAACTTGTGGCGCCACAGTTGGATGAATAGTTCAACCGAGCTGCCATTGGCCACATGTGGGATTTGGCCTCGTGTCAGAGTCCGTTTTAGCCCGAGTGCATTGTGCAACTGTCACATCCGCTCAGTGTCGAGCAGTGCAACCAATCACCATTTTCCAGTTCACAAAGATCCACCTCCTCTACATGTGTGTTTCTTATCCATACTGATGTGGTCCGCCTCTCCTCTGTGTTTCAGAGCGAAGGTGAAAGATAAGATCCAGCTGATCAACAACATGTTGGATAAGGTCGATGAGATGATCATCGGTGGTGGCATGGCCTTCACCTTCCTCAAAGTCCTCAACAACATGGAGGTGAGGACGTCTGCGAGTAGTTTACAGTGGGTTTTTAGAGGATTTTCCCTGAGAACTGCTGCTGCTGAAAAAGATGAAAGCAGTGAGAGTGAACCAGAGCAGTAAAGCCGAAGGCTCAATACAAGAACATTAACAGCAGTTTTAATTATGTTTAAATGTTTACATATAATATTTCTTTTTCTGTGACAGTAAAAATGTCTCTAGAATGAACCATATGACAAAAAAAATTATTAGCATTTAATTTCAGGTGTTTCACAAGTTCATTGTCTTCACCACTCAACATGCTCTTTTCACAGAGCTGCTGGATTCGCTGTTGAATGTTCGTGGAGTTGAATCAGACTTGTGAAACTGCTTTGTGTTGTTAGCGTCACAGCAGAGATTGAGTATCTCATGACCCAAGTTTGACCTCGAAACAAAAGCTGTTTTTTTTTTTTTCCCAAATGTCTTTGCTAAAGGGTCACGATTTTCTCACATCCCTCTTGTCTAGCCATACAGATTTTTGTTTTATTTGTCTTCAGTCCACTGCCACTTTAATACAATACTCAGATGCTGAAAAGTTACATTTAAGCAATTTAACAGCTTCTGTTTCCGGTAACCATGCCCGCATAGTTTGGCGTGATGATTTGACCTGTGCACCAACACGGTCGTCAGCTGCAGCAGCAGCGGCTGTGAGATGCAGCTCATGGTGGATGTTTAGGAACTTTAAAGCCCTTTGCCACAGTTAGTTTCAAAACTCTTGAACGCACAGACATGATAAACACATTTTTAGATTCAGTGTGATTCATTATCTCTAATTTCCACCACATATAAATGTCCATAAGTCTGCCTGGTGATCATAGAGAAAAAGACTGAGAATTTAAGTAATCCAGTGATTCTTTGGTATGCAAACTGGTAATAGTTAATTTAACATGCTTTAAATAGGGCCAATTTTCCAAATTGTAACCAAATACAGACTAAATAATACAGAGATACAGTTGCAGCCCACAGCTGACTAACCAACTCTGTCTCCATCCCACAAAGCATTATTGGAACTGCAGTTGCAAAACTTTAGACCGTTATGAAATGACCATATTTTCTGACCTTACTGAAGCTCAAATCTGTGAGCACCACAAACTAAACTCCACTCACTTCCATTGTATTGGGGAACAGGTGGAAATCTCAGACTGATATCTCAAATTATGGACAAAAGAACAAGACTATCTACGTGGCTAGATACCACCATGGGGATGTGGGAAAATATGTTCTTTTGCAGTTTGGGTGAACTCACCCTTTAAACAAAGGGCGAGTTATTTTCAAAAAATTTTTGTCAAAGGTCACATTTTGGTTATGAACGTGATTCTCAGTCTCTGCTCTGACGCTAACAAAACAAAGCAGTTTCACAAGTCTGTTTGAACACCACCAACGTTCAATACCCCAGATCTGCTCCAGCATCAACAAACCTTTTATCTCTCAGTGAAGAACCGTGACCATTGGACCTTAGGACTTCTAGCTGGTGGAAGTTGTCACTGTTTTATTGATTAATGAGCCCTCCCTCTTTGAGATGAAATGTGATTGGTTAGTTTTAATTTTACTCCAGAATGTAGTAATTCTATTAGTAAGGCCTTTCAGAAAATTATAGAGGGTCAACCAGCCACAGAGCTCCATGACAGGTATTTGGCCTAGGAACAAGTTGCACCTGATTGGGCGAGACACATCAGAATTTGTTTTCTTCTCTGAGCCTCAAAATCATGTTGGAAAGGTTATTTGTGACTTTTGACAATTTAGATTTTATGTTGGACGTAAGTCTGCGGTTTGTTGTTCATTGACTTCTTATTTTCCTTCCTTCCTCTCGCCTTTGCCAGATTGGTACGTCCCTGTTCGACGAGGAGGGGGCCGGCATCGTCAAAGACCTGATGGCCAAAGCCGAGAAGAACGGCGTCAAGATCACGCTTCCTGTCGACTTCATCACCGCCGACAAGTTTGATGAGAAAGCCGCCACCGGCACTGCGACCGTCGCTGCTGGCATCCCCACCGGCTGGATGGTGAGAAAAGAAGATTTATCCGTGTCAAACTCAAGTCCAAAAGAATTGATGTGAAGTATTTTTCTTCTGTTTTGATAATAATTTTCTCCTCTCCTCCTCAGGGTTTGGACTGTGGACCAGAGAGCTCTAAGGCCTATGCCGAAGCCGTGGGCAGAGCCAAGCAGATCGTGTGGAACGGCCCAGTCGGTGTGTTTGAGTGGGACAACTTTGCCAAAGGGACAAAGAACCTGATGGACAAAGTGGTCGAGGTGACCAAACAAGGGTGCATCACAATCATCGGTAAGAAAGACGAGAGGGTTATGCTACGTAGTCCAGAGCGCTGCAGCATTAAATGAACCCAAGTGTGGGACTGCAGAGTTTAACCTGTAATACATTTTTGTATTTTTGACCTTATACAAAATGTGTGTCTTTTCACAGCTTTTGAGGTTTTGAAATAAACCTTTTAATCACGTATGAATGATATGTGTTTGTGTCCAGGTGGGGGCGACACTGCCACCTGCTGCGCCAAGTGGAACACAGAAGACAAGGTCAGCCACGTGAGCACAGGAGGCGGTGCCAGTCTGGAGCTGCTGGAGGGTGAGTGACAGAAAAACATGATGCTCATTCACAGGACGATGAAGAACAAATACAAACTTTGGCCTTTAAATTGTTTCAGACTTGCACTGAAGCTTGATGATGATGATGCTGACTGGGTGTTCACTCTCTCTGTGTCTTCAGGTAAAGTCCTGCCCGGTGTGGACGCCCTCAGCAGTGCCTAAACTTCCCATCAGCCCACTGGTGTGTGTGGGTGTGTGTGAGTGAGTGTATGAGAGGTGGGTAGCTACTCAGCCAGACTCCTGTTTACTAAAAAAAAATTAAAAAAAACCCACACCTGCTTTATCAGCCATTTCATCATGTATTCAGGCTTTGTTTTGCCAGCTGTGGGGAATAATTTCCTATCCCTCAGTTCTATCGATGGTGTCCGTAACACAAAGAGCTCTCTGCCTTATTTTAACACACTGATGAAACACCTCAAGTCAAACTGCTGGAAATAGGAGTCATTACTTGACATTGATGACTGCTGTTAGAGAATTAAAACCTGTTAAGACTAAAAGAAAGATCAAATGGCTCATTATGGTGGAAGATGTTTTTTGCTCAGGTGATAAATTTACCTGTTGATCTCTTGAATGGACAACTGAAACACCGGAGACACTCTCCACAGCGTTACCATCACCTGAATTTGGGTCTAAACAGCAGCATTCTTCTTTGCTTCTCCGCTCGTTTCCTCTCGGATTCATCGAGATCTCTGCTGTTTCTTTGGAAAATCACGAGAGGAGTCGACAGTGTTTGCCCCCAACAAACTCAAACACTGGCTCTTGTGTGTGTGAATGTGCGTATTGCTGCGTCACTTTTCCATAGCCGCCCTGAAACGTCACTGCACCCCCCTCAACAGTGTGTATACATACAGTACATATATATATATATATATATATAGAAACGGTTATTCTGTGCGTGTGTGTACCCTAGAGGTTATATTTCCTATCTGTTTACACTAACGTCGGCTCTGGTCATCTGTCTTCTCTGGATGTTGGTTTCTGAGCAGTGTCAGACTGAGGTATGGTGTTGATCTCAGTCGATCTGTTCAGGTTAATAAAACCGTCTCTGTGTAAAACTTTTCTCTGACTGTTTCCTCGCTGTGCAGCTACAGGTAGGATAACCCATGATGTAACTGTGTCACAGTACATCTTATTCTGTGATTTGTCTTTGCTTGCAAGACATGGATGCAGTGAAATTTCCTTTGATGTGGTTGATGGTTCTGGAGCAGTCTTAAGCATTTAAGTGTGCACTGGAGGACCAGCAGGTAGCAGACAAGCATGTCCCACAAACGTAATGTGTATGTAACCCACACTTAGCTCAGTACTGCCTCAGTGCAGTGACAAAGCACGTAAATCTGGGCTCATTATATATGCAGCCGCTGCTCTTTTAATACATGCATTGCCTCTTCAAATAACTGAGTCAACAAGTAAACGTGCAATAACATAGACTGTGTGATATAAATATGATTGATATGACGTTTAGTAGCCACTCTCTGAGCTCTGAAGCATGAGAAGTCTGTGCGAAACCAACAACAATGCTGCTTCCAGGTGGTCACTGAGACCTACTCACAATCAGACAGCTGTTGTGGGTTATTTCCCTTGTTGTGCCTATATTTTTAGAATAATAAAATGACAGCTTTTCAAATCATATTTTGATGGCAGTGAGTTAATACTAAGAAATCTAATTGGCTCACCAAAAAGTCTAAACAATCCAGTAACACTGGAGACAATGGTTTGCACAACTCACATTATATATAATGAGTATTAGACCTATTGAGGTAACTTAAAGCCACATATTTTCCATCTATAAGCAGTATATAGATATTTAATTTATAACACACTGAGTCACAGAATTTGTCAACAATCACAACTTATCTTTTGAAGACAGATTTTAGATTTTTACTGTGTTTCACTGTATTTTCATTAATTATCTCTTTATACACCAGACCTCTGTTATGGGGATCCACTTAGGAGTTACAGTTGTTAACAAATACAACAATAAAGACTTATTAGTAATTACATTACAGTCTTATCAATGTTTCTGCAGTCTCATCAACATGTAGGAAGATTTAAGGAACTTAGATGATGAACTAAAACAAGCTTAAGGACAGCTTCTTTGCACAGTAATTACGTTGAGTCAACAACAAGCTCTCTTTTTTGAGTATTCAGACAAACTGTACTGTACTATACTGTATATTAAAGTGGGTTTTCTGTACCACTAGATGGCATCCTTGGTTTTCACAGATGAGACACAATCCAGCTTCATGAGTATTTATTCACACAGCTGTCCACACAATTTGCACATCACACATAGCAGAAATAAAAAAAAAAACAGCAACATGTGTAGGCTGTTTCCATCTTTTCACTGATGTTTTCTGGTGGTCCACATCAGGTGCGCTACTCCTCTTGATTCACATAATCTGGCTCATCTGTCACAAAAAATGGTGGAAGAATATTTAATAATTCAATATCGAACAAATTCACAATCAGACTAAAAAGTTCTAACATTAGTAGCTTCCTAAACAGAATGTCTTGTGTCCAACAGACCAGATAAGGTAATTGTTAAGGGTTTTATGGTAAGCTAAATGCTAAAAGCTATAATTTCACCATCAGGGTATCTGTAGTTTTTTTAGTTTACTGAAATAAATAAAATAAACCTTACAGTTTATTAAAAATTTTAAATCTCAAATATTTTTATATGCAATTGCGGGCTGCAGTGTTACAGACTTAAAAACGAAGAGATTGTTGTGACAGGGGATTGACAGTCAACACTGCACAAACCCTGACTATGAAAATGTCATCACATACAGCGCTGTAAAAGACCGGATAACACCAGAAATAACAAGATAACGTATAACAATTAATTCTGTGGTTGCTGTGGTATGGTGATTCAGGATGGTTGCTATGGACTAGTGAATGTTTGTTTACAGAAAACCCAGAGATATGACTTAGTTGTAGCCAGTGCTGGTTTGTTAGGCACATACAAGTTGTTTCCAGTTAATGTTGCTTTCTTCTCTTACCTCAGCACATGTGAGATGGAAATATTGTACCTTTATCTCAGCCACATTTTTATGAGTTACTATACTACTTTGCAGAATAAAAATGTATTTACAAAACATATATCTTATAAAATATGATGCCCTGCTACAGGATGAGCAGCTCTGGCATTTCAACTTAAAAAATGACTCAAAGAAATTACAATGGACTAATCAGTTATTTGACTAGACATTGCAGCTCTGCTTGGATTAATTCAGTTTGTAGATTCACGTCTGCTCATCTTCTGGTTAAGTAGTATGCTTTTTTTATCCTCTAATTATAGATTAGCAATGTGTTAGAAAAAATGTACATGTAACTAACAGATTAAAGCTGTTAATGCCACTCACCCTCTTCTTCGTTCACAACTTGTTCCAGGAATTCAGAGTTCTCATAGTCGTCATCATCTGTTGGGTGTAACAGCAGAGCTTTAAGACCTGGTGTCAATCCTCTTTCACATTTCTACAACTTAACTTATGATCCACTAATGAGAAAAAAACATATCTCTAACTTAATTATGACTGATATTTTTATATAGTTGCTGGATATACCGTCTTTTATTGGCAATGACTTGATAAAGTTTTCATAGACACCTGGCATCTGATCAGCTAGATCACCTAGACAGACAAAATAAATGCATGTAATGAATGTTAAAAGTAATCACACAGCTATCCAAGTTGGAGAAATTGGTGAATAAATATAAAATAAAATAAAAATATATATAAAGAAGAGAGGAACATGTAAAAGTACTCACCAGTTAGATCACCAGTTTCGGTCTCTTCATTTGCATATACTGCGCACGGGAGTGGAGCTCTATAAAACAATACACAAATATGACGTTTTTGACCCTATTGCTCTGTACATAAATAGATTTGTAATGAAATGTTCCACAGGGATCTTGGTTATGCGTGGGCCAGTCACTGGTTTCAAGGTATACCGCGGTTTGAAAAAGTCAAGGTTTCAAAACCATTGATATTTTCCATCATACTTTTCCTACAAGCTCCTATAAACAATTTTTGATGAAGAAGTGACTGAACTGAAATACTTACACATATGTATGTTCTAGACTTCCTCTTTGAGGGGCTGCAACGCAGGATATAACGGTTCACATCAAGGACAAAGCAAAATGCAGTTACACAGTGATAGTATAAAGTATATGAAAAAATACAAATACTTCTTGTTGTTTTTTTATTGTGTGTTATGTATGTAAAGTTACCAGGTTTTTCGATATTCTCATAGTCTGACTGGTCATCAGTTGCATCTGTAAGATGTAAGTATAAATATCTTTTGATGGATCAGCTTGCCTCACATTTATGTAGAACAAGAGTCAGTTCTGTGTTAAGTGTTGACATCTTTCTTTGTGAAATTTTTGTAATAACAGGAAAACCTTACCTGGTGACAATTCCACTTCAGTTTCACTGAAAAACATACAGTGTGAATTAGTAGTTTTGTGTAGACTGTAGTTTATTTTGGATTATTTATCCTGTTTTGAACCCATCACTAAGAAGCTGTTTCCCAATAACATGCTCTGTCCAGACTGAAAACTGTGTTAGAATTAATAACATAACAATAATATGTTGAAAATACGCTTATTAGGTTTTTTTCCATCCCGTGAGCCCCATGTTATAAAAGGATCGTTATCAGTTTCAGTTAGCCTGGCTTTGACCAATAATGTTGTTGCCATGACGAGCAGATGTTGAAGTAAACAAGAAAAAAATATTAGTGAGCTTTAGAAGTGTTGGCAGGTATGTTTTTGAACTATGGGCACAGCCAGGCTGTTTACCCTGCTTCCAGTCTTAATGCTAAGCTAAGCTAATCACATCGGGACTCCAGCTCTATACTGAGCACACAGATGTATGATTGATATCAATCTTCTCATGTAACATTTTGAAAGAAAGTGGGATGATGTATTCATTGAAACCTCTACTTTTGTTTACTACCTAGTGAAGCAAGCTTATGAAAAACACTGCATTTCTTATCTTGTGCAAAAAAAACAAGCATGACAATCCCTTCAAACACATACAGTACACTGCAATACATTTACACAGAGATGAGGTTAGCTGATGTGTGTAGAAATATACATACACTGTGGCCGAAGATATCTGATTGGCCCTGGTAACTGGGGAAAAAGGTGTTGCGGTTAGTAAAATATGCTAATTAAAAGCAAACAGTAAATACAGTTGTCACTTGTGGTCAACAGATACAGCATCTGAGGATGTGGGGAGTAAAAGCTGTGGTTGATTAACTTTACCTGTTTTTGATTGTGTCACAGCAAAAATACTCCCCCCGCGTTGGCTGTCAAGATAGCATTTTCATGTCAAAATTTTATAAAGTGATTGGAAAATGTTTTAACATTAAATAGTAATGTTAGCAAAACCTAAACATTAGTACTAATTTACCACAGCGTTGACATGGGATCCATTTTAAACTACATTAGATGTTTACAATAGACAGTCTGGGAAATAATTTTACAGTTTGCCTTCATTTTTTCTTCCAAATATGTTTGGCTAATCTGGGGGTGTGACTGCTCTTGTTTATTGACTGTTTTGTGACTACTTATAAGTAATGAGTGCAATATTATCATAGACAACAGAACAACAGAGAAAATGCTCAAAGCAGTTTGCCCACGTGGCTTGAGAATGTGGACCAAATATTAAATACTCACAATGTCTGCAGGTTGTACGTCGGCTGTTCCTCGCGTATAACCTCTGCAAGTACCAAAAAGCAGTGAAACTGTTTGAATAGGCAGCTTAAAAATAACTGCCACAGACACTTGATAGTTACAAGACTAATATTACGTGAGCTATTAATACAAGAGCGGAATCTACAAACCAGAATATATTTTATTGTGGCTGTCCAGTGTATTATACAGAGTATGACTGATCACCACACAGCCTTTGATATAGAGAATCACCTTGATATGCTTCAGGTGAAGGTCTTGTCAGATCATCAGCAGTTAGTGAATTTCCATCCACCTGTTCTTATGTGCAGTTTTAATTTGTTTATATAAAAAGCTTGAGTGGAATAAATTAGTTTTTACACTCGACTGAGGTGGAAATGTGACAAGTGCGATAGAAACAGACGGTGAATAAACAATGATGTACCTGAAAGATTTGTTTCGAAGAGACTAAAACATCAAGTCTGAGTGGACTGATAACGAGACTGTGATGTTCCTCATATTAACAAGATTATATCATTATTTCTTGTTTTCTGCATCGTTTTTATTCATATGACGTCTACCTGCCACTGTTTTAATTGCTGTTTTTGTGTGGTCAGGTATGTGAAGGTGTGAAAGTAATTAGTCTTTTTTCAGACACAACTAGTTCTATTTTTTCAACAAAATACAACATCATCACTTCCTTTGAGGTGACATTGTCCGAAAGGGTTCCTCTTGTCACCATTTCTAGGATTGATCAAGTCTTGTCCTTTTTTATAGGCACGTGTCTGAGCTATGTTAGTTTACATTAGTGTTCTCTAAAATGTCTGGTCAGTTAATCAGCTAGTTACTTCAGCTGTAGAGCACTGGTTGGTTTCTGGGTGCTGGGGGGTTAATGAAACTCACATGTACAGTGGGAGGTTCAACAACAAAATTTCACCCTCTACGTGGTTATGCCTATGGCAGCAGCCTCTCACCTTTTACATATCTGACTACAATATTGAAGCATATGAATTAAATCATGATTAAGGTTTTCATGATTCCATTTAGACAGCTCAAGTTAAACAGTGAATTTCATGGCTCGCTGAAATGTTATTGGTGAACAGAACTTAGGTCACTTTGGGTTGAAGTTAAAAATTACCGTAATTTCCAGACTATTGAGCGCACCTGACTATAGCACCCACTAAATGTAAAAAGAAAAAAAAAGTGCATATACTGGCTGCACTTGTCTATAAGCCGCAGGTGTCTAAATGTATTTGCGGCATGAAGCTTGTTAGCCCGTAAAAATCTATAAATTAGCCGCATCATTGTTTAAGCCGCAAGTTCAAAGAGTGTGAAAAAAGTAGCGGCTTATAGTCTGGAAATTACGGTAAACATTGTGCTACAAACAGCTAGCTAACTTAGCTTAGCATAAAGACTGCAATTGACAGCTACCCTGGCTCTGTAAGTAAGTAAACTCTGCCTACCACCACCTCTAAAGCTCAGTAATTAATATGTTTGTTTAATTTGTGCGGAAGCTACCCAAAATGCTACCCATGCTAAATTAGACAGTAGCTTCTACCACTATGTGGTATCAAAAGTATCATCCAGCCTTCCGCAAGAAAGCATTGAGTACGTTGAACTATTCCTTTAATTAACCTATTCCCACTGAGTCTTTGCCTGTTGATAAAGAGCTTATCTCCATTTTATCAATTGAGCATTAAAAATACTCTTGTAACAAAATGTAAAAATACACAAAGAAATAGTTCCTTATCTACCAAATGCACTTACTAGACTTCCTTTTACACCGTAGACATAGAAGACTCAGTAGACTTAGTGACACCACTGACACAACAGTCAGGACTGCAGCCAACAGACTGGGGTTTCCAATCATACCTACAAGACACACAAAAGGCACAAATGACCAACTGTTACATGAACCAGCTCTCAGAGCTTGCCGACGCAGCTCAGTAGTTACCAACCAGTTAAAAGTTATTTGTTAATCATTAAGTGAGGAGGTTGTAGAGATTATATTAATGCAGACACTGCTGGTCAACATTCATCTCTCTTCTTCTCTCTGTCATGGTTGAAGTAGCTGCTGTTTTCCTGTTAACAAGACAGATTGAATCACAGGATGTGGTTGGCCGAAACAAAACTGAAACACAGTTTGTAGATTCTACACAGGACTGACACCTACCTACTTACGCTGCCATTTAAGAGGCATCACAACTTTAATGTAGTCTCAAAGTCGGTATTTCTACTTATATCTGCGGGGGCAAAAAAAAAAAAAAAAAATCTAATGCAAGATATATTAAGACTGATAAATGTCACATTTAAACCCAACTGTCACACTGTCTCAGACCTAACAGCTTTTTTTCTAAAACCATACCACTGTTGACCCAGAAAAAACTTACCCCCCAGTAAAACAGCAAAGAGAAAAGATGTATAGTATATCTCTATCTGACAAAGCCACAGATTGTATCAAGGTACAAGACACTGATTACAGGAAAAAAAATAAGTAAATGTTAAAGTTAAAATAAGTCTCTGTAAGCTGATCATGATTATTGTATCTGAAGGTCATTGTGAGGTTGTATTTTGTGAGTAGGTAAAATTTCAGCACATTTGGATAACTTTAAATTTACCTTAAACCTCCCTTAGCATTTATAAACCTTATACAAACATTTAATACTTGGTTTATAACACACTGTAATGTAGGTGTATACAGCTGTAAAGACATTTGAAGTGTACAACTGTATGAAGATATATATTATATTATTATTAACTTTTTATTTTTTATTTTTAGATTTTTCTTTGTCTTTATTTATGTTAACAGTGAAGAAGCGACATTGCGGTCATGTGGCTGTTCCCATTCAGCTACTTCACCCATTACTTGTTTATAGGCTAGCTCATACAGTTACACAGTAGTTATATCTGCTTACAGTGACATCATAGTAAAGACATGTTTACTGTTTACAATCACAACTATCACCATGTAGGACTGAGTAATGTTGGAACTGAGTCCATAAGTTTGCATAAGTTTACAGCAGAAAGTAGTAAAAGACACTTGAAATGTAACAGTTGATGCAAAGATCTTTCCATCCTGCTTTATTTGTGGTTAGTAAGTTTATTGATTGTATCTATACTCTGAGAGCTGATAGTATTATGTAGGGGTACAGTCTCTATTGTATGGCAGAGGTGAGTTTTTATTTACCTGTTTGTTAGCATTGTGGAGTCTCATTCTGAGTATCAATGGTCTGTTCTGTGAATTGTCATTTAAAGGTTGTAAGAATGGACTCCTGGAGGAGAAGAGAATATAAAGCACAGTAATAATTGAGGTTCATTTGGCTGAAGTTTAATGCCCGACTCGACAGTCGGAGGTTAGATCAGCTTTGTCAACTATCCAATCAGTAAGGAGCATGGCAGGTGTCATGGATGGGGGGCCGACAAATACATTTCTGGATAAAAATTATACTCTCAAATAATTCATTGCAGGAATCACATTTTTTTTCTCTTGAATTGCTTCATTTGAACTCTTGTGTTAATAACTTCCACATAGACAAAACATGGCCCTCAACTGGACCGCTAACATTTTAACTAGTGCTGCAACAAAGACAGCCGAAACAAAAAATAATCCATTTAAGTTGTTTCTCAAGCGAAGATTTAAAAACATTCTCTGCTTTTGTTTGCCTTTATATCATTGTGACTTTTTGGTCAGACAAAAGAAGACATTTGAACGCATCACGTTGTGCTTTCAGAACATTACAAGGCCGTTTTTCACAGTTTTCTGTCCTTTTTCTAGACCAAACAATGAATCAGGTAATTGCAAAAATAACTGATGATCAAAATAATTGTTAATTGATGCCTTAATTGTAGCATATGTTTATGGGATGTCAGAGACGTCCATTTTTCAACTATTCAAGCTTTTTATCTACAGTTGATTGGTCTGTTGTCTGACGCTCAGTTCTGCTGTAAGCCGCACATTTTACAATTATGTAGTCTTATGCTTCATCACATGAACTTTGCCTGTGAAACAATATTCTGTTATCTTTCATAAACCTTAAACATATGTGAATATAACAATGCTGTTTATCTCTCTGTTCTGTTAATGACCTGTGCATTAGTTATTTATTGTGCGGCCTCATTTTTAAAATTTGTGTTCATACATTTCAGCTGTTGTGTCGAAGCCCTGACATTTTAATGTCATGGGTCATGGTCTTACTGGAAAGTGAACCTTTACAATGAGCTACATTTTTCCATCAGTCATGGTTTTCTGCCACTCCAGTTTTATGTTGTGCTTGTTACGAAATATGGTCAGGAGTTCAGTCCACTCCCACGTGTGTGGTGTGAGTTCTTCTCTTTTACACCTTTTACTATAAAGCTGTGCCTGATAAAACAGGGCGCAACAGCTGCTGTGTGTTTCCAGATCACAGGCTTCCTCACAACTCTCCAGACAAGAACATCCGAGTTGAACATTATTAGGATTAGGTTCAGTGACAGCTTTCGTAAAAATCTACAATATCCGTGCATGGCTACAACAGTAAGGTCAGGGAAAGACTGTGGTGAGTTCCAGTCTTCTCGTCAGGGGACCCCAGGTCTACTAGCTGGTGTGAAGAGAACAGGGTCCTAACACATGAAAATTGCTTTTACACTGCAACAAACGTATTAAAGAAAATTGGTCTCTACTTTTACACTTAATTTAACTCCTTTTCACTTAGAATGAAAGGTTAACAGTATCCTCTGTGTAAAAATCTGCTGTAAGTGAAATAAAAATCCGAGAAAGCCACACAGAGTGACACGTTTAGGTAACACTGCACAGTAAAGACTTTACCTTCAGTATTTTATAAAACTGTTAACCGTAACTATTAGCAAAGTGTGGGGGGGGGGGATCATAACGAAGGATATTAAGTGGCTGTCAGCTATGTGTTAACAATTGCCGTGTTTTTGTGTTTGTCAGTGAAGTAACTGTAATTTTTGTACTGAATGGAAGGGAGTTAAATTAACACTAGAAAATCGCAGACCTGTGGTCAACATTACTCCTGTGAGGAGTGGAATCGACTGATATAAATGCTAGGGATACTGGTTTGGTCTTGATGAGCTCCTGTGAGTCCGTTCACAAACTACAGCCCCAGAAATGACCATAAAGTTGAATCAACACGTCTTTAAAAAGTTTAGAGTCAAACTGAACATTATAACCCTCACAATGGTAGCTGTTGTATTAGACTGCATTAGTTTTGTAAGGTGTGTCTATATAATAGACTGCCAACTGCATGTTCATACTTAATATTTCTTTGCCTAATTCTTACTGTTGTTCTAATTATTGTTCCTGATTGCGCACTAGTTTTTTCACACACCCTTAAACATCTGCCACCCTGCGTTTCACCACACATGTTGAATGTGGCAAATAAAACAGTCTTGTTGAACTGTTGTGTTTCGCACATAACCCATTCTTCCCATTTTGCTTTTACATTTAGCACCCCATATTTAAAAACTTCTCAGTGTTACAAAGTTTTCTTTTCTTTCCCCACTGTAGTTGAGCCATTTTATATATATTTTTATACTACAACTGCTTTATAGGTCTACTGTAGGTCTACTGTCTGTATTTTTATTTATTTGATATGTACTGGATTCTTTTAAACGGTCAAAATACATTTATTTATGTTTCCTCCTAAACACAAATTAATCACTCCCTTTCTTCCTCTATTTTTTCCCTTACATACCAGTGGCCACTCAAATTATTATTTTATTGATATCCTATACATACAATATATTTACTCTGTAATTTACGGCCACCTCTCTCAATTAGTATAATGCTCATGAAATATTACTCAGTGAAAACATACTTTACAACACAACATTTAAAATATTTCCACTCTTTGCATCATTAGACTCAACATCATTTAGATAAACAAATATGGTTGTTTCTGTATTTTTAGCAGTGATGTACAGAATAAAGATGGTGATACTACACTGAAAGGCCACACCATTACAAGAAAGTCCTGCATTCGTAATCCTACTGAAGTAATAGCAGCAAAATGTGCTACAAGCGCAAAAAATAAGAGCACCCATTAGGTAATAGACCGGTCCCTTTCACAGTGTTAAATCATTGGATGATTATTTCTCATGCATTAAGGTGACAATTAATGGGTAGTTTTAGCCACAGTAACTACAACTGTCAGCTAAATGTAGAGAAGTAAACCACATTTCCCCCGGCAATGTACTAAAGTAAAAAGTAAAATAGCAAGTAAAATACTTCAGTAAAGTACAAGTGAATATACTTAGTTACGTTACATCACTGATTTTTTTGGTAATATATAGTGTGTTTTGTCTTTAGACCTTGGAAAAAGAAATGTTTAAAGGTTTCCAACTTCTACAAAAACACTAATTGATGTGCTCATGAACGTTGGATCAGATTTTGTTGTCTTGACCGTAACTATCAGCTTCAGGTCAAACACAAACATCCACGATTGATTAATCTCTTTTAAAAGCAAGCTAAAATAGACTACAAGCTAACTTGATGCTTTACATGTAAGTCACTACAGATTTTGTATCTAATATGTTGGTATTTTACCTTCAGTGGTCCGGTTGCCTTCATTCTTCAGTAGCAGCAGCAGCACAAGCTGTGCTTCCTCTTTCAACACCTCGCCACATCCGTCACACTCAAGACAGGCAAGACCTCCCAGAAGTACACATCTATGATGTGTGGTTTCAATTGGACACCCAAAAAAATGTCAAATGCTCAACTGCCTTTACTGTTTGGTATTTTAATTAGTGGTTTCCTTTTTCTCAACCTGATCTCTACAACAAGCATCAGTTATATGACTAATGTTTTCCCTTTATCTGTTGTTCTATGTCACTGTTCTACTAACAAACTACCTCAATAGTTAAAACTGAATACCATTAGAATAATATATATCATAGAAATTTGTAATCTTTGTGGAGAAAAGTGAAAAATACAGCATTAAAAATTCACAAGAGCTAGATAAACAAATTGCTGTGACTCCACTCCATCACCTGAGCTGGTGACACAGATTTAGCTAAACCTGAATTTACCCATTTTTTCATGGGATTGAAAAAAACTATTTTGATGCCCCGGTATGTTAGCGAGTTTGTTATACCACACAAATAAGACAGTAGTTAAATCTTAAATCATTATAAAGCAAAAAAAATTGCAAACTAAAGGCTAACTATCCCAACTTAGCAGAGTAGCCTTTCACCCTTGTTCATGTGATTCATGGACTGTATATAAAAATATACATTATATATATTTAAAAATCACTTATTTCAGTGTGTTTAATTCACAAGTAGTGTATTGGATTATTTCCTTGAGTGAATGAAAAAGAAAGCACATCAGGAAGGTCTTGTTTCTGCGCTATTTAGAAAATCTAGAAATAGAGTGCAGTATTCATTCTCATTATTATTTTAATGTCTGTGACTACAGACTGAATGGGACTTTTTTTTTTTTTTTAACCTAACCTATATTAAAATACCTTGATTAAATCATTAAATCAGAGGTTCCCAACCTTTTTGGCTCATGAACTGCTCCAAAAAAAGCACTGTTGGTGCTCATGTCACATTTCAACCATGAGCTGTTAGCAGCTCCACCATGAAGACATTTCCCCTCTAAACCTCTGAGATCGTCTCATTTAAAGAACGGTTCAGGTAGAAGAGGTAGAATTATCCAGTATTTTACACAAAAAGTAAAGACCTGAGAAAAGTCCAAAAAATGAAAACAGCTTGTGTCTAGTTTGGAAACAAGTGGCCTAAACTACTGAACTGTATATAGATTAGTTGAAATTGGCTTTACCTCAACCTGCTACGGCACTAAAATGCTGCTTCTTTTTTACTTGTGATACTTGAAGTACATTGTGCTCATCAGGGATTTTAAATGCAGGACTTTCACCTTTAATGGAACATTTTTGCATGAATGTACTGGTACTTACTTAAAAGGATCTGAGATTCCACCTCTGAGTGTAAGGCTGTTTATTTTAACACTGGTTATGATAAAACACCTCTAACCTGTTCCGTCTGAGCGTTAGGGTCATCTTTCCTGTTGCCATGTACCAGAACACGTAGAATGACAGGGAATAAAGTCGCAGCTGGGTTTCTACTTGCTTTTATTCTCTTCTGGTCTTTATAAGTACATCGATTACATTTATCGTGAGACCAGACACTGCTCATTGTTATATGTTTGATGTTTCAGAGGTATGTGCTGGGCCTGTGGACCAATTTCGCAATTGTGAACAGCTGAGGGCGCATGCGCATGTTTGTGGCGCCCACTGCACGAAGCATTAAGTTTGTTGTTTGTTTCAGCTCTGGTACAAAGCGCAGAACTTTGGTGCTCGAGAGTGAGATTCACATCCCACGTGTGGTTAGGCAGACATGGGTTTGTGGGGTGTCACTTAAATGCCATACAAACTATCTCATACAGTAGCAATGAACACAGGACTCCTTTGAAACGTTTATTGTTAAAGCTGTTTGTGAAACAAGACAACGTGATGATGTTTGGTTGAAGAGGCTCAGACAGCATGTGACTGACGGGTGATTTGAAGGTCATTAGTGGTTGTTTTACTCCTGTTCCTTTTCCTCGCCATGGGTAATAACGTAACACAGGTTTTTGTAATCCAGGTTTCCAGCAACATCCAGGGGAAAGTTTGTGAACATCTGATTTACCTAAAAGAAGGGGCGAAGGACGAGAGTCAGACTGATAGTGAAGGATGCATGCACGTTTGAAGTGTTTGAAGCGCCATAAAGTTAAAAAAAAAAAAATTATTAAAAGATCCGAGCAGTGAATCGCAACTTAGTATATTTCTTCATTTAAATCCCCAAAATGGATGTCAAAACAGTAGTTTGACATTTATTCTTTTTCTTGCCCAGAGTTAGAGAAGACTGATACCACTCTTCTTTCTGTACAATAAACATGAAGCTGCAGCCAGGAGACGGTTAGCTTAGCTTAGCATAAAGACTGGAAACAGGGGGAAACAGCTGGCCTGGCTCTGTCCAAAAGAAGAGAGCACCTAGCTCACTAATTAAACAAACAAGATATAATCTTCTTTCAATAAGTGTGAGATATCATCGCTGTCAGAAATTCTCACTGCTGTCAACTGAGAATTACAATTTTGATGTTAATATTTGCTCATAATGAGCGTATGTGTGGTTGTGCTGACAACCAAAGAGAAACCTCTCTGCGTTCAGCTCTTAGTACTTTTATATCCTGGAACTGAGTGTCTGTGGTTTGGATTTCAGTTTCACTCCAACGTTCCTCCCTCTTCACAGTTTCAGATATCACTTTCATCTTTATCAGAGCTGTGATAAGTTACTGCTGATGCAAGCTGAACATTTCCTGCTGCTGCTTTACAGTAAATTTTTCCCTGAGGGAAGCAGTGGAAGGCTTTTATTGTGAAGCTGCCACAGGAAATAACTGTGATTGTAACAGTTAGTGGACCTGCATTAACAGTTTGAATAAAAACTGGTCAACATGACAAAGTATGGACATATTTGATGCTATTTGATCAGTGGATCAGTTTTAACCTGCAGGAACTGATTTTTTTGGCCACTTCGACCAGTGAAAACAAGCCATGAACATTGACATATTATCACTTTTTAAATATTATTGCACATCCAGTGGTTCTGGAGGAAGCTTTTTTATCTCGATCTACGAGCAACTTGTAATAGTAAATAATGGTTACAGCTGCCTTAAAACATTGGATGAAGGGATTCAAACGATGAATGAAACAGCAACAGTCTGATGGCACATGAACGACTGCAAGCGACTGGCTCTTACTATGTTGATTGCCGCTGTGTTTCATATCTGAGTTCAGCTAGTTCAGGAGTCCTGCAGTACTTCTATGGTTTACCACAACATATCATGCCATGCAAGTTCTGCTTTGTCTAATGTACAGAACAGTAAACACTTGTGTCAGTCCTGCTCAGTGTGAAGGTGCTATGTATTAATGTAGATGTAGAGGTGGGTGGACATGCGTTACCTCCTCCTCTGTGAACTTGTCTGCCTGAGACATCAGATAGTATTTGATGCTGCAAAAGGAAAATTATAAATTGTTACTTGTTCCTAAATCTCGATCAGTATTTTTCCTCTTAAATGAGCAAATTCATATTAGCTAATTATCAACGGGACTTCATCTTATTTATCTGCCATAGAGTTTTTCACAGTGTTGCTGTATAGATCTTTTTAACAGAAGACATTTTAACATGTCACAGCAGGAAAATCACAGGGGTAAATAATATAAGTAATTATGTCAACCTAAAACTTAACTATGCAGCACTTTAACTAATAATTATCTTAGAAATATTTCTTCATTGATGCTTGATACATAATACACACACCACATTAGAGCAAAGGCAACGCACCACTATATATCAACAACTATTGGATGGATTCCCCAGAAAATTTCAGACATTCCTGGTCCTCAGAAGATGTATCTTCTAGGATCATCATCAGGACAAATTTTGCTTGTCCAATACTTTGGTTTATGACCAAATACCTGTGAAACTAATGACATTCCCATCAGCTTCATCTGTACTTTGTTTGGAAAAAATAAGACAGTGAACATGGTAAACATTATATAGTTATTTATGTATATATTAGCATTTAGGTCAAACACCATTGTGCAGTATAGACCCACAGAACCACCATTGTGGCTGAAAACTTGTTTTAAAGATCTTTACTTACTCCTCTCCTCTCAGGACACCTTTTCCCTCTGGGTCAAAGATCTTGAAAGCGTTGAGAATGGTTTCCTCAGGGTCAGTTCCTAAATGATTAAAAATGTTTCGAGAAGACTGCTTTAATATTTTAACAGCACTGTGGTACATCAGATCAATCAGTTTAACCCATGCACTGCTCTATCCCAGTGGACCCATGGCTCAAACCAACATGGCACCAGTCCTAGTTCACAGGCAGCCTGACTGACCTTTGAGCTTCTCTCCAAACATAGCCAGGAAGATGGTAAAGTTGATGGGGCCTGGAGCCTCCTTCATCATCTCATCTAGCTCATCATTGCCAACATTGAGACGTCCTGTACAACCAGCAGTGGGTCAGTGATTATGTTGGGTAACGTAAGGTTACGTTTCCAGGAAATGAATGCAAGTTCTTTGTCCTTTCCCCCTAAGTGACTACAGTAAGTGTGTGTGTGTGTGTGTGTGTGTGTGTGTGTAGTTTGAGCTAAGCCACTGTGGAGCCAGGAGGTCACCTAGAGCAGCATAGGTGTCTCTCAGGTCACCCTTGTCAATGACACCATCTCTGTTCTGGTCCATGATGGTGAAGGCCTGGAGTAAAAGATGCACAGAGATGTCATTATTCTGCAGCTGAACATGTTACTTATATAAATATTATTATTACATCTACATTTTTCGTTAACATATATTCATTGAAAGCATCTTATTTATGAGGCTTTGTAAGGCTTATTTTGCTGAACAACACACCTTCAACCTGCAGCCTGTCAGCATTATTAATTCATGGCTGAGAGACAGCTACCACAGGCAATGCCCTCTTTACTTATTATTGAACATTACTAGTCTGATATCCCAGTATCTTATTCTGCAATAAGTGGAAGTGGGAGAGGTGCACCTGAGCATAATATCAATCGTATCTAATACGATTAATCGTAAAAGTTCATCATTTCCAAAAATGATGAACTGTTCCTTTAAATAGAAGTTCAGTATTTCTATCTGTGTTGTAGTGGAGTGGGTAAAATAGTTTAGTACAAGTACCTCAAAAGTGTACTTACTGGAAGTAAAGTACTTGAGTGAATGTACTTAATATACCTCCACCTCTGAAAATGACTGCGCTCCCTTGCATGCCACCAAAATTAAAATATTTCCCAGCAGTACTCAGTGGCTTTTTAAGTTCTTAAATTCACGACAATAATAGTCATCCCTTAACACCCATTTTTCTCTAAACAAAGGATTAAAATCAGGGAATGTGCTGAAAAAAAAAACAGTCCCTAAGCTCAAATCAGATTAAACTATTTTTCATGCAAGATGAATAAAAATGTGACAGACGTAACAGACAGCAGTTCTCCCACCTCCTTGAACTCCTGGATCTGTGCCTGCTCAAACATGCTGAACACGTTAGAGCCAGCCTCGGTCGTCTTCTTCTTCGCCTTCTTCGGGGCCTGACGGGAGAATTAGAGACATTGTTTGTGTATTAAACTGAACTGGAAATACTCAAGTAAAGTACAAGTACCTCAAAACTGTACTTAAGTACAGTACTGGAGTAAATGCAGTTACTTTCCTTGTCACTGTACTAATTTTACAATACCTTTAGTCTAACTTCAGTTCAGGGAATCTAATGTTTTCTCCTGAATTTGTTGTCCTATACCCTTTTTACAGTTTCACAATTTTTTCCAGTAAAACCACAATTATAAATACAAAAATACAAAACACAAATTGTACAGAAAAATAATTGAAATTATCACAAACTACCCAAAATAATTTGTACCCACTCAGTTGTATAAAAGTAGCCCTGTTAACAGTGAACAAGGGCGTTTAGCTTTATCTTTTTAACTATTTGGCTTCATATCAACGATGTACAACATGTCAGAGTCACGAGATGCTCACTGCTTAAAGTTTAGTCATCGTACGTTGGATCTCTGAGAGTGCTCAACACACTGCAACTTTAACACTAATACCTTTAATGTATAACTTTTGTCTAATAAAACCTAAATAAAAATGTTTGGTGTTAGTTTTCAAATCATATTTCTCAGCGACACAGAAACTGTACAGGGTAAAGATAGTCTGTCCTCTTACCAACGTCCCAGGAGAATAGACCTGAACAAACAAGGTGAGGAGAACAGACAAATAAAGACAGATGTGAAGGACAAGGAGGGCAATCTTACCATGGCGAGGAGTTTCTCAAACACGCTCTGAACTTCTTGAGAGATAGCTTTTTACTCTCCCTCTGCAGTTATATAGACCTGACCACATCAACCACCTGGGCTAAGTTTAGACAATTGGGGGTGGATCAATATCCCAGGTATTCCTGCCATATAGAGACTTCACACCCACCTTCATCAACCATAAAACTTCTATTGTTACCCATTGTAGTGACAGGGGGAACTGTCACCACAGGATGGGTATGGGCCACGGACAAATGCTCATACCTGAAGCTTCATTCAGGCTAATCATAGCTCATAGTAGCACCCACATCAGCTCCATAATGAAATAATACTCCTGAGCGTTAGAAGAGGCTTTATATATTAGAGTGACCTTCACAGGCAAATTTACCAGTTTTAATGGTAAATTGACATATTTCGTTGTCTGTTCACATTTAAATTTCTGTCAAATTTAGTATGAATCACAGAGCAGCTCAGGACAAAAGTATAGCTCACAGATTCATTTTATTTATTTTATTGTGGGAGAATCTTTTTTTTTCTTTGGATTGTTGCACAGCTGTACCTCCAACTTGTGGCCACACAATCTTGAGACCCATTTTGGATGACTGATATGTCATCTAAAACAGGTGTATATTTTCATATCCATATATAGTGTATGGTTTGTATGTACCATATGTGTGCTCCGTGTATACAGATAGTTGTAAAAACGAGAGTCTGTAATGGCTGAAAGAGACCAAGGCACTGCAAGTGGAGAAACCAAAGGAAAATTAGAAAACATAGTTGTTCAAATCCCCAAATGGTGATGGCCCCCCACACTCCCCCGTTGGTCTTTGTTCACATTGCACCAAGCCCACTTCTTCAAGTAGGCGCAAGCATGGTACAGAGTGATCACACTAGTCAAACAAAATGGACTTTGGGGGTCAAATATGCTCGGGCATGGTATGGATTGCCTAGTGTGAGTCCACCCATAACCTGTTATTTTTTGGAGAAACTGATTATTAAATCTGTGAAGAAATTCAATGAAGCGTGGGTAAATGGCGGGAGTAACTATGACTCTCTTAAGGTAGCCAAATGCCTCATCATCTAAGTAGTGATGCGCATGACACGTATATCTAAGGCTGGATTACTGACTGGGCAAAAATTCAGTTTCAAGATTTTAAGAAACAGTTTGGATCCTTTGTAAAAATCATGAATTTCAAAACCCTAGTTTTTTATACAGGTCTACTGGTTGGTTTCTGGGTGCCTGGGAAAATACCGGTAACAACTGCCATATCAGTAGAGACGTATGTTTGAAGGCGTTTCATCACTTTCTCCTGCTATCTGGAAAACATAATTTAATCCCAGATACATCACAGCTACATTTTGGTTTTTACACAAAAGGAAGAATTTATGTTATTTTCTTGTTTCTGTGTTCTGTTTGTAAAACTAACAAGTGATTTTTTTTTCATTTGCCCTGTTATCATTCTAGTGGGGAAATCAAATGGTTAAAACGTATTAAGGCCATTGGGGCCCAACAACAAAATTTTGCCCGAGGCCCCGTTAGGAGGTTAATCCGGCTATGTGTATACATCTGTAAAACAGTTGGACTAAATTTAGTGGATTTTAGTCCCTCGCCTCTCGTGATTCTCGCTGACTGGACGTCATGACGGTGTGCGGATACGTCACCTCACGTATGACCGAAGAGAGCACAGGCCCAGTCCGGACTGCTAACACTTTGGATGAAATATTTAACCACATTTCCTACCTGTGTTTTTTTTTTTAACGTTTTATTTTTGAAGGCGGAATTTCCCTGCTTCCGCTGCTGGGCTAAAGACTGGGCGTGTCCCTGCAGCTGCTCACAGCCCCACCCTCTCGCTCCGCGCCGTAGTTGTTGTTGTTTTTATTAACAGTCACGCGCTGTGGCTCGTGCTGTCATTACCTAGGTTTGTGGCGAGAGAGCTGGCTCGTCGCGCGCATGCAGCAGAATGGCTCGAGCGGGTCCAACGGTTCTGATGGCTGCAGCAGAGAGCGTCAGTCTCTGTCCTTCAGCCCGCTGCCCGCTGCTACTACACGGGTAAGACGCTTCATTCAGGAGAGACGGACGCTGCCTCTACCCAGAGTGATGGTGGTATTCTCGGCCGCAGGGGACACCGAGAAACCGAGCGATGCCATGTCCAGCTCGGACTCTGCGGAGGATGATTTCCGAAAGCCGGCCTCCCCCTCGCCGAACCTCACCCTCAGCAAGCCGCTCCGCTCCCCGCTGAACGCGCAGGAGCAGGAGGTAGGCCGCTTTCCAGCACTGTGTTGTACATGGAAAATCATGTTAAAACAGCTCCCACACAAGCTAACAAACTGCAAACCACACTCAGATAATGTTTAGCTTCACATATACAAGGCGGTAGCACTTAATACTCCAAGTAAACATAAGATTTACCGCTTAACAAGCCACCCAGAACAGCAGAAAAGTACTAAGAATAGAGAAACTCTGAAACTGAGTCACTGCCATAGTCACTGTTAAAGTTTCCATGTAACTACAATACCTATGACCATAGTGCCCAATACATCATAATGTCAGCTACATCAATACGTGGGTCAATGGATATATATATATATATATATATATATATATAGAGAGAGAGAGAGAGAGAGAGAGATTTGGACCACAACTAACAATTATCTTCATTATTGATTAATATGGTGATTATTCGATTAATCATTTAGTCTGTGGAACACAAAAACTTTTATTGAGCTGAATGTGATTCTGTTGATTGACTAAACAATTAACTCATCATTTCAGCTCATAGATAGATAGACACTGTATAAGTGTAAGGTGGATATTATTAATGTCTGTACAGTAAGGTGCAGGATTGTCCATTGATGTTAAACAGAATGAACTATGATATATATGATATAGCATGTATAATACATAAATAATTTACACAGTGCTCTGTATGTCCATATGATAACAGCGTGCACAGATAGTACTTCCAAGATTATCAACACATTAATCTGAAATATATCAGTTGTTGAGTTTAGTTGAGCCGGCAGCCATGATTGGCTGGCAGCTGTGTCACCTGACTTGTGTTAATGAGCAAATATGTGATGTCCTCCTTGGACCGCCCATCCCGCTAAAGGATCTAAACATGGCCATAATCCTCTTAAAGTCCTCTGTGGTCTGGCTGTAAAGTTACTGATGAACTAATGAGACGCTTGGAGTGACACAATCTTCCTCACACAGACTATCCACAGCTCTCTGCATTAAATCAGCATTTTTATTCAGTTTCTTTTGGTGTCTTGATCTTCTGGATCCAGTCCATTAAACATCATCATCAACAACATATGCACCATTTATATAATAAATCACCATTCTACTCTTTAGATAGTGTGTCTGTTTTTTGTGAGTCTCGGTTTGTCCTGATTTTATTTCCATTCCTATCTGAAGTTTCCAGAGGTCATCTCTCTGAACGTTGGGGGCACGTACTTCACCACTCGCCTGTCCACGCTGCGGCGATATGAGGATACCATGTTGGCTGCCATGTTCAGTGGGCGTCACTACATCCCACAAGATGCTGAGGGACGCTACTTCATTGATCGGGATGGAACATATTTTGGGTGAGCACTCTACCCATGTAGCCATGAATCAGATCTTCTATGAAAACAACTGGCATCTCTGGCTTCTGCCAGTGATTTATATATCTAGTCCTCTCAGTTCTTACTTGTTACTTATCTGATACATATACATACATACATACCTATACTGGTATGTCTGAGATCGATGTCTGATCGATGCACAGTGTGTAGCTGCCAATGTGGGTTGTGTCTCGACAATTACACTTTAGGAATGTTATTGCCCACATAGAAAATTATTTTTGGCTTCACCACACAGTGTTAAAAACTAATTACAGGTCAGCTGACAATAAAGGACAATGGTAAATACAAGAGGCAGGGGCATATTATTGACAAACAATATGATTTAAAATACACAAATATAGTAAAAATAAAGTATGATAAAATCAAATGGGACCACATTTTTCTGAAATTCAAACTGTCAAGGACTTTTTAAAATGCCTCTTTTTCTATAGCACCTCCCTGAGGATAAAAGCTCATGGTGCGAGTGCAAAGTGTGTCAAGGATTACTTAACGCAAAATAAAAACTTAAGGAACACGAAAATGCGATATACTTGCCCGCAAATATACAGAAGCTGAAGCACCACCACAGCCAGTTGCGGACACATTATTTTAGGATGTTAGAACTACCGGGATCCTTTGACTCAGAGCAGCTTTTGGCAGCCTGTGTGATTGTGATACCTTTGTTCATGGTGCAAAAATTCAGAGAAATTGACCTCCTTTCCAAAAAAAAAGTCACCTCTTTTTCAACACGTGGTACGTGCATTCTGTGTGAAAGTAGTCATAACAAAATCAAAATAAATTGACATGCAAATTAATAGTGTGAAAAAAACACCCTCAGTGTGAAAAGGCCTTTACTGTCTTATCTGGGAATCTTAACTCTTGATATTTAATTCACATTTGTCACTTGGTCACATCTGGGCCTTATCTATAACTTTGCTAGCTACATACATCTGCTATTCTCTGAAACTTCAATCCATTCCCTGCATTCAGAAATTACTATATTAAAAAGAAAAGGTCATTGGAATGCAAGGAGCTCAATAAAGGCCTTTAGTTAAAGTTACAGTGTTGTTCTGCTTTGGTGAGGAAGTTGTGAGCAAAGCTAGTGGAAACTGACTGACAAAGTGCTAAATGATGAGTTGTGTGGGTTGTCTCCGTAGCCATCTCAGCTACTGATATCAGGACCACTCATCACAGTTTAATAAAACTAAGATCCATATAGAAAAAATCCTGACAAAACAAATCAGAATTTACTGAAATGATGTTTACTTTTTTGAATTAGTGCAAAACAACAGCAGAGAACCTACAACACAAACCAGTTAACATTAAAACAGTACAGTGATAAATAGACACTGAATAAATAAGATGATATTAAATTGTAAAGTAACTGAAATAGTCAAGAGTTACATACAGAACATGGCACTGTGTGTGCAGTCTGTGTTAGTTGGGATCGTTATTACCAATAAGAGGCAACTCAAAGTGACAAAATAACAAGAGTCCACTTCACTTCACTTTAACGACCATGCAACCAGTCTGTGTTTTTAGTACAGTATGGGAAAAAAACACTCAGTGCACAGTGTCAGTGTCAGTACCACAACAGTCGAGGCAGATGGCCGCCCACCCTAGGTCTGTTTCTGCTTGAGGTTTCCGCCTCATAAAAATGTTTTTCCATGCCACTCCCAGTGCTTGCTCATGATGAGAATTGTTGGGTCTCTCTTTGTGAATATGATAATATAAAGGGTACGGTCTGCTCTTTATGAAAAGTGCTGTGAGACACTTTATAAATAAAATTGACTTGACATATACTACAGGCAGGCATAATATATTACATAATAAATAATGATCACAATTTTCCTGAAGACAATGAAGAGCTGACAAGATGCAAGGATTAAAAGCTAAGAGGCAGAATTAGGAGTCCTTACTGCAGCAGAAAAAGCTGATCTAAAACCAGTTTGTTTAGTTGGACATGGACCTGCAGCGCCTCCCAGAGGGCAGAGGTTAAACAAGTTAAGAGATCACCAAAGTGATTACAATTCATCCTGAGGGGGGGAATGAAGGTCTCTTCCAGATATCCAACAGTGCCCGCAAATGTCAACCTCATGGTGCTGCGAGATGAAAAGCAAAGGGTCTACCACCGTCATTAGGATTCATCCTCTGAGGACCTTAATGTCTGCAGTGAATTTTTAAAGATATTTCAGTCTGGACCAAAGTGGAATGACATCATCATCCCCAGAGCCACGCCACCAGCATGGCTAAAAAGGAAACGCAAATTGCTTTAAATATGAATGTGATAACAAGCAGAGTCCAGATGTATGACTTATGTAGTAAGATCACTTCTGTATGACTGCCTCAGTGTGTGTCTGTGTGCATTAAAGATTTAAACACAAAGAGCTAACAGAACGAGAGATGGAAAATATGTAACTATATAAAGTAATAAAAAACCTTCAGAGGATGCTGGCCCACTGCAGGTGGTGCACAGACACTCAGAAGGAGCCTTTTCATTTGGGATATTAATACTGGTGTTTTTGGGGCTATTGTCTTGCTGGAATATAAATCTTCTGTCATGCTGCTGTTGTGTTGTACACTGCAGCAGTGTTTCTCTCCAGGACTTCTCTGTATTTTTCTGCATTCATATTATCCTCAAGCCTTCCAGGTTCTGCTGCAGAGAAGCAGAAGCAGAATCAAAATCTAATTTACTGGTCAAGTATGTTGATACACAGAGGGATTTTGAGAAGGTTTAAGCAAAGACTTACAGCTAAGTAAAGATAAGCAGAAATAAATATATAGCCAGTGTGTTGGCAAGTAGGTGTGAAAATAGATATAAAAACAACCATTGGGGGAAAAAAGCAGACGTTATCTGTACACAGGTCAAATTGCTACATTTAGGGGTGTGATGTATTTAAGTGCAGTAATACATCTGGCTTAAAGTGAAGGTTTCCTTCACTGCGGAGGTGTTAGTTACTGAAAAGTGAACAGATAAAAAGGTGTGACATCACCCAAAGTCCACATAAAGCATCACCTGGACATCTAAATTTAACACGAGGCCAGATACGTCAATTGCATCGCAAGGTGTAGTGTCAGGAACAAAAAGAAAACCTGAGTTGGCTCAGTGAGTCATATCAGCTGGGAATGTTTGAGGAAAAACCGCAGGTAGAGGTTAGTGTGATAATCATCACCTAGATACAGTTTTTATTTGGTCTGCACGAGGTGAAATTAGTTTAAAGTTAGATTGTGATCAGATGGACGTCTATTTTAAGGCACTGTCACCCACCTCTAGTGTTTGACAATGCAAATAACACTGCAGTTAATTTATGTGTGTGATAATAGTTTACAGGAGTGGACAATATGGATAAAATTCTCTGTCACTGTTATGTCACAACACCAATAAAAGAAGTGATGTAGTTACAGTTTAGAAACTTTAAAGGGTATTTATTCAGGAATAGAATAAAACTCAACACTCTTAACTACATTGATGCCGAAATCCAATATTGCCTTAAGGCAGTCTTTTGAGTGCTTTATGCAGAGTTAAACAGATGCAGGCAGCTCAAAAATGTGACTTAAACTTTCAAAGTGAGATGACTCTACAGAAGGCTGCAGAAAACTAGTCTCTCACTTAACAGCCGCATTTCACACAGGAAAGTCTCAGACGCTCTGTTTCAATTGTCGCTTGGAAATATCGAAAATAAAAAAGAAGAATGCATCAGGGTCTTTCAAACTCAGCTCCACAGATGGCATATTGATATTGATATTGATTGTTCAGCTATTTATTAGAACAGACTTTCAGTTTTCTGGAAAAAAAATAAAATCAGTAGTTTCCCTCTTCCATGGTGATGATTCACTGCTTTTCTTTGTTTTATTTAATAATGAAAATATTGATAAGTTAAGCCAGAGCAGGTCAGTCACTCACAATCAGCCGTATAATATATGTGTGGGAATAATAATTTATGACACATCAGACTGAAGTTGAAAATTTGCCAGTAATTTTTTGTATAATATACTGATAACGTCAACATCTCCCATCAAACCAAAAGTGGAAGAATTTGTTCATATCTGGTTTCTAGAAATGAATGAACACCTGACAGCCAGTCAGTAGCTGCAGTACTACTAGAGGTTAACTACTGTGTGTCTTGGCAGCACCAGTGATGAGTTTCTTGTTTGAGACTCGTTCTCTGTTGATCAGTGTAGTACAGCTAATCACTGCTCTGCCGTCATTTGTTTTTCTCTTACATTAAAGTAGAGATGTTTAAAGTAGGATTTATTGGGATGAAATATTGTTTTTGTCAGATGTGTTCTACTCATACTGCTTTCGATACGTAGGGACATCCTGAACTTCCTCAGAGAAGGTGAGCTTCCCCATAGGGACCGAGTCAGAGCCGTGCACAGAGAGGCTCAGTACTACTCCATCGGCCCGCTGCTGGACAGCCTGGAGGACATTCAGCCACTCACAGGAGAAAAAGTTCGGCAAGCTTTCCTCGACCTGCTGCCCTACTACAAAGGTAACTGACATGAGCATAGCTGTTGACACTGTGGACTATGGATTCAGTGAATAACTTGAGCCCCATTTTTTAGCCTGTATTTGTTCACATTTTGGCACATTGATATCAGTAAAACAATGCCAAATTAGCTATTAGCAGTTTGTATTTGAACTGTACCCATAGACATACAGACAACTGTCACTGAATTACTTTGATACTGAAGATAACTTTAAAGTTGCCCTCATAGAGTGTCTTTGTAAGAGCATTTATGGATGTTTATTCACAATGAACATCAGTGGTAATGATATCTCCAGAACATTTAATCACACTTAATCTAAAAATATGTTTCGTGCCTGTGAGCTCAGATTTGAGAGTTATGACTCAGAGACAGAGTACGATTTTGATGCAAATTGCAGCAGTAGGGATCAAAGTACTAAAGTACAAGCTGTTTGTTGTAGTCGTTGCTGCTTCGACCATTAACTGTGTCGGTAAAGCGACCAAAGTGTAATAACTAGCTAGCTTCCTGTTGTTTTTAAAACACCCGCATGCACCTCACCTCACAAAGTACCTTTGCCTCATCTCTTACACCCCCTCTTCAACTCTCCTGTGTGCTGTGCCTTACAGTTTTAAAACCTCTGCATTATTGCAACATCTACTCTGCAAACCAGCACACTACACACATAAATTATAGGTCTACTGGAAAAGCATTACTTTTCTGGGGTTACTACCGACTACACTTGTAATTACAGTCTTTCTAAGCCCAATATAGTCCGGTTACGGTCTACATCTTCACATGTGGAGAACATGAATTCAGTATTGTGAGCTCCAGCTGGAAGGCTGTGGCAGTGGATCAGCTGTTGTTAGCTAAACAATGCTATTCAGGTTCACCCAGCTCATGCAGTTACATAGAAAAATAAGAGAGCTGAGGAGCCTGTAATATCAGTTAGATCTCCTCTTGGGTTTCCTGGTAAAGCGAACGGGGGTTTGGGTTCAGTAGCATCTTATCAAATTACAGTCAGCTTTAAGCAAAGGTCAAAATAGATCAAACTCAAACATTAGAAGTCTTGGTTTCTGGTAAGGCAGAAATAGGTTTTAGTGGCAGCTGAATGATCAAACCTGTTTAAAATTTAACCCCTGACACTGCTGAGTTGCAAAAACAATCACATAGATTGAATTTACCACAATAGATCGTGCTTCGTTCATGCATTTGGCTTTGCAAAACAGCATGGCTTTAATCAGAGAACTGGGTTGACCAGCCACACAATACACAGCACACACACACACACACACACACACACACACACACACACACACACACACACATAGTACTTTTAAGCTTAAGGGTTGTTTTACACATTTGGGCATTTTTATTTCAAATTAGAAGGAATATGACCTGATCAGGTAGTTATTTAGTGTAGACTTTAATTTAAGGATAGTGAATAGGACCTGTCTCTCTACTGCTGCACAACAAGGAAACAGATGCAGTATCCACGTGATTTGTCACTGCTGAAGCCTCCAATATGTTTTCACACTGAACGAGGACTGCACAACACTGCAGACTTTACGTCCCATTGCTTACATTGCAAACATGTTAGGAAGGGATGGGTGAGTATGAACAGGAGGAATAATTACAGCAACCAAAAACTGTTTTAAAATTCATATGGACCCCTGAAGAGACAGATGTTAAAAACTGTGAATCTAATCTGTGGATATGTTTCTAAATATTAATAATTGCACTGATAAATGTTACTGTTTTCATTTCAGACAATCTGGAGCGTATTGTGGAGATTGCCAAACTGAGGGCCATGCAGAAAAAGGCACGATTTGCCAAGTTAAAGATCTGTGTCTACAAGGAGGAGATGCCTATCACGCCATACGAGCGTCCTCTTTTTAACTCTCTGCGCTTTGAACGCTCGGACAGCGAGGCCAAGCTCTTTGAGCATCACTGCGAGGTGGATGTTTCCTTTGGACCTTGGGAGGCAGTGGCAGATGTTTACGACCTGCTGCACTGCATCGTCAGTGACCTGGCCGAGCGCGGCATCACAGCCGAGCAGCAGTGCATCGGTGTCTGTGACAAGCACCTTATCAACCATTATTACTGCAAGAGGCCCATCTATGAGTTTAAGATCACATGGTGGTGAAGCTGGAGGGAGACAGTCATGGCTGTTTGGACCAAAAAGCAAAATGAGGGATGTTTTGTTTTTTTCTATAACTCAGCTGATATTGTTTTTTTTATCAAAGTTGCCAATATTTTGTGCTGATGTCTTAAAATGTGACCCTTTAAACCATGCTCCAATTTATAAATATTACCCAAAATACTTTTCTGCCCTACCTAAAAAAGGAAACACAATGAAGTAAGCAAGCACACTCAGTTATCAGTTTATTAGGTACACCAAGCTAAAATTAAAGCAGTCTAAACAGATATCTAAACAGATTTATCTTAGTGTACTTAATAAAATGGCAACTGGGTGTAAGTACCAATACTTTACAGTGAAATTCAGGCCAGTGACCGCCAGTGGTTTAACTTCTCATCAGTGATGTACAGGTGAACTCAGGGAACTTGTGACATCAGTGTTGGGAAATAGACTTAAACTTTTAAAGCAGAGAGGGCAGAAACACTGCTGTTGAGCCTTCGATTAAGTTACTATTTAAAGGTCTGTTGACCTACAAATGATGACATTCATGACACATTTCAGACTTATTTTTATTTTTTACACCAGTGTCTTCACAAGATGTGTCCAGGCACTGTCCTGCTTGTGTGATCAGGCGGGTTTTGGCAGCACTCAGAGCCCTGCTCACAGTCACTGTAGTTACATACAAGTTGAAGGACATAAGGTGATGAGAAGTGTGGGTGAAAGGCTAGCCATTATGTATGTAAAATATAATGGTAAACGTTTGAATGGAGTGTTACTGTAGCACAAGTACAGTCGAGTCATTAACAGGGTTTTTCTGTCAGCACGGACTGCCTCAGCCATGCTGTCCTGAACCAAGTGGCTTTGTAGTGGAGGCCAACTGCGGCCAACCAGTGACGGTCTCAAGTCGCGTGTCTGTGCAGGAGGTTCGGTTTTAAAAGTCTCTGTGTTCAGCTCTGTGTCATGTCTCTCTAAAGTTAGGGTAAGTATGGCTGCAGCTGCCAAACGGTGTTGCATATTTTCACATTCACCTTTTTGTAAGATAAAGAATGGATTTTCTCGTTTTTAAAAAGTTACATTGTCCCTGCTTCTTTTTAGGCTTTAAATTCTTTTTCCTCCAACTTGTGTGTGTAAGTAGTGACTGTGTGTTGGACTACAAGGTTTGCCAATACCGATCTGAACGCCTAGCAGCACTGCGGCTGAACACAACCAGGCGCAGACACTGACGAAGAATTGAAGCTGTTGCTGACACCACTCTCGCTATGCAAACAATGTAAGCAAAATCTGAATGTGCAAAAACGTGCAAAAAATCTAAAGCTTGAAATGATTGTCACATCAGAGGTGTGTGACACAACATTTATCTCATTTAAAAGCTAGTTTTTCCCATTGTCTGGTAATATCCAAAATGTCCTTTTATTATTGTTAGTGTCGTTATTGTCACCATTATTATTATTTCCTACATAAATGTGTTCATAACTGATGTGTCAGTTTAACTGTAGCTTCGCTTTGATCTGGATTAATTTGTGATTGGCTTCAGGACTGTCTCACTACATTTCCAGGACTAACATTCAGAGAATCTTGTAGTAAATGTTGAATATTGTAAGTAAGTAAATTGAAGTCAGATTTGTATTTTTTAGGACTAAGTTTTGTTTCAGGATGCAGATTAACTGTGAACCTGTTCCTTTTGGATAAACAGAGTATATTTTAATTATGCAACCTCCTGAGGAGTGTGTTTTTAAAGACGTGAGAGAGGTTGGGTAGTATCCATTTTGTCGTACTGTCGAACAGTCTTCACTTTTTACGTGGTTATGTAGTATCACCAGGTAACTCAGCTGTCAGGGATTGAAGGAAGCTAAATTTGTTGCACACTAATGCAAATTGCAAATGTTGTCATGACAGAAATACAGTCTCTGGGTCTTAATTGGAAAACATGTAACATTTGTTATAGTCACTTACAGAGCTTCAGTAGTTATTTAATGTCAACCTCCACTTCACTGTCACAACACTATTACTACGCAATTCATTGAAACTGCGATGTAGAGCTAAATGGGTATTTCCTACTGTACTTGATGATAAAGTCTGTGCACCTTGTGATTGTAACCAAGATATTTTTTTTTTACCTCAAACAGCTCCATAGTTATTAACTATAGAAAGTAACAGCATCAACATCAGTTCATTTATCTTCTCTTAAGTAAGCTAACATGCTTAAGTTGTTGATGTACTTTTGATAAATACTGCAGGAGAGATGTGTTCTTTCTTTGGAGCTCATTACTAATCTTGATTTTCCTTATTATGTTTGCTATGTTTTGAATGTTTTTTATATTGTTATTTATCTCTTTCTGTTAGCTTCTAGGAAGCTATAGATCTACAATCCTCTCGGTTTAGTTTGTTTGTAGTAAAAAAAAAAAGCAGTGTGTGATTTTTATTATTTATGGTAAAATTAAAAATAACTATCAAATACTAAACATGTCCCTCTTATATTTATGAAAATATGTAGAAGTATTGGCAAAAACACATAAATTACTGAATGGACACCATATTCAATAATATTGTTACGCAGGTATAGTACTTGTATATAGTACTGAAACTGCTGCTGAACCGACTGTGTTGTGGATAATTCACTCACTGGCCTGTGGGAGCCCAGCCCAAATCATTTCCTCTTCCATCTCCTCCCAAAACAAACTGATAATCAGATCACTGATGAATCTATACAGACCAGAGGAAAATAAAAGCAAGTAGAGCCCAGCACTCACTCTGCAGCAGAAACAGAAATAACATTTTGATGTTAAATTTATTAAGCCATGACCGGCTGGAGTTGTTGGTTAGAATCATACATGTTGCTCAGAATGAAGCTGAGGCCATCCATAGGGAACTTGCTAACAAATGTTGCTCAGGCTTTTACCTGAAATCTGTGATGAGTCCACACAGCTCTATTGTGTACAGTGCCTCTTGCATTTTCTCCTCTGCAGCTTCCTGATAGCAGTGTGTGGAGTATTGATACTACTGGCACAAAGTCCTGCTTTGAGTACTGATAGTAAAGAGGGTGAGTACCTAGAAAGGACAAACGTCCTTATCCCATCCCCTCCCCACGGGAGTGCCCCAGGGATTAATACTGGGGCCCCTTCTCTTTGCAATACACACCACCTCCTTGGGTCCAGTTATCCACTCGCATGTTTTCTCATATCACTATCAACACCCAACTGTACCTGTCATTTCCACCAGGTGATCCCATGACCTGGCGCAGATCTTGACTTGTCTCTCAGACATGTCCACGTGGATGAAGAATCGCCACTTTAAATCTCTCTAAGCCTGAACTCTTGGTTATCCTGGCCAATAAGTCTCTCCATCAGAATCATGGGAAGCTCTCTGACCATGTTGCATCTGTCTCCTGGTTGTGCTGCTTTTCACAGTACAACATTAGTAAAATCAGATCTTAGTGTGCCATCAAACATGGTAACGTGGACAAGTCAGAGAGAGAAAGCATCAGAACAGTTCCCAGCATCAGCACCATGGAGAGCTCTGTGTAATTAGGTACTGAGATAAAACATCATATTTTATGAGGTCTTCATGAGTTCATTATGCAAATATCTTAATCTGTAAATTAACTAGTATCTAAAGTAATTGTGGTGGAATAAAAAAAATACAGTATTTCCGTCTCAGTTGTAGTGGAGTAGAGGTATAAAGTAACTATGATTGTTGTGTATTTAGTCATGAATTGTCATGTCATAAATACTTAATTTCTAATTTTTTATAACTATTTTTAACAGCTTTAAGGATTTTCTCTAAATAGTGTGAAACCTGATGTGTGAAATATCTGAGTAATATATAATTTATGAAAATATATTGTGTTCCCTTTTAGCTGCATGGCCGGATTAACCCCTAGAGGGCCCCCAGGGCAAACATTTTTCATTGGCTTTCACTAAACATTTAGCAGTTTCACCCAGAAACCAACCAGCACTCTAGAGCTGAAATAATTAGTTGATTAGTCGATTGACAAAAATGAATTGGCAACTATTTTTTTGTAACTGATTTACTGTTAAAGTCATTTTTGAAAGAAAAATGCACTGCAAACATTTCCTGGTATCAGCTTTTCAAATGTGAATCATTTGGGTTTTGAGTGTTGATCAGACAAAACAAATTTGAATATGTTAACAGAGAATGGTCGTCAGATGTATTGATAATGAAAAATAAGCCTTATCACGTGTGACGGGATCATAAAAGCTGAGGTTTTCTGTGTGTTAATCACATGACACACGAGAAAATGGAAGCAAATTAATAAAACTCAACGTTACAATAAATTAGCTCAGTAAAGTGAAAATAGTAAAGGTCTTAAAACTCTATTTTGTCACAGGATCCCTCTCTAAGGTAAGACAAGATGGAAGATGGAGGACACAGTTTATATTTAAGAGGTGTATATTTCTAACAAATATGAGATTAAACACAAACGATATCTAGTAAACCCGGGGTTCTGGGGGCTCCTGAGGATCTGGGGCCACGCTGGTGATCCAGCCTTGGTTATCATTATACATTTCTCCGCCTCTCTCTCTCTCTCTCTCTCTCTCTCCCCTCTCTCACTCTCTCTCTCACTCTCCCTCTCCCTCAGCGTTCACCTATGTCTCTCTCCCAGCTGAGGGGTGGAGGCTGACGGCCGATGCCTTTTTCTGTGGAGAGGATGGAGGAAAGGGGGAATTAGTGGCTATTCTTCAGTCGGTTTTCACGCAGAGCGACTTGATAATCAGAGACTACAGCCACCAGCGGAGAATTTTTCATGGGAACAAAACGACTTAAAATGAGCCGGGGAGTGAACGTTGATCAGCTGCACAAGGTAAGCACCTTCCCCTCCGCTGTTCCTTGTAGCGATGATAGCTTGTTAAATGTAATCATCTGTTATATGGGGTACGGTGGGGGTGGATAGTTACATAACAGAGCAAGGCGAATCAGAGATTAATTAAGAGAATAATCAGCATGCGAGAAAACACGCATTTAGATATGAACGTGAATGTTGGTTGTAGTTGATCCCGATGGCCGATTTTCTCCTGTGACATGATGAAGGAAAAGCAGCCTGTTAGATGGAAGAAACTGGAAGGTGTTGAAGAAAATGATCCAGGCTGTGAGAGCCTGCAGGCCCGCGGCCCTCACATCACCACAGGACTAAAACACACAGATAAGGCTATTTAAACGAGCCATACTGGTGCATATGAAGGCAGAAAATGAAGTGACATTAAGAGGCTATTATTATTATCTGGATCAGCTTCATCTCCATGACAACGGGAAATCTCCAGCCTGTTAGTTTGCTCTCCTGCTTCCTGCGGATGCACCTGATTCCAGCAAAAAAAAAAAAAAAATCATTTAGCTTAGTCTGCTCTATAATGAAATCCTGTTATTATGCTGAGCAAGATTTTTTTTTAGCCTGGGTCAGAGATTTTCAAACATCAGTGATTTCCATTAAATGGCTACAGGCTGATAACAGTGGAGCCAGTTATCCTCTGATAACGCTCCCTCTCTAAAAAAGTTATTTTCACATAAAGCTCATTAAAGGCAAGAACAGTAATTATTTTAACCTAATCTGAATTACCTATATAAAACTGAAATGGTCTTGCAGATGCCACATCACTGTTTTTGTGCTTGTCATCTGACCTTAATGCAAATTATAGACCTACTGGTAGCACTTTCTGATAAGGCAATAATGATGAAAGGTTTATAAGCTGTAATTGATGGATTTATTAATGGATAATACATAATTTACTAATGCCTTCTATTTCAGTCATAAGATATCATTAAGAGCTACTTTTGAGTTGCCAGGTTGTGGAAAATCCTCCTCCAATGAAGCTCTTTAATTAGGATCAGGGAGACCCATCCAATGGACCGTTTGGACGGGTCTCTCTCTGGAAAAGGGCTGCAGGACATCTGGACCAAAATCCATTTATAAACAAGTCTAGCCTACTTAATATTTACAACTACAGATGATTGACTGTAGAACCTGTGTTTTTTTAACATCACCTTTTGCTAATGAATCATTAGAAAATGAGAAACCCAAGATCCATGATTACATGATCACATGTTTACTGGTATTTATAACTGTATTATTATCCAACAGAAACGCACAGTCATGTTATTACCAAAGCAGTTTATTTACACAGGAAGTACTAGTGCGAGAGAGTCTTTATTCAAACAGAATGGGAACTTCAAAGCATAAAAGATTCATATTTACTTTATTGTTTTCTCTCTTGTACCATTTTAAGGTTTTATCAACAGCCAGCCAGACTCTATGTATTGATAATAAATGGTTACACCATAATAAATCTGTACTTGTAAATGTTAATAAGCTGTTTATAAATGGATTTTAGTCCAGATGTCCTGCAGCTCTTTTCTAGAACAGTCCATCAGAGAGGCGAGGTATCCCTAATTTTAAAAACCTGGCAACCCAAAAGTTGTTTGTAATTGCTTATAACGGATCTGTAAACCATTAGTAAATGATTTATCAACAATCAACAAGCCTTTATTTCCAGCTTGTAAAGCCCTTTATAAATGGTGTCTTTTTCAGAAAGTGGTTGTAGGTTGGTACCAGTGTTGGTCTGCTTGTCATACCTAGGTTGTGGCATTGACAAATTGAATTAAGAGAACATGATTTAATCAGGGAGTCTCTTTGAGAGTGAGATCTCTTTCTCAGAAGAGACTCGAGTACAAGAAACATTCATATCTCTGCACAAGCAACTTATCAAATAAGGCCAGACAACCACGATCAATAAAATCATTAATAAAAATAATTTCAAGAATCCCATTAAATATCAGATAATAAGAAAGAATCAGGGCAGTTTGCAGTTTCATTTAAAAGATGGGATATCTAAGGTTAAGTAGTTGGGTTGGGTTGTGCACTGTAGTTACGAGACGTGAAGTGTTTTAGATGATTAAAATATCTGCATCTTATAGCTGATATCTTATAACGATATCTAACAGCCTGTTTTTGTGTGATCTAAAATACCTGCTCATTTATGTGAGAGTGATAACTGGATCTAATGTTAAATGTAGTTGGTAGTGGCCTCCCTTTAGGATTGCAGATTATTTATTTAATCACTAGTGAATCCATAACACAAATTAATCTAATTAATCTGTAGCCTGTAATCTCAAGTAAATATAGTATATTTCTAATGAAACTAATGATTCTAATAAAATAAATAATTTTAAACAAGATTTGATCTTGAATCAGTGGTTTATAAAGCCGGTTATTCAATTTAACAAGCAGTCTTTTTCGCTGCTGTTTTTCTGTTCCAGTGTAATAAAAGCTTACTAGTTGTTTCCCACTACAAATGCTTCATCATTGATAAAATATAATTCCTACCAAAACCACTGTCAAATCCAATAAAAAGTTAGTTGGTTGGATTTATTGTTACCTCTGCCAAAAGCTTCATCCTGCTCTGACTGTTTCAGATTGTGGTACCGAGATAAGTCGGCTGCTTTCTCTGCAGCCACAGCAGAGCAGAAAGTCACAGTCACAAGTTCCTCACAGTCACTGTAGTGGATCATTGTCATTCTTCGAAGGACACATACTGGAAGTAACACAGTATCTGGGCTGGTAACATGATTCAGCACCCGCTAGAACTCTACCTGTGTCAGTTTGGCCACCAAGTTTGACCTGGTTTGAACCCGTCTGAGGATATATACTGTTTCTCCCAGTCACAAACTAATGGCTGTGGTTGTGAGTTTAAATTTATTATTTAAATGAGAGAGAAAATACAGAGATGTCATTTCCACTAAGGATGGGTAAGTTTTTCTCATCAGCGTTTCTCTGAATGTCCAGCCACTATAGTCCAGGAGTGGGATTCATCGGCTGTTGGTTGTTTAAACTTAGCTTAGTTATAACATTATAAGTGTTACCTGAGTGGAAATGCAGCATACAAACTAGTTACTGTGTAGAAATCAGGTTTGGGTTGCACCAGCTATTGTTCCATAACAATGATTGAAGGTAAAGACCTCTCTAAGATCTTAGAAACCATGTTTGAAACTAGTTTACTAAATCAAGTTACACCATCAAAACAGAGAAATGTTTTAACTAGTAAAGTTAATTATGTGTAAATCTGTTGCTTTGAAACATCTATAGCGCTGTCAGATCAAATAATGAGATATGTAAACAGGAAGTGAACACAGCATCAGAAGATAGCAAAATTTCCAAAAATTACAATTAAAGGTGCATAGGATATATTTTTTGTAAATATGGGTATTAGCTTGTTCTATTTAAATGACATATGTTTATAAATATCCACTTCTGTTGGCCTGATTCACTCATTTAGTCAAATGTTACTGGGACATTTCATAATTTAACATGTTATGTTATTTCCTTATTTATAATTTAGAGTATTCAAGATATATATTATTTATCACGTTTCAGGTCAAATGTGTTAAACAGCTCTTTTTTCACTCTAATCCAGTCATTAGCAAGGTACGCAACAATTACACCTGCAGTTACTTTGTGAAAAGATTTTATTGCAGCTAATCTTTACGTAATAGCTAGTTTGTGTGGTGCAGCGGTTTTAATATATGATATATTTACACATATCTGACAGAGCTAACATTGGCATGCTATTACAGTATGACTCCTGATTTCATAAAAGAGGTTATATTGTTGACAATATCTGTTCTGACACTTAAAATACTGTCTTATAATGATTTAAACTGAGAAGACTTTAAATTACTTTTCACAAAAAACACAATGTAGACTAAATGACAAAGTACTGTTGGTTATATTGTTTGAGTGTCAGTTCCCCCTTTGTTTTATTTTTGGTGTAATTTGGGTGAACTGATCCTTTAATCCCCCTGTCACAGTGGGTGGAGTAGATAATTGGGTTCTATGCACCATACTGAAGAACAGCAATACACTGTCTCTGTATACAACAATGGCTAATTTGCTGTATTTGCGACAATCTGTTTTTAAATGAGACTAGTTTTCGCCCACTGAGCAGTACTCTTGCCTGAGCTCTTAAGAGCTGGAGAAACGCTGTGGTAAGATTTGAAAATTACTTGTTTGTGACGTTTATACTGCCTGTGCTCAGCTGTTGGTATGTCTAAAAATAGCTTGTGTCCTCATGAGGCCTCAACTCAATTTTGGTCACATCTGGATCTAGCTACCTGGTTAACAATCTCCCTCACACAGCAGATGTAATGAAAAAGAGAACTAGAAACTAAATCATGAAATCACATTAACACTTCTCATCCATACTGTCAGACTTTCCTTTGAGTTAAGGTTAATCAGTATGTCTAAGTGCACCACATGAAGCATGTGGTTCGACATACATGCACTTGTATAACCATCAGTGAAACTGATTATCTTGTATGCAGTAACCTCCAGTGATTCAATTTAGTTCCATTACTAACTTCATGGGTGGCCTCTGATTTGCAGGAAGAGCTATTTTAAGCATCCCGGGCTCCGGAAGTAAAGGTCCCATCCATTTTTCAAATAGACTGTGTTACATTACTCACAGCTGCAGCTCGTCTGTGGCCTGGATGGACATGAAACACTCAATCATCAGTACAGAGCATTAACATCTGCATTAGAAAATATCTGTCTCGTTGATAAAAAGTCAAAGGTACAAGTCTGTGAATAAATAAATGTATAGTCATGAGATTCCCAAGGTGCGTTTCAGCTATAAATTGCCAATCACCAAGCTAATGCTGCGTTCACATCATGTGGGAGGGAAAGTAATGATGGGAAAGATTTCCATGTTTACTACTTGCAAGAGTTCCTGTGCTGTTGCTTCTCACTCATCGCTGGCGCGTTGTCTTAATCAATAAAAAACCTAACAAAACAAAACAAAAAGACACAAACATCAGCTTCATTTCTTCAAAGAATTTAATTCTACCTGGCAAGCAAATTGTTTGATTGATTAAGGCTTTTAATTATAGCTCTCAGCTCAAGTCACTTTACTTTCAGAGTTCATGGCGCCCTGGTTTTGTTCATAACTATAGCAACAAAGAATTTTGAATGTGCTTCCCCTCTGGATCAGCTGTCTGATTTCTTTATACAAAAAAGATGATTTCTCAGAAACAGAATTGAAATAATTAAATATCTATAGTAATTAACATATTTACCACTCACTAATCTAACATTTTAGGAATCAGCGACCCCTCCTACTTCACAGCTAAACTCCAAACAATGTTTTCTCCGATCATAGGAACTCACTAAGTTAGGATTACCAATTACCAAACAAGCTACATCTCAAAATCTGCTGCTGACAGTGGTCATTCAGCCAAAAAAACTGACGATCATCGGTTCAAGATAAAAAAGTCATCTTTTGTTTACTTGCACGTGAAATGAAAAACTGTGAAATTTGAGTGTTAAATATGTAGCTATAGCTATCAAACAGTTGTTTATTTACACATCCAGCACAGTGTCATTAGCAATGATTTCCTGTTTGTAAGTCCAATATTCACTCTCTTTTAACTCTGTTTTTGGTCTCAACCAGCTCCCAAGAAAAATATGTCTCTTTATAGCTGCTAAATGCACCACTATGTTTCCCAGCTAGTCGCTAACTTTATCTGCCTTTTGGTGCAGGTCAAATTAAGTGTTTTTATTTAGAGCTTTTTTGTTGAAAAGCTGCCTGCAAGAGAATTAAAACAATAAAGTTGTCAGACATAAAACCAAAATTAAAAATAAGTTGATGCTAGGACCAGTAAAATTTTTTTGTTTCTTTAGTCAGTACCATAATAACAAACGTGCTTTAAAACGGTATTATTATTCTATTCAGAGATTTCCATTTATTAGAACTCCAATAAAAATCCCAGCTGTGACATGAATGACAGCTTCATGCACAAAGCAGATACATTGTTCTTCCTCAGGCCTTCTGAAACAAGATGAAACAGACAAATGTTATCCAATGCTGCGGCCTCATCCAGTACATTCCTGCTATATTGTGAGCACTTGGTAGACTGAGCTGTGCGTTGCCATGGAAACCAGCGCTGCTGAAGCTCATAATATTCCCCTGTGAATGGAGAGCAGAACGGCTTCACAGCCATTTGTTCCAGTGGTAAAAACACTGATGGTGGCTTAGGCTGTGTGCACAGAAAAGGAAATCTGTCCTGATCTCAGGACAGTCCACAGCGAAAAAAAAAAAAAAAAAAAAAACCTCTGTATGTGACAGCCACATCAGAGGAATCACATAACAACTCCACTGTATCTCATAGGCACTGCATGGATTTATTTTTATCCTGGTGGTGTCCGACTTAGCTCCTGGAGGAATGTGTTCTGAGCAGTGGTGGAAGAAGTATTCAGATCCTTCACGAAAAGTACTAACACCACTCTGTAAACATACTCTATTACAGTTAAAAGTCAGGAATTGGAAACCAACTGAGGTAAAAGTCAACATAATCAGAATAATGTACTTTAAAGTAAAAGTCAAAACCAGTAGATTATTAGAAACATCAATCTGTAAGCAGCATTTTACTGTATGGATTAATCCCCTGATCATTTTTTCAATTAATCAATTTTATCGACTTTTTGGTTTGTGAAACTTCAGAAAATGGTAACACATTCGCAACTCTTTTGTTCAACCAGTTGTCCAAACCTCTAAATTATGAAAAGTGCAGCAGCCACAGCTGCCGTCTCCACAGTTGACGTAACAAACTCTCCAGCAAAGAAGAGGAGCTGAGCAGAGCAGCCAACATTTTATCATTGTGTGGGATAACAAAACTACTGTTGAAGATACAAGCTGCTGCTGGATAATGGGTAAAATCATGTTTTTGGGGTCCAGTCCTCTTTTGGTTAAGGACTAAGTTATGTTCAGTTAAATTATTTCTTACTCTCACACTGTCCAATAAAAGGCAAAACATGTAAAAAATCTAACCTTTAAAAATAAAGAAATAGATAGTAACCTTATTATTTTTCTCCTAAGATTTGTGTGGGGAACACAGTGGTTGGTGTGAGGTTGTGAGATGGAGGTTACTGCGTTGTGGAGTCTGACGGCTGAGGGCACAAAAGAGCCCCCTAAGTGCTTTGAGGCACGTGGCTGGATGAGTCTGTGGCTGACCGTGCTCCTGAGTCGCCTCAGCTCGGCAGCTTAGAGAGGACAAGAGGGGTCAGCCTCCCTCTCATCCTCTGCTCTGTCACTGCCTGCACACTGCCCAGTATCATCCCCACACCACAGAGTTGGACATCCACACCAGCTTTCCCAAGAACAGCCTGCTCCATCCTCTCCTGTAGAGTTCCTCAGTGTTGTCTGACCAGTCCAGGTTGCTGTTGAATCGTAGCTCTAGAAACTAATTGATGTCCACCATCTCCGCTCCACCCCCCTCTTACAGTGACAGGAGTAGGGGGTCCATCACAAGCTCCTTGGTTTTCCTCGCTTTGAGCAGAGGGCGGTTGCTATCTCACCATCCTGAGGTTTTTGTCCAGGTCTCTGTTCTCCTCCTCTGTGTCATCTGTGACACAACCAACAATGGAGGAGTCATTTGAGAACTTCTGTAGGTGTCACAGTCCTGAGTCAAAGCAGAAGTCAGAGGGCGAACAAAAACAGTTCCTTGGGGTGTGTTGATGAGGAAGTCTGTAATCCAGGCAACGAGGTCCATAATCAGTCAGGACCCAAAGAGAGTTAAATACAGAAATGAACATAGTTTAGGTGACAGTTAAACCTCTGCTTTTCCTAATTTATCCTCAGTGGTTAATTATTCTTCAGCTCTGGTCACTTCACAGTATGATTTCCCCGTGGGTGCTGAGGAGCTCCCAAGCACCCACAACGCATTACAACCTTAATTCAGTGTAACACACCCACTCTATACTGCGGGAGTTACTGTGACAAAGTGTAGCTTGCTTTTGGCAGTGTGGGTGGTGACACGTTTTTCCCTCTGCCTCACTGTAACTGCACAGTTTCATGCTGAAACCATTTAGTACTACTGGTGTATCTGCGTACTGGACTCAACTCACGTAGCGGTGATACTGGAAACAATGGCAGAGTAGGAGGTCTATTGTTTGTGATATTATCTGTATGCATGTGTTGTTTGTGTAGCTGCCACTCAGTCTGAGAGTACGTCCACATTAAGCTGTTAAATTTGCATAAGCGTAATCTTTTTTCTTTCTCAGTTCCAGCTCAGAGTCCAGACTAAAACTAAAACATCTCACAGTAACCAGTGACTCCAGCAGTCCATAAATGTAGTGCAGTAAAAAGTACAATATTTCCCTCTGATTTGTAGTGAAGTAGAAGTATACTTCTACTTTCATTTTAAGGTACTTCATATATGAAGTAAAAGTAAAGTAAAGTAAAGTAGCACGTGAGTAAATGTACCCAGTTGCTTTCCACCACTACCTACAGCTGGCTGTTACTAATAATTACAGCCATGTTTTGTCTCTTTTAGGCTTGAATCCAACTAGAAACCCCATGGAGCAGGATGTGGAGAGCCCAGCCATCATCAGACCGCCCAAGTTGCCAAAGCAGGCCCGTGAGGACATGCCTAAACAGCTGGCAGAAATGGACAGGGCGAAGAAGATCCAGCGGTACGTCCAGAAAGACGGGAAGTGCAACGTCCATCACGGGAACGTTCGGGAGACGTACCGGTACCTGACGGACATTTTCACCACGCTGGTGGACCTCAAGTGGAGGTTCAACCTCTTCATCTTCGTGTTGGTGTACACAGTGACGTGGCTCTTCTTTGGCTTCATGTGGTGGCTTATTGCTTACCTGCGGGGTGATCTGGACCATATAGCAGACAATCAGTGGACTCCGTGTGTCAATAACCTCAATGGGTTTGTATCAGCTTTCTTGTTCTCCATCGAGACAGAGACCACCATTGGTTATGGATATAGAGTCATCACGGACAAATGCCCTGAAGGGATAGTTCTGCTTTTAGTTCAGTCAGTGCTGGGATCTATCGTGAATGCCTTCATGGTGGGTTGCATGTTTGTTAAGATCTCGCAGCCCAAGAAGCGAGCTGAGACACTAGTGTTTTCCACCAATGCGGTCATCTCAATGAGAGATGGACGACTGTGCCTGATGTTCAGGGTTGGAGACCTCCGAAACTCGCACATCGTGGAGGCTTCCATCAGGGCCAAGCTTATCAAGTCTAAGCAGACCAAGGAGGGGGAGTTCATCCCCTTGAACCAGACGGACATAAATGTGGGTTATAATACGGGAGACGACAGGCTCTTCCTAGTGTCGCCACTCATCATCTGCCATGAGATAAATCAGAACAGCCCCTTCTGGGAGATCTCACAAGCCCACCTGGCCAAGGAGGAGTTGGAAATTGTTGTGATTCTGGAGGGGATGGTAGAGGCCACAGGTGAGCTCAACCCTGCTTCATTATTACAATGCATGTCAATTCGTAGTACAGTCTTTTTTCCTTTATTAGATGCAGTCAATTTAACAAACATTACAATAACAGTTACAATATTTTAGCCATACTAGTAGCATGGTACCAGGGATGGCAGTGTCAGTCTGTTAATCCACTACTTTGGTCCAGACTGGAATATCTCAATGACTATTGGATAGATTGCCAGACATCCATGGTCCCCAGAGGGTGAACCCTACTGACTTTGGTGACCCCCTGCCTTTTCCTGTAGCAGCACCAGCCAGTCAAAGTTTTCTCTTATCATGTGAAATATTTACCTGATGGATTGACACAAAATTTTTCACCGACAGTTATGGTTAATCTTAAAGCACTTATTTACATGCAAGAGCAGACTAGTAGTCTTGTTCAGTCCTAATTAAACCATTTTGATGTTTTCCCAACCATAATCGAGTGACTTTAGTTGTCTTTGATATACACAACACCAAGAGTTTAGAGAGCTGCACTAGCAGTTCTGTGAGGCTGCGCTAGAGCTAAATGCTGACATCAGTTCACCAATTTAGTCAAAATGACAATGCTAACATGTTGATGTTTAGCACATACTGTATAATACTCACAGTGGTTGTTTTCTTAGGTCAGATGAATCCTAGAAGAAGTGATCCTCACCATGAGGTTTACATTTGTGGTTTTCAGTGAGATGTCGTGACAAATATTGAATGGACTGCCATGAAATTTAGTCCACACATTTGCGTCTCCTTCAGAATTAATTGCAATGTTGTTTTGTTTAGGTGTGTGCAGAGTAACTCACTCTGCACTTTAGCTCCCCTGCCTAAAATTCCTAAATAAAATATATGTTAAAATGTTAGATCAGATGGTGTTGATGCCAGATGCCTGATATCTATTAGAAACTGGTATTTAATTATTTGTCTCACTATCAGCCATAATGAAATGAACCAATTACATAATGCCTGAGTGGTCTGTTTTGAAGCAGCTGCTGGAGACTCACAGAGGACTCTGTTTCCTGCAGACAGCTGAGCCAAACCGCACAACGATCAATATCAAAACACAAGTAAATGGACTCGAAAAACAGTGGTGGAATGTAACTGAGTACATTTAGTACTCAGTGCTGTGTGCTTTTGTGTAAATTTGTGGCATTTGTATTGTAGTTGAGTATTTTTAGTACATTCTGCTTGATATTTCTGCTTCACTACATTTATAAATATTGTACTTTTTACAACCACACAATTATTTGACAGCTATTGTTACTATTTACATTTTTAAATTCAGTGTGACTTACACAAATAAAACCAAAACTATGAGCAGATGTCATAAGTGGAGAGCAGGAAATATGTTTTCTTGTAATTTGGATGAAGGTGGCCCAAATTCGACCTGTTCCATAATTTTTTTAAATCTTAAATGCTGCATTGTGTCTCCAGGCATGACATGCCAGGCGAGGAGTTCATACGTCAGCAGTGAGATCAAGTGGGGCTACCGCTTCACACCAGTCCTGACACTGGAGGACGGCTTCTACGAGGTGGACTACAACAGCTTCCACGACATTTACGAAACCAACACGCCCACCTGCAGTGCCAAAGAGCTTGCTGATATGACGAGCCGCACCCGCTTGCCCCTAACCTGGTCTCTGGCCAGTAAGCTGAGTCAGCAGGGGCTGCCAGAGTCTGAGCAGGAGGGTCAGGAGACCAAGACCAGCCCGGACAACCAGGAGAAGAGCCAGCAGACTGAGAGGAACGGGGACATTGCCAACATAGAAAGTGAGTCCAAAGTGTAACGAGCGTGATAGAGAAGGGAAAGACAGCAAGATTAAGGTCCATATGAGATTACTGGACTGTACTGTTCATCTCCCGTTTGGGATGACCACGCAAGCTTGCGGCGCACAGGTGAGAATCTGAGTTACTAAATGAGGACCAATGAGCACAGTAGACCAAGTATCCCTGCACCAAGAACCGCTTTTTCTCAGTGATTCACAGTTACCCCAAAAACAGAAACAAAACATCCGGACATGTGGCCCACCGCAGAACTGAAAACCCTTTGCGGCAAGTGCATGTTTCAAATATAATGTGATGTCCTCCTGATGAGATTCCTATTATTTTTTCTATTAAAATATTCCTAGGGGCATTTGCATAAGTATTTTTGTATATACTATAAAACGTTTTGAATTCTTTGTTTTGTTGCGGTGTGAATATTTGACAGATGTTTGATACTAATTCCTTTAGGTTAGTTCTGTATATATTCTATGCCTTACTATATGTATAAAACTTTCATTATTTGTTTTTCAGAAATATATAAGCATGTATAAACATTATCTGCTGTTAATTTATCTTGTATTGTGTATATATTGTATGATGATAATGTTATAAGAAAAACATACATCTCAATGGATGCAAACTCTAGTTTAAACCAATGAAAAATTCTTCCCCAAATGATAGGTGTTTGTTTAAGGTAGTATTACACGTCTACAATACTATTCCTCGAGAAGCCATGACTTGCTGTTTACAGCTGAGTGACTTCAGACAACGGCCCTTTAAAACTGCATTTAGTCACTTTTGCACATTGGAGGCCTCTAGTGGAGAAGGTTAGTCACTATTCAAGTCTCCAGAAATCCCTCACGTGTCACCTAACAGTATCAAAAATAAATAAACAGTAAACTGCATATTATGTACTTGATGAGGGTTTTTTTCTTGTGCATGCAGAATTTTTTTTAAATATGGTCTTCACATCTTTTAAAGTTTTTCAGTGGTGGAAAAAGTGCTGAGTAGTATTAATACGACAGAGAAAAAAACACTCAATTACGAGTAAAAGTCCTTCAGTCAAAATCTTACTCAAGTAAAACTAAAGTGATATTATCAGTAAAATGTACTTAAACAGCAGAAGTACTTGTTTGTCTCCTCTGACTGAAATACTGTTATATATTATTAGATTGTTAATACTCATGCATGTGTAGGTTGGTTGAGGTGTACTAAGTATTAACTACTTCAGAGTACTACATTTGTTCTCAGTATAGGGTTTGGGCCACCACAAAAGAAAAGCTAATGGGAGGAAAGAAGAAAAACAAAATTCTGATGCACAAGTCTGTTTTCAGTCTTTGTAAATGTTTTACTAATCTTTGATATTTTATAAAGTACTGTATTTCAACTTCTAGGTTGGGAACTACTACACCAACCACTGCTTATAAATAAGGTAAGTGAAATGAATATTTTTATCACGAGATTATTGTTAAAGTTAACACTGGGGTACCTATTTACTTTAATGTGGGAGTAAAATGTTGTATAGAAAATGCTCCTATGGTCCTCCTAAGCTCCTCATATTTTACCAAAGAAGCATGTTACATTTATCAAACATAACAGAGATGCAATATAACTTCACAACTCCACTTCACCACCACCTCAGTCTGCAAAAAAAAAAAGAGAATTAAGTTCATTTACATGTTATTTCACAGTCTCCTTTATTTCACTCAAATGAGAATGCAATAATTATTATTCATATAATTAGCATCATCCACCTTTGGGCACTCATGTACAATATCACCAGACTCATACTTTAAAATGGTTCCTCAACTATTTTATATATTTTTTAAATCATACGATCATATGTTTCATACTCATAGTTTTGACCCTCTTCTCATGTTGCCCTTATTTTGAAATAGGAGTGCTCTGGTCTTTCAGAAATTTTCATTTAAATAAAAAATAAAAATCAATCCAACAACTGATTTAAAAAAACACAAGTTAGCTATAAAAAATAAATTAGCAGGATAAATTTAGCTAGCTAACATCATGCTAGTCTGGATTTGTTAAACCACACGTGACAAATGAAACTCTGTTTCTCTTTGCAGTTGAGTAAATATGGTAAACTACAGTCATCTTGTTTTACAGGCTGTTATGTTGAGTCATCCCTCGGTTAATATTATTAGTGATGTTTTTGACAGTACTAAAAAGATCCCTCCAAACAAACAAACAAAAAAACAGTAGTAAGACAGCAGTCTTTCAACAGTCTGAAACCAGCCTGTTGTTACACATAGTATTTTATAGTACATCACAAAATGACAAAATAATCAATATTTTAAACACTTATTCATTACAGAGCCTGTCAAAATACAGCAGATTCTAAAAACACAGTACAATGTTAAAACATGGGGTGTTTATATGAGCTGAAAATTAAAACTGAAGGACCTCTTGAAATTAATTTGATACTTAAGACTTGTTCCAGAGTGGTTATATGTTTCCTTTACATTTGTCACAGCTGGATTTCAGTTGCTCACCAAACTCCACAACAGACACATAAATAAGCTCCACACAAAATATTTTACACAGCAGGAGATGGGACCATGTTGCTATATTGACAAGTCAAACTGGCCTAAAACAGAGACCCAAGCACATCACCATATACGTCCTGTAGAACGTGTTTTAGCTTGCCACTCAGTGCCAGATTTGTGCGGACACTGTGGTTTCTAAAAGTGAAAATGGTGACAATTAACAGCTGTGATGAGAGAGGAGCAGTGGCAGCTGAGGGCTATTCAGAGGATTTGGTGACGATGAATGCCCGATCACACCAGTCTAACTGTGGACCTCAGGTGTGTCCCAGATAGCAAACTAAAACTTCAGGTCCAACATATGCCTGAGTCTTTGGCCCGAGTCAGACCCATACACTTCCACATCTGGGCTGACTCTGGTTGTTGTCCTCCGATGTTTGCTGACAGATGGAAGATTTTCTGTGTGTGCACCAGCATTGGTCCAGATGTGTAAGTAGCATCCAACAATCATGCTGTATACAGGCCAAGTAGTAAGTAGCTAATTTTTGCACAGTATAAGACAATAACCTCTGTGTAAAGATTATAAGTGAAATAAAAGTCCACGAAAGCCACAGAGGGAAATCTTCAAGTATTACTGAGCAAGTATACCATTAGTCTAACTGGCTACCATTTACATTTTAACATTAGCAAACTTCAACTGCCATTAAACATTTAAAGGCTATTTAAGATGAATTTGTTGTAAGTGGTGATTTTGTGTTTGTCAGTGAAGTAACCAGTGAAGTAAACTGTTGTTTTTATCCTGAGTGGGAAGAAGTTTATAAATGATGAAAAAATGTGTTGAATTTAGGCCCAAAATTCTGTTTCACATGGTTTTATGGAGCTAACATAAATGTTAGTGTCTCAAACAGGCTAACATCACCTGCCTTTTATGCAACGTCAACCATGCTGCATTTTTTAGGTAAGTACTCCTTTCACACCTTACACACTATAAGCAATAATAATTGGCTACTTTTGTTTATCTGACAGTTGATACAGTCAGACCCTTCTTGTGCTATCTGGTGAACAGCCAACATGCTAACATGCTAGTATGTTATCTAACTGAATGAAGACTTTCTGTGCTGGATAGCTTGCTAACTGTCAGTTAAGCTCATTAGCAACAGAGCTAAAAGCAAGTGTTCCCTTTTTACTGTAAGAAATGTATTTGTGCCATTGAATCCTCTCTCATACCTGATTAAAAACATGCCTCTTGTGTAAGTTTATACTCAGAGGAGAATGAAATAAAAGTGGATGGTGCAACACAACTAATAAGCTACAACAGCTTCCTCCATTTTCCGCTGAAGGTTAGCACTGTCAGCATGACCATGCTACTGGTCAACTGAGCAAATTCAGTGATCGCTGTGAATCCTTTGAAATGAACTGATTTCACTTAGAACTTTCATTGTTTTAAATGCTGGTGTGACTGGGGCTGTGTCTGAAATCACTCCCTCGTTCACTCAACCACTACTCCCTACATAATACACACTCAATTAGAGCTGCAACGATTGGTCGATTAAACAATTAGTCCAATAATCAATTCATCGCTTTAAGTCTTTCTTTTTTTGAGTCAAGAAAAAAGCAAAAATTCTTTTGTGCAATCTTCTCAAATATGCATAGTTGTTGGTTTCCTCAGTCTTTGATTCAGCTGTAAAGTGAATATTTTGGGTTTTGGACTGTTGGTTGGACAATATAAGACATTTGAAGGTGTAGTGTTTTGGAAATATGGTCCACCATATATTAAACTGGGAGTGATTTTGGACACAGTTTGGGTCTTTAAGGTGCAGAGGAAGCGCAGCAAGATGCAGCTCCAAACTATTCAGGAGATCTGTTCATGTGGGACGTTACCATCAAACTCAAAACACAGACAATGAGCTGAGGAGTACCTCTGCTATGTGTGAAATGTAGACTCCACTACCCAGCGAACACCTGGGGTGTGAGGGGTGGTGGCAGGTTGTCGTTGTCCATGTTGTTGGCATCAATGGCAGAAACTGTGCAGGACAGAATCTCCAGAGGGTATTTCTCCAGGATGTCATTCACCTCCCGCTTTACGGTCTCGGGCCAGGAAAGGAGGTCAGCTTGCAGGCTCTGAGCAGCCTCCATCAGCCTCTCCTGCTTGCTGCTGAGGCTCGACAGCAGCTCCAGATTGCGATTGACCTGAGCCAGGACCGGGTTGGCAGCAGGCACACCATGTGCCAAGCCAGCATCGGGCCAGTCGCCCTCTGAGCTATTGAGTCGTGGTGAGGCTTGTCCTGACATGTAGCGTTCAAACTCCTCGGGGGAAAGATTTAGAGACTGAGCATCCAACTTCTCAATGAAGGCTGCTGCACAGCACTAAAGACAAACAAAACACAGGAACTGAAAATGATAGCAGAGACTCTGACAGCAAGTCTACATCAGCCTGAGTCATTCAGAGCCAGATGGCTTCCTACGAAAAGAAAAGTTTGACAGTTTGGGAAATATGCAAATTTGCTTAAACTTAGACGAGAACATGCTGTTATCAGTTGGTTAGCTTAGCTTAGCATACAGGCTGGAAACAGCTAGCTTTACTTGCTTGTTTTATTCTCCAAACAGTCCAAGAACTTACAAATATTCAGTTTAAAATTAGGTGTTACAAAGAAAAGAAACAAATATTCACATTTAAGTAGCTTTAACCTGCGAATGTTTGGAATTTTTGAATTGAAATGTTTTAAAATCCTGATTTGTGCATGGAGGTAAATGAAATCACATTCTCCACACTGGAATACACAAATCATATGACATAACCAAAAGTGTTGAAACTGTGGCAGGAAATAGTTTATGTAGGTCTCATTGTAAGATGACTGAAAAAATAAGTTGCAAGGCCTCTGTGCTGATGCTACCACCAGCTACAGGTACTGTAAATATTTGTTGATGGATTGAAATTTTACATATGAAGTTAAACTGAAGAGGGTCAACCCACATAGCTAATTTTTAACAACCTGTTCAGTCTCATTAGCCACTGGCTTTGTACAGTACCACGGTGAAACGAGAGGCCTCTAGCTCAAACTGCCTCTGACAAGAGAAAATAAAAACTGACCAGGTTGGTGAAATAGTATCCGTCCTCGCCGGTCATCAGCCTGCTGGGGTTACAGAAGCGGGTGATGTACTGGATGTTGGACTGAAGTCGTGGAGGGTTAGCCTTGAGCACGATATAAATGAGCGCAGGGAGAAAGTCGTCAGCGGACGCCGGCTCATTCTTGGTGATCCTAATGGCGCTGAAGATGTGTTTACTGCAGCGCGTGATGCACCCAAGTTTGTCCCGGGGAACTTTCTTCGAGTCCATCTCAATGATATCTGCAACAGCCAGAGACACATACGTATAAGTTAGAGGGTGGACAGACTAATGTATCATCAGGTAGGTATCATCTGCAAAAACCATTTTCTCACTTAGACGTCAGTGAATTGATAAGTTTCAACTCTTGGATTCATTCTATTATTATTATTCTATTATTTCCATTATGTTTCAAGCAAAAATGTAAAAACTTCACCTGATCCAGCTGCTCAAATGTAAATATTCACTGGTTTTCTTGGTCCTGCACGATAGTTTACTTAACATTTTTGGTCTTAGACTGTTGCTTGGACAAAACAGAGAATTTGAAGATGTCAACTTGAGTTCTGGGAACCTTTGTTACTGATTTTTCATCTTTTTACATTAATTGGCTCAAGAAAATAATCAACACATTCATCAATAGTAAAAATGTGTAGTAACTGTAGCGTTACTCAGGTTCCCCTCATGGTACGTAGCCATGCAGATAGTTTTTGGTTTTATTTTGTTGGGATATCTGTCTCTGAGATTTCTGCCTCCACCCCAGTAGTAGAGTGTGTATGTGGGTGAATAAGACACACTGTACAGCACTTTGCAAATATATGTGCTGTAGCAGAAAAAGATCACTTCACTTTGATTAATTGTTTTCTGACCTGTTATTGCTTTGACCACATTCTCAGAGACTTCAGGGATTTCTTCATCCATAGACACACAGAGCATCTGGATGGTCACCCAGTGTAAAGCCCTGCAACACAAAGAATCAACGTTGAGTTTCACCAGAGTAAGAGTAAAGCTTTTTTGGGGGGAGGTGGAGAGTATGATGAAGCTGTACAAATTTGTTACAGTCAGTTCCCCCCTGGGTGAGAAACACGTGTAGTCAGCAGCTGCCACTGAGCGTTCACATGTAAGAAAAACACTGAGAACTCAGCTAAAAATGGCTTTTGTGTAATCAACTGCACAAACAGCCTCAGACAGAAGTTTTCACAGACTGCTGAGGATTAAAGAGAAGCACTGAGCAGTGATGCTTTCTAATCCATCCACTGAACATAACACTAAAACCAGCAATATGTAACTGTATCCAGTCTGAATATGTGTGTATTCGTCCACTCGCAGTCACCACTCTTACTCTGTGTTAATATCATTATTACTATGAAAACATGACTGTGTGATTTGGATGCAGGACGGCCCACCTTATCCTGTTCTGTGTGGCCAAATCCTTCTTCTCATCATCGGTGGTTTCTGGACAGAAAACGCTCTTATACAGACGAGTCATGATGTACTTTTCCACTTGGTCCATCACCTGCTCCACAGAATCTGAAGAGCCTGGTGAACAACAGTTTATCAGACCACATAGGTTAGAGCTGCAAAAACACCTGTGTGGAAAGCCCAGCTTGTGCTGCCACCTAGTGGGTGCTACACGCTGTGTCCACACTACAGAACATCACAGCTGAGTGTGGTCATCAGTACAACTGAGTTCAGCTTAGTGTGGCTCTCTTTGGCTCACCAGCCTAACACTGGTGATCCAATAGAACCAGTGTCATTGGGCTCTGGTAACTCTTGGGTATCTGGTATTAGTCTAGCTACGAGCATGATCACAACATGAAATGAAACAGTGATACCTGCAGGGAAATAAGGTTACCGCAGGAAAAAAAAGTGAGGTGGAATGTAGCTTTTACAATATATTCACACAACAACAACAGAATAAGAAGCTGTAGAAACATTAGGAATAGAAGACAAATGAGAAACAGTGAAAAAGTAGAAGTAAGGCTATAAATGATTCTAGACACTATTACACCTACTTTTTCTTTTAAGTATGTTTGGCATTTGCAGCATGTTGAGGTGTTTAGAATAGTGATGTTTGAATTCCTTTCTGTCTAATGATGAACAAATAATTATGAATAGGTCATACACTAGAAACTTTTAATGTTATTTCTGCCGAACTGGAGAGGAGAGGTTTAGATCAGAGTGAAAATAATGGCCTAAAGTAAAGAATTTAATGCCTTGATAAGGACAAAATGTTGCAAATTACTCAGCTAATTAACAGTGAGCATATATGCAGTTATTGTTCCCCTTCGTTAGACTGTTAGGGTTAGGGTTAAAATATTTCCTCCTTTAATCCCGGAGTGGACACATAAACTCAGTATTTTTGTCTCAGTCAGGATCCTGTGGGAATGATGACTCAGTTTTTCCAGTCAGCTGAGTGGTCACTGGTTTGTCTGTTGACATGTTCTGATCCTCTGATGTTAAGTTGAGGTTACCATGGTGATCTATCCTGGGTTATAAAGTGAACCAGCTTCATGGTACCAGGAAGCCTGAGTTAAACCCAAAAATAGCTGCATAACCCTCTAATCTCAGGTTTTAAACATCAGAGGAATTCAGCAGAGCTTTACCTCCATAACACTCAATGTGGAGTGATGTGATTTCAGATTTATTCATGATTTATTGATGCTTTCTGGTTGATTTCACATAAGAAGCTTCTCTGAACCAACCTTTAAAGTGACTCATCAAGCGGTCAGCCATGCTCTGGTAGAAATCCTGAACGCACTCTGAAAGTTCGTCAGCACTGAGATCCTGTCAAGACAAGAAGGTAGAATATTATTATCATGCCACTAGATTTCAGCTCACTGACTGATTTCTGAGTGTAACAGACCTTCTTGCTTGACATATTCACGATGAAGGCCCGACACTGCTTATGGATCTCCCGACCAGGCTTCTGGAGGTTTTTCAGGAAATCCACAAAGTCCTTGGACACTTGGTCGGTGTCGAAGCTGGCATGGCGGCTGATGGACGGACTGGGTGTCTTGCCCTCTTGAGTTTCTGATGAAGAAGAACCACATTTAGAGAAATAAATGCTTTTGGCTTTCTATTTCTATTTATCCAATTGAAAAGTCAGGAAAGTTAGTCTATAGCTTCAAGTGAGACGTGGTGCTAACAACAATGTAAGGTACAAATACCCTCCAAATATGTCAGGCTAGCCTAAATGAGCAGAGCATGAAGTGGCAAACAGAAAGTGGAACAACATGATGCGTGATACCTTTTTTGGGAGCAGTGCGTGACGAAGGGCTGAAGAACTTCTTAACAGTGGTCACTTTTCGTGTCTTCTCATTGGTTTTCTTCTCCTCGAACTTGGAAAAGGGTCCTAGAGAGGCGTGTCCTGGGTGTGGTGCTGCAGACTGGGCATGGGACTGGGTCTGCACTCCATGACTACTGGCGTACGCTGCCTCCTCCTCTCGTTGCAACCTAAGGCAAAGGAAGATCGTCAAAGAAAATGTCAGTAATCAGAAGAAAACGAAGTAGTGAGGCAGCGGTAATTGGAAATGTTTTAAGCACGACTACCGACAGTGCAGGCTAGTCAAAGATCTTACTTTTCTGCCAAGGCCCAGTCGTCCTGGATCTGTTTCTGCCGTACCCGCTGGTACTCCTCCCTCCAGCACTTGGAGCACAGGCCCTGCCATGCCGCGTTGCCGTAGTAACCGCATCCCTTTTTGCACAGCAGGTCTGACTGGTCCACGTGTATCCCCCGCCGCTCGGTCCGTTGACTCATAATGCCGTACAATCTGGAATGAAAAATTCATCATTTCATTTATTGGTGTATTTGTATGCGCTGCTGAACAGACAGATCTCCACGCCGCCGCCTACACACACAGCATTAGATTATTACAGAACTTATAAGCACTGATGCTCAAACCTCACAGCGTAGACAGAAAGCAGCCTCTGCATATCATGTCAGTGAATGTTAGTGAGTCTGCCGTAAATGAAACTAGACAGCTGAAGTTGAACCTTGAACCAAGATGGTAATTAAAGGGACTCTTCCCTCTTCCCTCACATATTCTTGCTCTGTTTATTTTACAGTATTTTTGTTTTCTGTGTTTTGTCATTTTAATACACAACACATTATTGAGTGATTTGCTAACGTGATTTGGATCACAGTGGTTTGTTAATGGTACTATGGTAAATCAATACGGATTGTGCCTTGTGTACGTGTTTCTCCCAGAGTCGTGGTCCCTGATTGAGCAAGTTTGCCAACGGTCCCAGAAACTTACCAGTTTTCCAGTGCTATGATAAAAGACAACTTTGTTAAATATAAACTAAGATGATGACGATCTTAAAACTACATTTTTTTTCTTGTCCCTCTACCAGACAAGACTATAACATTATGTAGACCAAAATGATATGGAGTTTACCTGGGGCTTTTAATATTCTAGCCATGTATAAATCACACTGGAAGGATAACCACTGTTTTTACAACAGATATTAGAGCACCATAATGTCAAAATCTCCCATAGGTGTCAGATTTAGTTGAGATCTGGTGATTGTGATGCTCATAGCACATGATTCACATTATTTTAAAACTCATCTTTTGAGCTTAGATCATCCAGTGAGGCCTCCTGCCCTTTATAAAGATAGAAACTCTGACCCTTTATGTATCTCGACCCGTTTATTTACGGTTTTCCTTTAATTTGTTCACTGTCTGTAGGTCAGTTAGCTAAGATATGTAGCAGTGTTTAACTCAGCGATAACAGAGAAATAATTCACTGAGGAAATTATATTCCCAGTCTTCTTATGTTGTACTTTAACTTGACATGTACCTGGTCTCCGTTCTGGTTTAGTACTCACCTGTGTTGTTTTCACCGACCTGAAGCAGGAACAGACCTCCTCCTATCTTCTGTCTCAGCGCGACGACCAAAAATTCAAGGTATGGACAGTGACGTCTTCTCGGCGACAACGCGATATTCTGGTTATTACATTGTCACACCGAGATTATAAGTATCTATTCAATGTACGACCTCAAAACAGAAACACTGTTTGAAAAACAAGTTGTTGTTTATGCCTGTGAATCCAGATTTAAGTCTGTAGTCTGTTTTATTCACTTCGGCATTAAGGACCAATTTTCAGGGATTGGTGAATGTCGTCATGTAACAGCAAACCGCAAAGCGAGTGTCATGTGGCCGACGGAGATCCCCGAATTAATACGGAAAAGTACGATGGGTTCTTTTTCATTACTTTAGCCTAAACTTCTTAATGAACATATAATAACAAAACCAAACGAGAAAAGACGTTGAGACAGAAATAATGTATCAGAATTTAGAGTGATATATATTTTTTATATTTTCAAAAATACATACAGCAAGTGCTAGATCGTTTGGATGGAGGGTGAGGCATTTTTGTATGGAACTAATACATCTTTTTATATCCTAATCACTCATTTTTATTTTTAAATCTGTGGAACATTAATGTTGGTGTGGTCAGAGAGTAACAAAAAAGGACCTCTGGGATAATAGCAAAGCATTACCCTAAAATACATGTCTTTCTTCTTGTATTAAGCAAACAATTTTCAGATTTTCTTTCAACTGAGGAGAAAGAGGTTTGACCAACAAGAGCTGCAGAAAGATCCAGTGTATTCCTGAGAGACAATAGCATAGCAGAAAGGATTGCACAGCAGATTCCCGTGGTGGCACTTGGGTGTTGTATTTATTTGAATATTCAGAAAAAGACATAAATGAGCCATGGGAATTGCAACTGACCAAATATATTTTTTGGTCAAACTTCTTAAACTTCTTGAAACACAATGGTCAAAGAAGCATTCGCTATAGTATGGTTATAAAGAAAAGAAAAGTAAAGGTTGTATATTGTACATGTTATTAATGTGGTGAGGTCTGTCTGCTTAAAATTGAGTACAAGATGCAGGTGTATTGTTTATATCGTGAGAGCTTGTTCCAATGTACAACAATTTGGCCAAATACTGGATAGTCTACAGTATTTACACTAGTCTAACAACATTTTAACAACTACAGATCTATAGACCAGCAGAGGTTTTGACGTTATGTCTGAACATCATATATTTTTTACTCTTACTTGAGCCCATATCAGAGTTACTGAAAGTGAAGTTTGCTGAAGGGCCAGCAGAGTAACTCACAGTGAGCTGTCTGCTCGCTTATTGACATTAAGGTTAATGTTCAGTGGTTGTGTCTGCCAATTTGTTTACAACAGATGGTTTGAAACAGATGGTTATCATATACTTGCTGAGACAGTGATATTTATTTTTGCTTAAGTTGACAAAATGCCACTAAGAGCATTGTTTCACTTCTGTGATAGTGATTTTTCATGGGACGGTGTTTTGTGCCACTGAGCCACATTTCAAATAAATCCTGCACTTTCAACCTTTGGCAGGAGAAATAGAATAAATCTATATAAAGGGGGAAGGCAATCAAACAGTTCATTGGGGGGGTCTCCCTGATAAATTAAAATGTCATGCTGATGGAGGATTTTCCAGAACCTGGCAACCCAAAAGTTGTTATTATTAATGGTTTAAGCATGAGTAAATTATTTAATAATTACACTATTTAAACCCGTCATGTGAATGGTGCCTTATCAGAGAGTGGTACCAAATAGACTACCACTTGACAAAAATCGTGTAACAGCTGTGTTTTTACTACCACTGGTTTTTTCCCTGCAGGAAAATAAGGCAGATCTTCCTGTAACTACTGTATGTGTGTGTATAAGGCTTTGTTTCATTCGAACTACTGGGTTATGCATTTGTATTTGTATGCATGAGTGCTTTGTTGGACTGGCTGTGCTGATAACGTCACTCTGACTGGGGCAAATAAACACACACAGAGGGTCTGAAACACAGATAACAAGCAGGCTTGTTTCGCACACATACATGTACCAACACACACACACTGGTTAGACACTCAGAGACAGCCATGATCCTGATGGGTCGCAGTTTGTGTCTTCCTTCTCCAGCCACCGTCCAGGAGCTGTTCTCTGTGGCTCGAGATGCCAACATCATCCCAGATATCTCCTTGGATCCGGTCCTCACCACCTTCTTGTCACTGGACTCGTCTGCAGCGCTGCAGCATCAGTATGCCTTCTTACAGCGGAGCATGAGCAGGGAGCAGCAGGCACAGTTCAGCCTCGGCCTGAGTGGAGAGCTGGGAGGCAGCAGCAGGGTCACCTGTGGAGGAGTGGGGGTTGTTGCTTTGGCCCTGTCCATGCTTTTTGACCAGGTTGCCCAACAAGTAGGTAAAAAGAGGTTTGTGTGTATATATTGAATACCGGTCTCTGCAGTACTAAAAAAACTTGACTTAACTGGACTTAATTTACTTCAAGCACCAATTTAAGACTGACATTTTGTTTTTAGAGAAATATCCAACTGTTGGATTGATTTCCATGAAATCTGGTGCAGATGTTCACCGTCTTTGTTTACTTTTGGTTCTTTTGATTTTACATGTAGCGCCATCATCAGGTCAAAATTTCTAGCTGTGGACTCCTTAGTCCTGTTACCAAGTAGCTACAGCCAAGATCCTGACAGGACTGGGCAAAGTACAGTGTTTGTTTTCTTTTCTTAGCTTGATTTTTACAATACAGACACACTGTTGTAGCATTAGAAAGGTTTCTCAAGAGATTTTATGGTAAATAATACAGAAATAAATTAAGTTAATATGTAAAGAATGGGTGAAATGATTAAATGAAATGAGAGTGTCAACTGTCAAGTTCTTCCACAAAGATGTTTCAAGCTCTGAATTTTGCTGCTGAATGCACTTTGAAGAAATGAATAGATATTCAAGGCCACCCCAGGATGAATTATAATAACTGGAAAAAACATAAATTTTCCTCTAGCACCATCATCAGGTCAAAATGTTCATTTTTCCAATACTTTTTGACCAAATACCCAGAAAAGTATTAGTATATTAGTTAGTATTTAGTACCGATTAGCAGATATTAGCATGATAAACATGGTAAACATTACACCTGTCGTTCCCTGATCAGTACCAGAAACCTGATTTGTGTATGAGCTGGGCCCAAGTACTACTATTTAAATCTCTTCTGAATTTGTTTTCACAGGCTTGTGTCTCTGTCAGGCCTTTCTTTTCTGCTATCTCACCAGGTCCGAGCACAAGGATCGACAGAGGGGGGGCTATCAACTCAGAGATCTCAAGCTAAGAGGATTTTTGGCATCAGCAGCTCCTCGAGGATTGGCTGGATTATCCACAGTTACCTCCACCTGATCCCTGGCATCGCCAATGACCAGGAGAAGATGGCTGAGACCACAGAGCTCTACGACAGCTGGCTGAAACTTGAGCTGATTGATCATTACGAGAGGATGACCAATAAGAAGAGAATGAGTTCAGAGTCCATGCAGCAGTGGTTGACAGGAGCTGCATTTCATCTGCACATGAGAATCCACCAGGTGAGGACGGCGAAAACAGCTTAAAGTTAAAATGTGCGTTTTGATTTCTGCTGCAGTATAAACATCTGCTCTTATTGCAGGTTTAAAATTAGGGAAGGATTGTGGTACAGGTTAAAAAAAGGGCATACAGTATTTTAATTGAATTCTTGTTAGTACATGCCCATCCACCAGTCATGAGGTGCTTAATCATCCAATGTGAACATAACTCCAGAGGATTTGTGGCTGATCTGAATTCACCTTTATACTTGCTCCAACAGGTCCGACTGCACTCTGTGCCAGTGGGATCAACAGAGTCACTGCGTCTGTCATACAAGACGGGGTTAAGTCGCCTGGTTCAGGGCTACACAGCCTATCTACGCAAAAACATCCAGGAGACTGCAGCTCCAGGTCCACATAAACCCAAACCCCGGACAGCTGATGGACCAGGACAAACCAACACATCTAGTGTAACCAATATGACCTGCTCAAGTAATCACCTTTTTAACATTAGCCAGGTTAATCCAAGTACCTCAACTGATACATTTAATGAGACTAATATAATTAATTCAACTGCTGAAATTAGCAGAAGCTGTAAGACACATGGATCCAGAGAGTTTGGAGTCAATGCGTCAAAAGGAAGCGATGACCCCGCTGAGATGAACAGAAACACACTCAACAATTCTACTGAATATAGCAGGGAAGAGGAAGCCAGCATGCTGGGCCTGTTAGTCATTGAGCCAGGGAGGAATGTGAGTCACAATGTGCAACATCACCCCTGTGAGTCTCCAGCCATACAACAAGCTCTGGTGATGCGTATTATAAATGCTCAGGACCTGGAACGGAACAGAAACTTCTTCCTGATCCCTGAAAAAGTTTTCCACAGCCTGCTCAGGCAGAGGAATGACTTTGAGTTAAAGACAAATTAGACAGAAAAGAATAGTGTGCAATTAAACCCTCAGTAGCGCAACTGAACATAATATTGTGGTGTTATCTTTAGGAAACTACCATCTCATTGGTCATTTTCATGTTTTTATTAAAGATGGTTTTACATATTAAAAAATATCTCAGTATAACACAATGCATTTCAACTGGAGCTTTCAAAATGACCATAAAGCAGAATCAGCACCTTAACAGCTCAGTGAAAACAGCTTCAACACGAACTGAACATTATATGGAAGCAGAATTTATTACAGCACAGTTTTAGCTAGGTGTTCCTAATAAACAGACAACTAAGAGAGCATGCCACTTTTGATGAAGAATTGTTTGTGCATGTGACCCAGCCAGTTATTTCTTTTTAAAATGTATTTGCATAAACCTGAGTGAGACACTGAGAAACAGCCAGACAGCAGCCTGCAACGCATCAGCTGAGTTTTGCTCTCAGTAGATTTACACCTGATGATGGAAGTTAAAGGGCTTTTTCTGAATTGCTGAAACCTCATTTTATCTTTTTTAATAATAAAAATATCACCATTCAATTTAATCATCACATTGAAAAGATTTTTGATATTTTGAAAGGAGTTGATTTCTGCTGAATGAATTAAACTTGAACTTCGTATGTAGGAAAGATTTGCTGTCCATTTGACCTCATACACTTTAATCCACTGTATTTCTGTTGCACATTCTGTAAAGTATAATAAACAATTTCAACTTAAAAGCATATCCATGCTGGTGAATATGAGAGTGACTTAGTGATGCTTTGCAAAGTTCATCTAACGTCACCAAAAACAACTGATGAACCTGAAAATATAATTTGTTAATGTCTACCTTCATAGTTGCCATAAACAATAGCATCAGTTTTTGGAGTGTTAACACAAAGTAATGGAGTCTGGAGCCTTAATGACAAGACAGTGCAACATCAGGCTTTAGTGGTGGGAAATTATGATAAAACACATACATGATCAGATATTTTAGATTAGATTAGATTAGATTAGATACTTTATTAATCCGCAAGGGGAATTCACAAGTTCCAGCAGCATCTACAGACTTAAGATAAAAGGCATGCAATAAATACTGAGAATAATAATAATAACAACACTGATAAAAACACAGTGAAGAACTCTGTTTACAACTGTAAATACACAGATAATATTTACTTAAGAGATGGAGGAAAATCAGACATTTTCCTCAAGTAAAAGTAGAAATATAACAGTGTAAAAATACTCAATTACAACGTTTTGCATTCAAACTTTGCTGCTCCACACCAGCTGATGGCGGTAAAACATCAATAAATCACGAAGAAGAAGAAACCCGCCCCCTTCACGCACGCTGACGACATGAGGGATTGTGTGCGTGAACAGCGCCCCTGTTTTAACTTCCGCACACTAATATGAACAGGACGAAAGCCTTGAGATAAGCGACAACTGTTAATCTTTGACGCCAGGTGAGTGTTTTCTGATTTCTTACTTATTTAAAGCACTTTTTAAACCTGGCAGCGTCGAGCTCCTGGTCTGGATCCTGCTCTGCTGCGTCGCGCGAAAACAGAAGTAGGAAGAAAGTGTTGTGACGATGTTTTTAAAAGCATCCAACTGTGCCACGTTATGAGGAGGTGGTCATGACAAATCACCTGTATTAGCCAGGTAACTGTTTCCCAGCGTATTTACTCGGCGCTGTGGGTGTTTGTAATGCAGCTTTTTAACAATACGTCTGTTAGCTGTTGTGCTAAGATGCTAGCGTGGAGGAGCGTCGTTAGCTAGTTACCTCATTCCCGAGGGATTTGGTCTCAACAAACTGCTTTGAATACTCAAAGTGGCGATATTTTTTAGAAGAACAACAACAGACTTTAACAGCCACAGTGATAACTCAATCACTGTTTGCTGTCTCACTGTTCGTCACAGCGTTTACTCAACTTTATTAGGTGTAAATACCTGGATAATTCCCGGTACATGCGACCTGACGTTATCTCTCTCTCTCTCTCTCTCTCTCTCTCTCTATAGTCCAAGCATGAGTAATGTCTTTGTAATGAAGCCAAACCAGTCAGGTATGTTTTGAATTAACCGCAGATGCTTTTAGTCTGGTACAATTTTACAATTTCTTTTGGGCAAATAATATATTTGGTAACTTTTTTGAATTTCTCCTCAATCATTTCCCTCGGTTTAAAAGTGTTATGTGGCTGTGGAAACTGAAGTCTGGTTAGATAAGAAGGAGCAACACACACAACCACACCCACCCCATTTGCAAGAGATCTATTTATAAAAGAGTTTATCATATCACATGTGTAAACCTTTGTATATACATGGTCTAATGTAGGTATGATGTCTGTTCATTCTTACTATTCATTTTCACTGTCAATATTTTTTAAAATATTGAACCAGTGTATGTGTGGGGGACATGATATTTGGTTTCTCTGGTGTGATGAAGTCAGTTAACACTCAGCCTGTGGGCTGTGGTTGTGATTCCCAACGGCTTGGCTGAGGGTGGAGACAGTTGGCTCTGGGCTGCGGGGGCGGTGGAGAGGGGACAGTCAGGCTCATTGCATTCACTTGGCACAGCAGAGATGCCGTTGAAACTGGCTCAGGTTTTGCTGTAACATGATGCAGCAATGGCCAGTCAGATACTTGAGACTATTTGAGATACTAAGATATTACTGCCTTGTAATTTGGATGCAGCATATTCTTCTGTGTACCTCACAAAATGTTCTAAACCTCTGCACAGCGATTTGGTGTCTCAGTGTAGGGCTACTGTTACCTGTTAACTTTTAAATGTTTTCATATTCAGTTAATCTGCTGATGAAATGTGCCAATTATAATTATTCTGGGCCCAAGATGATGTGTTCATGTTGCCTGTTTTGTGACAACAACAGTTCAAAACCCAAAGACGTTCAGTTTAATGTGTGTCTGAAACAGCATGCCTACATCAACTCAGCTCATTGGATTGTTTCTAAAGCAGAACTGTTTTTGGGCTGTATGCCAGGCTGCGCAGACCCATACTGTAACGCCTCAGCACTGGTATTTCCTGTTGCAAGCCTGCAGCAGGGCTCCAACTAGTCATTATTTTTTATTAACAGTTGATCTGTCAGTTGTTGTTTTTGATCATTGATATTGATTGATATATGATTGATATTTTTGAAAATTTAGAATATTTTTTCAGAGCCCTGTGTTACGTCTTCCGATGTCTTGTTTTGTCCAATAAACAGTTCAAAACCCAAACTTGATTTTACTGTTGTAGAAGACAATGGGAACAGAAGCTGGAACCAGAAAACTTTGACATCTTTTATTAACAGTAACTCAAAATATTCAGTTATCAAACTGATTGCCATGTATTTTTCTGTTGTTGACGAATTGATTAATCGACTAATCATTGCAGCTTTAACCCCCAGTGTTAAAACTTTTTTCATGATTATACGTCATCGCTGATTATATGTCAGAAGAGGTGTCAGGAGATCACCCATTTCATTTCCAATTAATACGTTCCTACAGCCATGAAAAGAGGCATGGTATTTGCTGAATGTGAAGTGGATTTGAGTGATTTATACACATTTTTTTCTTACAGAGTTGGACAAAATGTCAGATTCAGACTCTGATTCTGACTATTATGAATGGGATGACTCCAGACACCGAATGAATGTTGTGAGTTATTAACTAATAATAAAAATAAGAGTATCAGCCAACTTGCTGTTTTCTGTACATCACTGAAACTTTCTTTTTTTTTTTGTCACTCAGAGAAGTGATACAGTCATCGCCCTCCGTCCATCAGGTAAGGAGCAGTCTTAAAGCTTTAAATAAGTTAATAAGTTTTGTTATTCTTTTCTTCTTTTGCTGAAGCTACTTGATATTGCTGTTTTGAAAGTGGTCAGATAATCAGTCACACATTGCAAGAAATGTTGCAAAAGACACAAGAGTGAGTTTTCATGAAAGTGTGGACAGCAGCATTGTGAAATTTGGGACATTTTGTTAGAATATTTTGTCCATTTTTATCTGCCATAACTAGGTTTCACATCTTATGCTGGCTGTTGCTTTGAGATCATAGACTTTTGTGTGCTGCTTTCAGCTGGGTGAAACTAAGTGTATTTCCTGCATGTTTGTGATTTTCAGATGAGGTTTTTGAACGATGGGGTCGTATCCCTGCTGATACCAAAAGAGACGCTGGACAGCGGATGAAGATTTGTGCCTTCTGGCTTCCCATCCTGCTGCAGCGTGAAGACACCAGTCCTACTGCCTGTTGGGCTGTACAAATAGGTTTAATCGACCCCAAGTAAGTAAAATAATGACTGGGATCTGAATCATTTTTTAAACCGCCAATTAATAACACTTGTAAGCCTGTTCAGACTGTTAAAGAGTTTATATTTGTCTCTTTCCAGGAACAGTGAAGACATAAGTTTGAAGCACCTGCACAGGATAGAAATATTGGAGGCAATCCTCAGAGCCTTGGACAGAGGAAGTGTAAGTTGATAATGTGCTGGCTCAGTCTAAAGCTTTAAAAACACAACCTTTAAGACTGTGGGCTGATAATTTCTGTCAGGGCTGATGCTTTATTTACCAAAGAGTCAGCTGAAGCCTTGTTGACAGTCATGCTGTTGGTATTTTTCATTTTTGGAGTTTTTGATCTAAACTGCTTTGTTCTCTGTTTCAGTCCAGAAGAGAGCAAACAAAGCATATTTTCTTGATAAGCAACATGTTTAACCTGGTAAGTCTGATCAAGAGTAAATTTATACTTATTATTAACAATGGCAGAGGAGCTTTTGATTAATAATAAATATTATATAATAATATAATAGTATTGTAGTCACACTGAGAGCCTGTATGATAAAAAAGGAGTGAACCAAGTACTGAACCCTGGTGAACATGGAGCTTCTGGTTAAAACCATCACCAACAATTAGATTTGTTGAGAACAAATGCCTGCATGCTGCGTGTCATCATGAAATTCAGCATTTCTGCTCTCAGTTAGTTATTTATTCAGCCATGGCGGGATGCTGACCAGTCCAGTCCATTTGACATGACCTATGTAGTGATAATTCCAGATATTTGGTGGACTCTTTGTTTGACGTCTTTATCCGATTGGGACTTTGTACCATCAGCGTTCCCCAGAGGTTTTGGAAGACTCTTTGCGCTATTTGGAGCGAACAGGAGAACCTGCTATTTGCCATCGCATCCAGGAGCTTGGCCACCCTAACACCTGCTTCAAAACCCTGCACGTGGTCTTCACCGAGTGTAAGACACACACACAGTTCACAGTTCACAGTACAAAACCAGTAATGCAACCTACTCAAGTCACAATAAATTTTTAGTAACTCATGTACAGGGAGAAACCCACATGCTTGGACAGTTGGTGGATTTCAGAGTAAATTCTTTTATAATGTCTAAATTTACTATATTTCCGTTATTAAACAGCACAGAAATATGCAGTGTTTGATGAGATGTGCAACCACTGACACCGGCAGAAATTCTAGGAATATGACTTCAGATATGTGGGTTTTAAAGGTGACACAACACACACACTTTTGCTTTCAATTAGATGCCAAGTATATTCAGGACATGGGCACCAACTTGGAGAAGACAATGAAGTCCCTGATGGCTCGACCAACTGACTATCACATAGAGGTAAGACACAACAACATGATCCACAGACTGTAACATGTTCTTAAGAGTATACTTACTGAGACGTTGTTGACAACGATCTCGGTGGGTACCTAGTTTGAAAATGAGGACAATGAGTATCTGTAGTAATTTTGTGATGTGCTATTCAGTGCAGATCTCCATTAGCTGTTGTACAAATACAGCTCATCTTGCTGTGGTCCACATATAAGCATTTGCAATACTTGTAATACTTGTAAGTGGAAGACACAACATTTATCATCTGTAATCACATGGAGAGTTGAAGGCACAACAGTAGTTAGTGTCTTTAACGTATTTATCTTGTGTGTGTAAGTTATTATTTATTTATTTGTTTGTTTTTTGCTTGAGAAAGATCCTGTAGAAAATTACAAAAATAATCAACAGCTATTTGGATGGTAGATAATGTTTTAGTTCTAAACTTGTATTTTAAACTTTTTGAAAACTTTTCATTATTTAGTTGCCTTTTTTTAGACAAAATTATCAATAATTTTAGTAGTAATTGGCAGATTAATACAAAAAATGTAAATGATTGTTAGTTGCCGCCATTTGTTTTGTTTTTTTTCACTGTCAAACAGTATTAATGACAAAGTAGAGAAATAAGAAACACTGGAATAAATAGTGGTGTCACAGATTTAATAATAGTAATAGCAGTAATAATAACTGTGCATTTTAAAAGAGCAGCATACAGTCTCACCTTCATTCACAGTTTTTCCATCTATGCTGTTAAATTCAATATGACTCCTCAGATTACTTCTCACATGCTTTGGTGTCATGGTTCTCTGCAGGGTGCAGCCTGCCAGTCTCCATTTTCTTCATTTTCAACAACAATAGGCCAGTTTACTGAGCAACAGAGAATGTAATAAGTCAGAGTGACACTGCATTTTAACAAGTATGAGGCACAACCTGTGGCACGTAGACACTGTTGAGCTATGAATTTAGATGAGTAGCAGCCTAAGCTAGCTAAACTAAGCTGGCACTAAAAGTTTGTCTTGTACCAGTGGAAATAAAAAGTGGATTTGTCATGTTCCTCATTCAGAAAAGTGAAGAAATGAAGAAGAGAGGAAATGATAACTTTCAGAAAAAGCAGTATGAAGATGCTGTGAGGTATTATTCCAAAGCCATCAAATTTTAGTAAGTAATATTTTAATAAAAATGTTTTTTTTCTCAGACACAAAACTTTAATCTGCATTGTTATTAATATGTTAGAAAAGTTTTTTTTAACCAGTTTATTTGATACAATACATGACAACAATGTAGTAAAAAAGTAAAAATATGTACTGTTGTAACTGAGATTAATTTCTTCTTCATGCAGCCCAGACAATCACATAATTTATGGAAACAGAGCCCTGTGCTACATCCGATGTAACAAGTATCTGTAAGTACCACTTGTTCTGTAGCACCCTTCATTTGCAAAATAACTGAAATCCCCACTGTAAGTGGAGCAGTTGTTTGACCTTTTGGAGATAGTCATTAACTGAGCTTGATATTTAATAGTGGTGATCATCAAAGGTTCAAAGCTTGAGAAATGTTTTAACCCAAACACAATATTTTGATTCTACAGTAAAGCTGTTGGTGATGGAAAGCGTGCTACACTCATAAAACCACTCTGGGCAAAGGTACTCCTCTCTTTTTATAATCAGTCAGTGGTGTGGTATGGACATGCATTAGCACTAGCCCCTTTTACACAGAGGTCAATATTGGTGATGAGAAGACCAGCATGCCAGCATCGCGGAGGCGTGACATGTAACACAGCTGCTTCAGGCTGCTGTGTGAGCTCCCCCTTTTATACAAATGTGGACTTGGCTCTGTGACTTTCTCTGCTATTGGCTTAAAGGTGGAGTGATAAGGCTCACCCATTCCACCTCTGTAACTTTTATATTGAATGCCAAGCTGGAATAGCTGCACAATATTCCTGCCTCGAAAAGGCTGGGTAAAAGGAGCTACTGTTAAACGTTCTGGTAAAAGCCTCAGGTTGGCTCTTCATCAGGCACCAAGGTATCAAACAAACTCAGGTGTGAGTCATTGAATTGAACTGAACTTGCCTTGAGAAAGACCATTTAATATATATATAAACATATTTATACATCAAAGGGTCTGTGAGCTGTACTTCCTGTTGCTGCAGTTGGCTCCACATCTGCTTCATGTATGTCACTAATAAGCAAACAGTATTTGTGAGTCAGATGTTAATTCATGGTTGGTTTGCAGGGTCATTACCGTTACTGTGAGGCTTTGTTCTTCTTGGGAGAAGTCAAAATGGCTATTGAAGCAAACAATTCAGCCCAGAGTCTGTGTAAGGACGACCTCGATGGAATCAAAGACCTGGAACAACAATACCAGAAATTTGGTAAATTTCCTGCACTCACGTTTGCAGCAACACGTCAGATTGCAAGAAAATGTCAAGTAACTTAATGTGTCCACATTGTCTACATGTCATATACACTGCGTCCACAGACAGATTTACGCTGGTGTCAGGAAACAGCCTATAGTGTAGTGAGTGTAGAAAATTTATATTTTTGTGCTTTGGTTTCAGCTGAATGGCAGAAGAGTAGAAATAAAAGGTATGTGTGGGCCACCTAATACACAATGTACAATTATGATTGATAAGTCAAACAAACTTTTGAAAGCTCTGTTGTATTTTTGTGATTTTCCTACAGACCAGACGGCCCTAACAAAGCAGGTGCAGTTGAGCCACGACAAAAGCCTTTACAGTCTTTTAGGGTTGGTCTGGTGAAAAACATAGCTCCACAGAACAAGGTTTGTAACTCTGTTACATTTCCTCAACAATAATTCAACAGATAGCAGCCACGTTAATCACTGAAAATTGATTCCATTAGTGAAATCGGAGAGTGATATGTGTAAAATATCATAACTTTATTATTGGACCCATGATTAGTCAGAGGATCCCATCAAGATAATAGATCACTCAATGAATGTGTGGGTAGTCCAGTCCAAAGAACATTAATCTGGACTATCATGTAGGGCTGCAGCCAACAGTTATTTTTGTTCCTAATTTTGTTTTCACAAAATCTCTAAATTAATTAATTAAAATTAAAGGGGAATATGGAAACTTAAAAGAGAAACTTGCAAAAAAATTATTATATGTTTTAGTGTTCAGGATAATTAATCAGTAATTACGTTTTTAAAAAGAATGAAGAAATACCCTGGATCATGAAAATAATTGTTACTTTCAGTCCCTCATTCTTAGAGTATAACTGACTCAAAATGGCGTATTTGCACATTTTTGTGTTTGTATGGACGTGGCCTTGGGTGAAGTTTAATGTTGTTCCGTGACAATAATTAACTTGTGTGTTGACAGGTCCCTGAGGTTAAAATGGAGAAGAAACCAGGTGAGTTTGTTTTAACATCAGAACTTTTTTTTTTTTTTTTTTTTACCTGGGTTCAGGTCCCAGGTGTCTCTGGTTTGGTTGTGTATTTCAGAAAACATAATTTTCAGCCTTATGGGCCTTATACTGTACATACTCTGTGTCAACACATGCTGCAGGCCTCTATCACAAAATGTTGTCCATATCATGTCTTGTTTTTGTTACCACATACAGTTAGTTATGCAGTGTTGTTATGAGCTTGTTGTGCTAGCCTGATCTTTAAAATGGGTTAGGTTATACTTTAAATTTATTATCAAAACGTTTGTTTTAGTCCAGACCCTATCCTTGTTGATACATGATAAACTGAGTCTCTGAAAGGGAAGACGTAAACTGTCATAATGCAGGTGCTCCTTCAGGGTCACAAGGCACACAGCCTCCCCTCCTATGATAGACTATACAGTCTGACTTAGGTAGCGATCTTTACACATGTATGTGTTAGTGCTGTGGTACCATGTAGATCATCCTGAATGTCCTTATTTGGACTTGTACGTTTTAAGTGAGTTCTTTAAGGGTTAAATTTACCCTGCAGGAACAATGATCTACAGATTTGGGCTGACATTACACAGTGTGATCTTGTATTGCTTATCTCTGTTCTCCTCGATGCATTGTTTGTCAATAAATGCTCCTGGGTCTCCTGAAACCCTGTTTATCACAAGATGACCAGCTCATAAGATTTCCATTACAGTGATCCCTGAAAAACCTCATGGCTAATATTCTCTCCCCAGGGAAAAGTGAACGAACTGTGAAGAAGGAGAGCAGCACCAAAGACTCTAAACCCTCAAAAAGGTTAGTGGAAGAACTGTTGCTTGTGCTTACATAAATTGTTTCACTGCTTAAAGATCCTTCTGTTTGATTTTGCTTGGACCCCTGCAAAAATGGACCCCTGCAAAAATGCAAAAGTGAGTTTGTTCTCATTTGGCTTCCTTTATTCACTTGCTACTTAACCCCATCATCAAACACAGAATAATAACAGCCTGACAACAGTAATTACAGCTCAGAACAGCCTGTTGTGTTGGTATAAAAACTTACTTGATAAATGAGAGCCAGCATGTGTTTACAGGACAGAAGGGTTCAAACAGGTTGTGGTGTTGCAGATTATGATCAGGCCGTATTTCACACTATATGGCTGATTTGAAATTGTGTGCTTTCAGTGAGTTGTCCTCAAAGACTGTAAAAGCAGAGTCCAGCGCCACACCAAAGAAGAAATCAAAGAACAGAAATAGCCCATCTGAAACTGAGGTAAGGCTATGCTGTCTTGAGCCATGAGTGGTGTCGAGACAAACCCAGCTTCATAGAGCCTTGACTCACTAAGGCCGTTGTTTATCTAGTGTAAAGAAAGAGTTAATCTCATGGTGTCAGTGTGTTACACACTTGCTGGGTGAATGTAGTCACAGTTTGTTAATATACTGTGTTTATAGCTTGTATTTAACACCATCTCAATGTCTTAGCCTTTAAGAGAGAGACTGAAACTTTTTAAGTCCCATTGAGTATCATTGAGTGAAATGGCTGACCTGCTGTGATGTGTGCTCTGCGCAGAACCAGAAAGAGGCTGATGGTAAAGCAGGTGTGAGCAAAGAGTTGAGGTCTATGGTGCAGGATGCTCACACCGCTCTGGTCGACCTCCGCAGTCGGAACGCAGAGCAGGCCTTCAGCCAGGCACTGGCCATAGTGGAAACCAACACACCCAAGGTAATCGTACCACTGATATCTAGAGCCGTGCTGAAGCTGTAGCACTTGTGAGCAAACTCAGAGAACCATCTAATATGTGCAGAATTTTTATTTATTTTATTGTAGTAGTGTATGACTTAACAGAATATAAACATAATGCACATGACATGACAGTATTTTTAGTTTGTCCATACATGTAAAACCTTAGGCTACAGATCTGTAGTGCTGGTTTGTCCACTCTGTACCACCCAGACTGCAATATTACTTAGGAGAGATGACATATATAATCTAAATGTAACATCATGGGTTTATATCCAACAGGGGACCTTTTGTTGCAAGTCATCCCTTCTCTTTCCCCACACTTCCTGTCAGTTCTCACTATCAGCAATCAACTACAGGCAAAATGCCTGAAAACATGTGACTGTATTCTGTTTTGACTGTGAATAATTTGACAGTAAATCTAAAAGGTTTCCGTTCTCTTCAGTTTTGCCAGTTGGCTCATCTGTTGCATTTTAGGAGCCATATTAATGTTTGTTACTACTACATTTGCAATGAGCTTTAAAAGACACAGGAATGATTTACTTTCCGTTAAATTTCTCAGGAACTTGGACTTTCCACACTGGATGTACTGTTGCTGCTGTATGGTCGTGCATGCGCCCTGACGGAAATCGGCCAGCCTGAGGTAACTCACACATTGAATACCAGCAATCAGTAATAACTTTTAAAGGTGGAAAATTCTCCTGTCCAAATTACTAACATGACTGTAGCTCAAACCTTTATGGCATGGACTAATTTGCAGATGGATGCCAGCTGATATCAGTAGCTGCACCTCCATTTATACTGCACTGATATACTGCACCTAATGTTGTAGAGCGACCATACCTCAACCACTGCCACTGTATTTGTAGTCCATTTAACCCTTTAAAGCAGTAGTTGTGTAACTAGGATATCTAGGGATGTCCTGATTTTTTTGTCCCAGTCTGATTTCTTTAATATTGGGTATTTGCTGATACAGAGTCCGATCTGATATTTAAATTTACCTAAATCTGACTCATTGTGATAACAGCTGCAGCCTTCTAAATTTGGCACACCTTATATTTCCTGAACTACTTTATCTATGCACTGAAGGTTTATCTATGCGCAGTTAATATGACTCCTGAAACCGATTGCATAAAATAATTTTTGCTTTGTGAAACACAGGAACTTGCAGAAGCACAAAAACTTATGGAGAAGATCAAATCGTTGGAGGAGAGGACATTTCAGTGTCTGGTTTTTTATGCCATTGGGAGGGTGTATCTGAAAGAGAACAGGTACAGAAACCTCCAGTCTCAACAGGTTTGTTTCACTCACTCACAATTTCTCAGTTTCTAACTGTACAATACGTGCGTCTCTTCTCCAGGTTTGCAGTTGCTCTGGAGCAGTTTTCAGATTCCCTGCAGATGGTCAAGAATCAAATAACACCTGGTAAACTCACCTGGCCTTTAACAAAAGAGGTTGTCAAAGAAACAGAACCCGACTATTTCAAGGTATGTTGTCTCTGTAGGGTTGTGTTTATTTCTAACAAACAATCTTTAAATAGTACTATATGCAGTTCCTTTTGGAAATTTCACACCCTCTCTGCTAATACTAAATGTAATCAGATTTTTTTTTGACACCGATTAACAGAACACATTTAAATGTATCCTTAAAAAGATTTCTAAAATTGAGCTGAATGACAAATGTAGCACCACCGCCTGAACCATGACACCTGAATCATCATTAGTGCAGCCAGTTCTTTCAGTCCGTTCACCTGAGTGTAATCAACTTAAAGCTTGGAGATCTATTAAATTAATTTGATGAATTAAGTCTATTTTATTGTTGCACAATGTAAAAATAGCATCATTACAATGTTCACAAAAATTGTTATTCAGTATTAAGTCAAAATGTAATATATAGCTGGCATATTAGCAGTGGTTGAATTGCAACAGGTAGGAGAAGCTGAATCATCGAGTGGACTTTCAGTTCCTGCTCAGTCTATGCTCGACCTGACAGCTGTATGGTAATTTTATTCCCTCTCAACTGTTGAGCACACATAGGCCTAAAAATGTGTTGTTTCAGTCATGTTTTACAGAGGCCCATGGTTTTTCCATGGCCCTGGTTTGGCTCCTCCCCTCATCTTCGTCCTCAGCGACTAAACTCGTGTGTCTGTGTCTCTGTGAGAAACTAACTCTGGTTTTAAAAGTCCCTGTGTTCAGCTTTCAGTACTTTTGTAGTTTCTGCTTTAATATGTGCAGTTTGGACTTTATTTTTAGCAGTTTGTACTTTCAGATATCAGCCCTATCTACTGTTTATTGTCAACTTACTGCTGGTGCAAACAGAAGCAGCCACAGTGAAAACAGCTGCAGGCGACAGGCTTTTTTACTGTGGTTTGAGACTAGCACACATACAACTGTCTTGCTGTATTTTGCAGAGGGGAAAAAAGCTATTAAAGCTATCATCTATAAGCTGTAAAATGAAATTTTATTTTCTGACCTTGCTGCTGAATGTTTAAACAAGGTGTGACGAATACTTCTGGAAGGAGTAGTCAGGTCTAATCCATTATGGTTAATTTCAAACGAGCAGTCAGAAGAGGGACACAATAAAACATAGACTGAATGAGCTTTTCACATTGAAAACTCATATGACATCTTAGCTGGTCTTCTCTGTTGAGCAATTAAAAAAAAAAACATTATGACGAATGTGGTTCAGTAAAACAAAATAAGAAAAACTTCCAGAGGGATTCATGTTTGATCATATTTTTTTATTGGCACACTGTGTATGAGATTACATGGGTATTACAGATTGGGATAATACTCAGGTTGTCTTATTTGTGTTTTCTGTTTTTAGGGAGTTCTTGAGAGTGCTATAGAGTTGTGCAAATTCCCACCTATTCCTGATGCCATTTGTCGATATAAGAAGTGCCATGGCTCTGTGAAAACTGAAATCTACTTCACTGACCCAGATTTTAAGGTAAGCAGGCAGCAGGTGGAGGCCAGGTGGGGCTCAGGAGCTGAAATATGAAAAGCACAGAATAATTTTAACTGAGTATGTTTCTTTATGCAGGGCTTCATTCAAATATGCTGCTGTCAGAGCTGCACGGTTGAATACCACATCACCTGTTGGAAGAGCCTCAAGACACAAACCTTCAGTGAAAAGAACGAAAAGGTAAATTAACATTTCTAAACAGCATTTCAAGGTCAGTCTTGTATTTATGTATTGTGTATTATGTATGTATTTCCAAAATAGGTGTATCTTCTTCACTGTGCGCAGAGCCAGGCTAGCTGTTAACCTCTGCTCTCAATCTAAACCTGTCTATCTTTATATGTTGTTTCGCAGGATTTCCTGAAAGAGGCGTGTTTGACTCCAGACTGTGTCGGACAAATCTGTAGTATCAAAATCTTTGATTCAGCAGGTCTGGTGAAATGTAAGGTGAGGTAATCCTCTGGAGGTGAAGTGAACTTTTTAGAGCCACTGTATTCATGAATGACCGGATCAGTTAAAGTTGGTTTCTTTCTCTTCTCAGTTTGAAGCTGCCATCTCCAAACCACAGACTCCTAAGAAGCCTAAGGTGAATCAGAAATGTACAAGGTGAGGCTGTTGTCAAATACTGTTCATGTTGTTAACTCAGTCGCTACAGTGAGCGATTCTTCAGGTGCTGAATCTGTATTATTGTGGTAGAAAAAGAACTTTATGCATATTTTTTGTGGCAAAAATGTGATTCATATTTTGATTTACCGTTTAAAGTGTGATTATAAAATTCCTCTAAAATATGCTGGACTTCAGCCTAAAAGCAAACAAACAGTGAGTCAGTGAAGGCTGAGGCCCATTCATAATTAATTGGTCATGTTTCTGACCCATTAAAAACCTTTAACCTCATTTTTCTTTTCAGTCAGAAGAAGTTAAAATCAAAGGAAGAGCGCAGGCTCAAGAGGAAGCAGCATAAACAGTCATTTCAAGATAAGCAGACTATCAACGACGACATTCTGCAACAGAAAGAGGACTCTGCAGCTCAGAGTCAACAGAAAGGTAATGCTGCTGACAATGTCTCAACTACACAGCTTGTCTGACTCTGCTCAATCATTTCTGTATTTCATTTCTCTAAATGGTGAGCTCACAGTCAGGAGAACTGAAATCTGTACATTCTCATCAGCTGATTTAATGTAACAAATTGTTATATTCATAATAGGTTGTGATGATATTTGTAGAAAAAAAAACAGGAAATTTCAGAAAACAGCGATTCCCTTTTTCCCCGTTTTATCTAAACTCAGGTTATTGGAGAAGCGTGGTAAGATTTTATAAAAAATGCTAAACATAGCAGCAGCTTTAACTGAGTTTATCAGAGATTTATGTGTTTATGTGATGATCAGTCTTTTATTGCCATGTTTCCTTGGTGTTGTCAGTGTGGTTGGTGTACAGGGATCGAGTTCTACTGCAGATCAACCAGAACATGGAGCTGCTGAGAGAGGAGAGGGGCCTCCAAGTGTCAGCCCTGACAGGCAGTCTGAAGCCCTGGCTGGAGCTGGACTTGTCGCGGGGGAACAAACTAGCTGAGAGGATGCTGAACTGGCGGCAGGAGGGGCTGGAGACGTTTGGTCAGGCTGTTGAGCTCCTCCTCGAGAGGAAGAACCGTGTTTGGGCTCGCATCCTGATTCAGCTACTCAGTAGCTGTTTGGATGTAAATCCCAAACTCAACACATGGGCCTGCCAGCTCAACGATGCAGGTCAGCATTCATCGTGTTATCAGTCTTGACGTTTCATATCACACATCGAACTTAAAGTGATATGAAACTCAGTCGTCAGGTGTAAAGCTCAGTTTAAAGCAAGTGTATGTGAGTGAATGCTCTGTTACATGGAGACAGAAAATATCAGAATTTAATAATCACAAGTCACTCTGAAGGTCATGTTAAAAGAGCATTTACATACAGAAGCCATACAAAAATTATGGACTTCAGCATTAGCACCAGGTTAAGTCTAACCAGCTGCTCTCTGCTCTTCTCAGGCCTGAATGCTGCCAAATCCTTCATTGAGCGCTACGCAGGACACTTGGAGCAGCTGGATCTGAATCTTGTGCTCAACTTTGGCCCATTGCAGGAGATGATTATAGAGAAACTCGGCACTAGGCCGGAGCTTTTTTCAAGCATTGGTTTGACTGTGACTGAATACCTAAAACAGGCCCCGCCACATGACATGAGACTCTTTATCTGGACTCTGGAGGAGCATAGGGATGAGTATGTCTCATGCCACACTATTCTGGATGAGTATTTTGATATGATGGGTACGTATATTTAATTGACTTGACTTTTCTGCTGGATTTTACCCTGATATCATAATTTAATGTCAAATTCTTTGCTTTTCAGATGGTCATTGTTCAGTCCTAAAAAAGTCTGATGAAAATCAAAATGTGAGTCTTCCGAAACCTAATAGCATCTGTTGTTTGCTACATAAACTAAATGTAAGGAACAGTTTGACATTTTGGGAAATATGCTTATTTGTTCTCTCGCCAGTAGTTTGAAGAGCAGATCATTCTCACATCTGTACTATCACCAGCAGCCACTTAGCTGGAACCATAGCATAAAGCCTGGAAATGGAGGGAAATGACTAGCACAGGGCATCTGCAGGTCTTAAAAAGATTCAAACATAATGAAACATTTTGAATTAAGTTCTCTGAAAAAAGTCTTAAAAGCTTTTCTTGCCTGCTGCAGACAATAACATCAGTTACACGTTCTTTGTATGTGGTTGGCGGCTATCAGAGGACATTATACGTAGACTTGGCTAAAAAAATGTATTTGCCTTAAGAATCATTGGTAAAAAAGCTAATTTCCCAAAAAATAGCTAGCTATTCCTTTAATATGATTTAACCCTTATGGGATCTGTGTGATTTCTTTTGATCTTGAATGAGTATTGAGTAGAACAAATGAAATTAGAGTTTCAAAAGCAATCCTCATCCACTTTGTTTTCATTTTAGAATTCTCCTATGAGGGCTAAGAGTCGAGGCCGGAAAAAGAAACAGAAAGAGCCAAAGGTCAGAATTAAATTAAATTATATTATATTATATTATATTATATTATATTATATTATATGTGGTTATGTAGCATCACTCTGAACTGTTTCCTCTGATAGTCTTCTCAGGGTGTTATTGTTTTGTCTGGGATGAGAGGTGTAACTCCAAGAGATGAGTTGGACCAAGACTTTTTTGAAGATGATTCTTTGTAAGTTGCCTCCCGCACCTGGACACACAGATTGTATTGTACTGTAACTGTAACTTTTCCTAACACCAAGCTCTTTGTCAACAGATCATTCCTGCATCCTGATCCATTCACTGTACCCAGTCACCTGCGAGAGCAAGTTGCCAATTTTGAGGACCAGTTCAACAGCAGCAGAAGTCACTATAAAAACATTTTGGACAACCACCCAGACTCAACAAAAGAGAGTTTGTATGAGTGAGTACAAGCTACAGTTTCATGTATAGATGCTTACTGACGGAAATTTGACTACTGACAAAATTGCAGACACCAATTATTTTGATATATGTGAATAATCTGTTAATATTTTTAGCTGATAGATAATTCTTTCACCAGTTTTTTCCTCTAGCATCTCCACCAGGTTGCTATTTTTATTAGTTAGTTAGAGCCTGGTGTGTTCACTCTTTATCATCACTTTGCCTTGTGTACATCATAGTCTCCATTCACTCTGTATTCTTCTTTTGATTTGAATATTTGAATTATCTTTCTACTGCTGCAGCTACTTTGCCCAGATCTTGGAGGAGCATGGTCCCCTGGTCGCTGAGGATCCCCTGCTAGTGGGTGAGCTGGAAAATTTTCCTCACGAAGCTCAGCTGAAGATCCAACAAGCGGGGGGCTTTGAGTCCTTCCTCCTGGAATCCCTTCGCTTCATAAAGATGGGGAGGTGTATTGGCCTGGCTAAGCATGCTGTTACCCTGCAGCAGGCTGGACATGGACCCAGCCTGGATGACTTGGACATATTGGATCCTGATACAAACTCTCCTGATTTGCATGATCCTGGTTTCACAAACTATGTGGACAATTTTTCATCTGCACCGACTGATGTCTATCCCATCCTCCCAAATCCTTATCTGTTTGGCTTCCAGCCAGCCAGTGGAGATATGGCCTCTCTAGGCAGTATGACTGTGAATGATCCCCCCTACGTGTGGAGTAATGGTGATGATCAGGATCAGTTCCCTTACTTTTTCCCTAATGGCTATGGGGAGCTCGATCGTGTCTGTGAGTTTGATGATGGAGACTTTGAACCAGATCTGTATTCAGGTGAAGGACTCCCTTCACTGACAACTGAGGAAAACATTTTGAAGAAACATGCAGCAGTACAGGTTCGTGCCAACATTTCACTTTTTGAATATATGAGATGGAGTACATAAATGTCCACTGAACTGTGTGTAACTTTGAATTGCTCTTTTGTTTTTGTTCTCTTAGACATGTCCGGAGACCATGAGCAGTGTGGCGGTGAATACAGAGCTTCATGAGCATTTTGAGAGCTGCCAGGTGAGCTGAGTAGCTTCATGCATCTTTAAGAGCCTGGCTGATACTGAAACCAGGAACTCAGCCAATAAGTGTTTTTATGTTTTTCTTGGCACAGATTTCTCAGGATTTTGATTTATCTTTTTATTGTAACCAGGAAAGATACTGAGCAGGACATTTCCCTATTGTAAAATCAACTTGTCTGTACTCTCTGGAAGTCAAAACTATGTAATAGTGATACTAAGTGTGTTTCCATCAAATGTGATGTACATGAAGCAGATGAAAACATCATATCTGTGTGAAGTGATGAGAAGACTGTGCTCCTCAAATTAATACATGGAACAAACATAAGTTACATATTTCAATCTTGTTTTCTACATTTTTTTCTACATTATTTTGTCTTACCACAGGCAGTAACATTCGTTTTAATGTTTTTTGTGTGTGTTTTCAGGCTGTCAGGAGACATTACACATAATTAAATTAAAACGTCTTAAACTGATTATGGTGACTGCAGAAAACCCATCTTACTTTTTAGCTGAAACACAGACCAATACAGACTTGTTTGGAATAAACTAAAATCGGGTCACATGTTGCTCTTTTGGCCTTTCTCATTTTTCCAGGGTGACATCAACAAAAAGGAAAAGAACAACAGGATGTTGGAGCAGCAGATCAAGAACATGGCAAACGGCTGTGACAAAGTCAACCTGAAGCACAAAGAAGACATCGCCTCCCTCGAGGAGGACATACAGAAGATCACTACCAATATACAAGTGGGTCCATAACCAGTTGTAAATACAGTGAATTTATAAATGATGAGCTGAATCTTAAAGGCTAAAGTGTCTGTTACTGGTTGTTTTCTCTTGTCAAGGTGACCAATAAAGAGCTGGTGCTGTTCCAGCAGAAGCTGGAGGAGGAGGTGAAGAAGGACCAGAAGGAGAAGAAAGCGAACCAGGAAGCACTGAAGTCCCTCAAACTGAAGATAGAAGAGTTGGTGGAGGAACATGGGAGGTAAGACTGAGGCCGACGAGGGTGAACCACCTGGGCAGTTTTTATAGTTCAAACATCTCAGCTGGCAGCTTGAACATGAATAAATGATCTTTTATGTAATGTACTCATATAGTGGCTGGACTTGTATTATTGAGTCACTTGTGTTTGTATAGATGTCACATCTTGCTACTCTTTTAATTTTCATTTTGAATAAAGGTACAGTTGCGCATGTTCTATGGATAATACAATAATATACATGTGTCTTTTTTCCCATGCGTAGTCTGGTCCGAAGCATCCGAGAGAAGAAAGCCAACTACAACGCAAAGCTGAGTGATTTCCTAGAGCTAGGGTAAGTGGTGAAAGAGAGGTGATAGTGACGCATGAATTAAAACCCTCCCAGATTTTTTTGTTCACTTCTTTCCCATTGTCCCTTCAGAAATCAGTCAGAGGCTCAGAAAATGAGTCTGGAGGATGAGATCAAGCGGTGTAAAGCCTTGTTTACCTCAGCTACGAGGAGGTCTCATACAGCTCAAGTAGGTCCTTCATCTTGACTCTTTAACAGTCACATTGAATAAGTTAGTTCTTCTCTTAAAGGTTCACATTTTCTCAAGTCTTGAAATAATGCTCACACAAGCCAAAACATAAGTTGAAAGAGTTGTCAGTCACTGCAAATGTTCCTCCTTTCCATACTGGTATATATCCAATCACTTAGAGGAGAGATAGCAGCAAGAAAAAACTGTTTCAACACACAGTACTGGGCAAAACCTGTGGGCATTTGAGGATGAGTGAGGATGCTTTCAAAAATAATGCCATGAATAGTTTTATTTATTAATTGTGTGTGACTACACTTTGCCTTAAAAATAGCCCCAGTTCTCCAGGCAGTGTGTTTGGGGTCATTATCAGCCAACAGAATGAATTTGGGACCAATCAGATGTGATTGTACTGAGTGATGGATAAGAATCTAAACATCTTCAGTGCCTGAAACTATTGCACAGTACTGTACATATGGGCTCCTGACTACAGTTTTAAAAAGGATATGAAAAGTTGTGAATCTGTCCTTTAACCCTGCTTGGTTTGCTCCTCTAGTTGTCAGTAGTGGAGAGCAGCCGGGATCAGGGTTTATACGGCCTCTACCGAGAGCTGACAGATGCCAAGGCCTTGCTGAGCAAACTGGATGAAGTAGTGCACAGGTAAGTGGGGTGAAATCACAGCTGTGGATCGGTGCTGCTAACAGGATGGAGTAAACATGGACCAGATGGTATCAGATTTATCTGTAATGTTAATCACCTTTCTAGATTCCCAAACCAAGAGCTGGAAATGGCTAGAAACACCTGGAGAGCCAATGTCCAAGAAATTGAAAAGAAAATCTCCACTGCTGAGGTAAATGAATCCATTACCAAAGTAGTTTTCAGATGAGAATCTTCATTTTCCAGTGTCTCTCTGTCTTCTCTCCTGACGGACATTTTTGAGTGTTAGTGACCAGAGACGGGCTGCAGAAATTTATGTCAGAAATTTACAATAAAATTCATAGCGTGACTGCTGCTGTGACCCACGTTAACAAACCAACCAATCAGAATACGACATGAAATGGCGCAGAGTACAGCGGCCTCTGAGACATGTCGTATAAGCCATTATTGAATTAAGTTTTGTGTGACAGAGCAGTGGAGCAGATGGGTGAAGAAAGCTAATGACATATCTCAGCTCTCATGCTTTTTTGAATTTATATCGTAGTGCTACAATTCACCAGGAATTCATCACACAATCTGACATGGCTCAAATCAGTCTGCTACAGACCGAGAGAGAATAATTAATTATTCTTTGTGTGAGGGCATTGTCATGAGAACACTCTAAATGTGCGATGTCTTTGTTAAACCAGTTGTGTAGTAAGACTTGTCTCTGTATGATCCACAGCAACAGTACCAGGAGCAGATTGATCAGTTGAATAACGGCAGAAGAGTCAATGAGTTGCCTCCAGTCAACATCAACAATCATTCTGAACCTCCAGCACAACCAGTAAGACTTTCTCACCACCTCAGCCAAATCTGTTGTTCTTTTCTGTTTTATATAATTGTAAATGAAAACCTTCTCTCTGATGAACAGTTGAAAGAGCACCAGCTACAGCTACAGTGACTCCCAACAGTGATGCGTTTTCTCTCTAGATTATCACGTCAGTTTTGGGAGTCACATTCTCCAGTTAAATATTTACTCATATCAGTAATTTCAGCTGTTGACTGTCGTAATCTATAGCTGTTATTTTCCTGTGTCAGATATATATTTAATCAGTATTTAGATAAATATAAGTATTGACCAGGATTGGGGCCACTAAAAGCTCATAGCTTTCATTTGTAAGCAGTAAATTACTATCAGTATAAAAGTGTAAACTGTTTCCTGCTCTGTGTGAATGTTGCAGCTCTCTGGGGCAGCCAAAGAGTTCACTTCTCAGCCGTCACACAGCGCTGCCTCGCTCATCCAGCAGTCTGCAGCTGAGCCACCGGCCGCTTTGGCTCAGGTGCAACACAGACATCCAACCAGGAAACTGGAGCCTCCACACAGCACCGTGTTTGAAAAAGCCTTGGAGCGCCTTTCCACCATTTTCCCTGACTATACAAGGTAACGCTGGATGCAAATGTTATGACGGAATGGTTGGTTTCTTGGCAGTTTGGCTAAACCAGATGTTCAGCTGTTTTAGCTGAACTAAATATTAGCTTTAGGCAGTAATTAATGAGAAATTACACAACAAAAATGCTAGACTAGATTTGAGATCATTTAGAAACAGTGCTGCCATTATACAGTTTGTCCACCAGAGGGCAATGACAAGTTTATTTATCAACTATAACATGTACTGCTCGGTGTGTATCTTGGTTAGAATTTTTTAAAAACAAATCTAAGGTATCCATATCAAGATTGTTTATGTGTCTATATGCTTTAAATGTTCTATCAGTAGATATATGATTTTTAAACTCATTAATATCGATATCAAGGACAACCTCAAAATTCTGCTGTCAGTTTTTGTAAAAATTCACTTCTGTACCAGACTCAGTGGAAGTCAACAAAATTATAAAATATCACAGCCACAAATCAGTCAGTTTTCCTTTTTCAGAACAAATGTAGGCAATTAAATCAATTTACTGTGTGTGTGTGTGTGTGCTCAGGTCAGACTTGATGAGGTTTGTTCAGGAGTTGCGCTCATCCAGCGGTGGAAGCCTCAGCCACTATTCGTTGCAGGACGTGGTCGGTGGAGTGACCCAGCTCATCCTGGACCATCAGGTAAAGTTTTCACCGGTCCAAATTTTCAGATCTTACCTGAAACATATCACTGAAAACCCAACCAGATCTGCTGTACATGCATGTAAATGAATTTAATAGAGGACAGCAAACCAGCCCCACATGGACTTGGGTTAATCAGACCCAATCCAAAATGAAGTGGACCTGAACAGAAGTGGAGTTCAGTTTTTAAGTTATTTTATTGTACATGCTAAGAAAAAAGTCTGTGCAGGAGTTGGTCTCCATTCATTATCACTATTGTGAATAGGTAATTGTCTAATCCTTGAGCGTAATACATCACCCACTTTTTCTCTACATAATTTCCAGATAAGAACATTGTTTTATATTCAAGCCAATATGGGCATTTGGTCCTGGCCCAACACACAGATCCCCACTCAGGCCTCTGATACACAGGCCTGGCAGTGTTTGGTATTGATAGCTCAGTCGTTTGTCATCTAGAAATGATTGTGTTTGGCTGCAGTATTTATTTATTTTTCTTTCCCTCTAAGGAGAGGCTTAATTCTGTCAGATCCAACATTGTGGGACGTGGGAGTCCAGCTCAGTGTGCTACTCCCCCTTTGGTAACACCAGTTTGGCAGCCGGTTGGATCCCAGAGATCCACACAGTCCAACGCAGTAAGTCCAAAATCATTCATGAGTACAAACTGCGCTGGCATTTTTCAAAGGGTTTGACTCGAAGCAACAAAACATGATATCAGACTCAAAGCAGATTTATAGGTTAACACACAGACAGCTGTTATGTTCATGACTCTTTGGAGAAGAAGCAAACATTTTAACATTTTGTTATTAGTGTTACAAACCTACTGTTTGAGCCCCTGTAGGCTATTGATTATGTCTTAGTGCCAAATTAGGGATATAAGTGTTATAGCCTTTACTATTTATCTCTCACTTAAGTGACAAATTATTTCATCTAAAGACATAAAAAAAATAATAAATTCACCTCACAAAATGTTTCCAACCACAAGTTCAAGTAATGTCAAGTTTTATTCAAGGATCACAGAGATATACAATGTAAACAGAAGAAACAGGCAACAATTGTAAGATTAAAAAAATAAAGATGAAATGCAGAAGAAAAACAAGACAACTTTAAAAAAATTAGTGAAAAAGGAAGTGAATGTAACTAAAATCTGGGTAAGGTTATTTAAAAGTGTTATTTGAAAAGTGATTTTCAAAGAGGATATAGTCCGAAATAAGCAGATGGTCTTCAGGCAATAGAAGGATAAAAAGAGACCACCGTTTGTTTGTAAATGTAAAAGTGGTGGGTACTCTAACATGCTAATTTAGCAGATGTAATGTTTACTACTGAGGTTAGTGCATTAGTATGCTAACATTTTCCAATTAGCACTCAACACAGCTGAGGCTGACGAGAATGTCATTTGATTTGCAAGACATCCTGAGAGAAACAAATGTCTGCACCAGATTTCAAGTTGTCTCACGCTCCTTACACTGCGGTCTGAAACTTTCCACAGGGATTATTGAAGTACTCTGTCAGTAGTCTACAGTCTCCAGTTTGGAGCTGACTCTCTGTGTGTGTGTGTGTGTGTGTGTGTGTGTGTGTGTGTGTGTGTGTGTGTGTGTGTGTGTGTGTGTGTCTGTCTTGACTGCAGCTCAACGTGGAGGACCCCTGCATCATCTGTCACGATGACATGAGTCCAGACGACATCTGCGTGCTGGAGTGCAGACACAGTTTCCATAACGAGGTGAGCAAGAACACTGTTAAGTTGTTTGAGGGAATTTCTTTAATTTTGCACATTCATGACTTGATTAGAATTTGGTGGTCAAAGTTAAAGGTCATTGTGACTTCATTTAACATGTTTTTGGCATTGCAAACTCAACATCTCAGGAAAACTTAAGGGAATCCCTGCAAGCTTGTGAAAAAGAAATAAGCAGGACTTCACAAAAGCTTGCTGTGAGTCCCTCTCAGAGTAAAGAATGAATGAAACCACAAACAGATGTTAATGAAATTTGTTTATCAAAAGAAATCACTCCAGTTTCTAACAAAATAAGTTAGAACATCATGTCCTAGATTTGATGGGAGGACGGTGGCTGCGGCTGGTTTTAATGTGCAGAACTTGCTCCGTTTGTGTTCAGTGCATAAGGTCGTGGCTGAAGGAGCAGAGCACCTGTCCCACCTGCAGAGATCACGCCTTGCTGCCTGAGGATTTCCCCATGCTGCCTGGAAGGAGACGTCAAGCCCCGTAATGTCTTAACTCTAATCACCCTGTTGCATACTGTTCCAATATCTGCTTTTATGTTTATAATTTTATTTTACATATTATTTCATTAAATCTAAAAAAAAAACAAAAAAACATCGACTTTTAAGTTTTTGTATCGTTAAAATGTTGATGTGCTGGAAGACACTAGTTTATATCCCACTTAAGAAATAAAACTGTCTTGTCTTGAGCTCAACTTTGACACGTTTATCTGTCACATCTCACATGGCCAAAGTTTGGAAATCTTAAATGACTGAATATACCTTAACTTAATATTATGGTCTACAAGAATGTGACATTTATTTAACTGAAATATAACTAACATTATTGAACAATATTTATATAAATCCAGATTCTGGCAGGCTCTCAAGTCACATAATTCATCTGTACAGCTCCTCTGGGTTAGCATTATTTCTGTTTCCAGCTTTAGAGGAGCAGTTGCATTGAGCAGAAAATCAGTTCAGAGCTCCACAGAGAACAAAACTGGGGCAGGATCATGTCCTCTGCACAGTCCTGGTGGGTTGTATGAAGGGTCAGAATCCACAGCAGCAGGTCCCCAGGGAGGTTACCTGAGTGCAGGTGTGAGGTCCAGGTTCAGACTCTGCAGAGTTTCAGGGGGAAGTTTTCTGTGATCAGATGATCATCATGCAGCACGATGACGATGTTGACTTCAAACTCTGACGGACAGAAACAAATGTTTATTTTTATGTGTGTGTGTGTTTAGTGTAAAAATGACAATTCGCTGTTGCACAGGGATTTTTGTGCCCCACTATTTTTTGTTTTTGAGCAGCGACTATAGCATAGGTTGTATTTTGTGACAGTTATCCCTGAAGGGCCGACATGACCCATATCGATGTAGCTGTAACTAAGCAGCAGGCTGGAGCTGCAGCAATTACTTGATTAGTCGATCAACAAAAAATTAATTGGCAAATATTTAGATAATTGATTAATGATTTAAATACATTCTCAAGCAAAAATTTCAAACATTTGCTGGTTAAAGTTTCTAAAATGAGAAAATTTACTGTTTTTCTGACATTTTATAGATGAACTGATTAATCATAGAAAATTAGCAGATTGATCAATAATGAAAATAATCATAAATAAGCCTGGCAGCAGGCCCAATATTATGTATGCAGAAAACAGATGTATACTGTATAATGAAAACTTAAAGCAGACTGGAAGGCTTTTACTGACCGACTTTGAAGTTGGTGGTCTCCAGTGTGGGGCAGGTGAATAGCCTGGGGAAAACCATGTAGATGGGAATAGAGAGGCCGTGGCAGATGTCACCTTCAGCTATCTGGATGTTCTGGATCTCTGTGGCATCTCTGGCATAGCCTTCAGCACAACCTGAACACAGCAGGCATTTAAAACACCAGCAGCTCTGCTGCTACAGAGGGAAGGTTAATCCAATCACCTGGCAACATGAACTTACCACAGGTCTCTACTCGCACAAGCTGCAGTTCAATACTCTTAATGGGAACGTCTGAGTTCTCCACCACCAACTCTCCAGTCAATGGCTGGCTGATCACACAGTTGGTGGCGTCTAAATGGCCTCTGATGAGAAACTTTGGTAGTGCACTCCTCTGCAGACAGACAGGAAGTTGGTCTTCTCAGTACAGTTTTAAATACAACAAAGTTACAGATAGAAATGGAGTTAAGAAGAAACGTGGTTTCTCACCTCGCGGATGTTCTGCAAGGTGTCCGGAGTGATGGTGAAGTTGACTGGAGTAGGGGCAACTTTAGCTTTCTGTGGCTGAAAATCAGAGAAACCTTTTTACACATAGTCCAACATGGCTAACATCTCAGCTGACTTTACAAAGAGAGGTACTGATGACAAGATTATAACAAGACTGAATCAAATGATCATGATATTCAATACAATCACACAAGAAGTTTTTCAGTTTCTCAGGTGCTGATATGTGCACACTGTCCCAAACACGTGTGGTGTTTGTATTAAACAAACCAGCACAGATAGGATTTACACAAACTATAGGAAAGTAAATTAAAGTGATGAAAAATAAACTACAAACGAGAAAAACAATAAATTGAATCTTGACAATAGCTTAACAGTATAATATTGTGTAACTTCATACAATACACAATGCAGAGGAACAAACACAAAAAACTGTCTTACAGCTGTCACCTGTCTTATTTACTTTTACTTTACTTGTCTAAATCACATCTGTTTCACTCACCTGACAATGTACAATGAACTCACAGTTCCTGCTCAGGTCTTTGGCCAGCAGAGAGCGCTTCATGTCACAGCGGAGGGTGTACTGAGCAGAGGACACAAACAGGAAACAGCAAAAAAATGAATTTAAAACAAGCTGAACTTTAAATTAATTAATAAGAAGATCATCTCCTGCATAAGCTCTTGTTTACTTCGGATTCATTTATATTGGAGTATAAGTAGGTAAAAGTAGGTCTGTATGTATGTGAGTGTCTTTGAGTTCTTGCCATATCTTTTAGAATAATTATATTTTTTAATTATGCAAACAAATACAAAAAAGTAGTCTCATTTTGTCCTATTTCTTTCACTATCTGTGATACATGAGGTCCAGTTACAGCCTAGACAAACTATGAATCTCACTCACCTGAATGTTGACAAAGACACCGTGGTAGGTCTCGTACAGCACTTTGTTGCCTTTTGTCTGCAGAGGGAACTCAAAGGGGATCTCAGTCTTGCCTCCTGGGATCTTTCCTGCCTTGGCCACCTCAATGTTACTGCTGATCAGCTGGATGGGCTGCAACATGTGACAGGAAGGTCTGATTAATATTAAGAGACAGTGAGCGAGAGCTGAAATGATTCTACTCTGTGTGGCTCACAGTTCACCTTGACAGAGTTGTAGAAAGCCTCAAAGACGCCGACGCTCTTGGAGCTCAGCTGCAGGTTCACCAGTCCCTCCATGCTCAGAGAGATGCCATGGTGCTGCAGCGGCTCCTTACACACCAGCACAATGACACCAGTCACCGCTTCCTGCACACAAACACACAAACACTGCTGAGGTAATGTCAGCTGCCACAAGAGCTCTGAAGATGTCATGGTTTAGAGTCATTTTGATTTCTTAAAGTTCTAGGTGAGTGTACAGTAAGTATACAGTGGTGACTGACCTAGACTTGGTCTGATGAGATCTGGATGTAAAAAAAAGAAGTGAAATCTATCTTTTGCTCTTCTTTAAGAACTGAAAATGGGAATATCACATACCTGAAATTGTATTTTTTTTAACAATCTTTAAACTCTCTCTGTTGATCTAGTCCAGATTAAGTGTAGTATTAGTGTAGTGGTTGTTGATCTTGATTTGGTCTAATGCTGAAAGTAAGTTTCAAACAGAAGCTGGTGCAAAAAACGGAAGTTTACTTCAACGTCGTTTTAAGACACTTCCTTAATAACCATGATAGATACATGGGGTTTACATTGGTTGATTTACTTATTTATACAGGCTTGAGCGTGGTCACTGACAGCAGAAACAGATAGCCAACAGGGTACAGGTCTGAAGGGTCACAGGTTTTAGCTCATCAGCTGCTGGTCATGTGCTTAGAGGACGACAACGCCCTCTTAGGCTGTCTAACTAGCTACATATTTAGCATCTTTATAAAATAAACTATTTTACTGACAGTTAGCACCAAGACAGAGAGGTTAACGTTAATGTTAGCTAAACAAGCTACACAAGCAGTTAACGTTAACGCACTTACCCCCTCATGATAGACTTTGTTTGCTCTTTTCAGTCTTATATCCAGAGTGACACTCATGTCTGACTGTCACACCTCAGACTGACATTTAAAAAAAACTAGTTCCAGATACTTTCAAAAACAAATTGGGATATTTTATCACGTCTGCGAGCCTTGGTTTGTGTTCCGCCGGCAGCAGCATCAACACAACATCCGGTCCAGCTCCTTCAGAATAAAAGCAGGGATTGTTTTCCTCAAAGCTTTTATCCCGTGCCAAAAGTCATTGTGAACTGTAAGTACTGAAAATGGGGATTTCTTTTCTTTTTATTAATTTGGGAAATCGGGTAATTATCTCTATACATGAATGTTAATGCAAACTGACTGCAACTGAATGTCATTTACATTCAGTTGCAGTCAGTTTGCATTAATAATGGCCTTCTATGGGGTAGTGCGGGTCACCCACCCATTGTAAGGTCAGTGGTTTAATCCCAGTAAAGTAAAAAATCAGTTGTGCTTTGTATTGAAAGATTGTTTTGACCAGATACAGTCAGCTTAAGCCTCAGTGTTGCCACAACAAAAGCTGAGAGCTAAAGACAACTGATCCAGTAGAGCTGCAGGCTGCATGCCTCTTCCAACTGGTTCCATTCATTCGTCTTTATTCATTTTCTATCACCACTCACTCCTTTACAGTTGGGGATCCTTTACCTTAGTAAATATTAATATCACAATACTAATGAACCATGTTACAAGTAAAAGCCCTGCATTCAAAACTTCATATGTTTTATTTGCCAGATAAACTCGATCTACAACTATATGGGAAGGAAGCATAAAGCTGCACAAAATGGAATACCTAAAAATTGTACTTTATTGCAGTATTTGATAAATGTATTTAGTTACTTTCCACCATTAACTGTTCCTACACAGGGTACGGGGCAGGCTTTACGCAGGGGCGGCGTCCCCCAAAACAAATGTCTTGCCCCTTCAAATCAAAAGTTTAAAAATTAATAAAACATATTTCAGTAGATTATACAAACAAAGAATGTGTTAAAAGTTAACGCAATTAATCGCAGTGGGTTAATAGTCCGACGAAGGAGACACAAGTTCTACATCTCATTTCTGTATCCCGCTGCGCTCTGTATGTGTGGCTTCACAGAGTCAGTTGGCCAGTTGGCGTTTTTTCTTCCGTTGTTAGCTTGCGTGTGTCGTGTTGACCGTGACGTTCTGGGAAGAGAGGCGGAGAAATGAAGTCGGAAGACATATTTAAACCAGCGTTTGAACTGTTTTCCTGGTTTGTCAGTACTGTGAGAACGCCTAATTACCAAAGAAGCCTGGATGCTACAACAAGCTTTGAAGCTAGCTTTTTATCAAACACGAGTGAGGCTGGACGCTGGACACACCTGCGGCACGAAGGTAAGGCTAAGGAGCTAACTAGCTAGCGGCTAGTGTTAGCATTTGCGTTAGCGACGAGTATTAGCATTAGCCTTCTCTTTTAACGTTTTTATCGCGTAGGTAAGAGTGTATTTGTGTTTCCGTCCCTGACATGAGTCGTGGACCGCCAACGTGGACGGGTGAAACCCAAGGAGCTCTTGATAGTCTGTTTAAATCCCTGTTGTAATTGTTTACAGTCACTTTACCGACATCTTGCATCGCTTTGTAATTGTGTGTACCATCCTGGCCATTGTAACTCCGTTTATAGCGGTCTATCATGTCGTTGTCATCGTTTTGTGTCTATTTGTGGTCATTTTGTGTTATATTGCGTCTGTTAGCGTTAACAACAGCAAATTTGAGGTGCCGCCACGGCCACACGCTTTGATGAAAACGGCGTTAAAGGCGTTAATAGTATGCTGACTGAGTTTGATGTCGATATGATTTAAATCTCTAGGAGGACTTTGTTCAAATACAATGTCCCCAAATGGTGAAAATGAGCACAGTTTGTGTATTAAATTCAAAATGGCTGACTTCCTGTTGGTTTGAGGTCATGACATCAGGAGACTTTTTTGTACATCTGGTCATATTTGTGGTCCGAATTTCGTCCATGTACGATAAACTAAGCCCAATCGGGGATCACTTTTGAATGTTGCCTTCGCAGGCTTTCATGCTGGGGCCCTAATAAGAAAAGTAATATGTAATGGTAAAGGTAATACAATAGGTAAAAGTAATCTGTAATATAAAAGCAATGCAGAAATGTAAATAAAAGTCATAGTATAGTAAGGCATAAGATGTCAAAAAAATGTCATAGTATAGTAAGGCATAAAAATGTTTTGTTAAACGTTCTGTTTCAGCTGTAATGTAGAATATTTTTCTGTGTATTGATCATTTTCCTCTCTATGTTGCTCTTTGATTTCCCACAGGTGTCTCCACTTCGTCCTCGATCACAGAGACATGGTCCATGTGTGGAGAGACATTGTTCACGTTCAGAGACATTGCCCATGACTCACAGAGATGTGCAAAAGTCAGTAGTGACAGCGTTCCCCCGATTTGACGCCATTGTCCACGATCAGAGAGACATTGTCAATGATCACAGAGATGTATTCCACAATCACAGAGACGTCGTTGCACAATGAAGTTTTTTGAGACCAGGACAGAGGCCTTAAGGTAATTCACAAATAACTTTACATAAACTGTTCAACACGGAGTACTGACATTAAATTGTTTATGTTCAGTATATCAGTAATAATAGAGGTAATTTGCAAAAGGGTTAGGGTTAGGGTTAATAATAATATATATTATTTTATACATTATAAAATAATGTATAAGTAATCTGTATTAATATAAGTAATGTAAAAGTAATTAGCAATATCAGAAGTAAGACGTAATAGTCAAAGTAATCTGTTAGTAGATGTAGTTTGCAACAGTAAAAATTATGTGTAAAGTATCTAATATCTAAGTAATATGTGTCAAGAAAAGTAATATGTAATGCTAAAAGTAATCTAATATCAGAGGTAGCAGTAGAAGTAATCTGTTATATAAAAACAATGCAGAAGTAATAGTAATCTCAAATAGTAAAAATGTTATGTTATAGTAAGACATCAAAAATGTCATAGTATAGTAAGGCATAAAAAATGTTATAGTAAGGCCTCAAAAGTTAGGCATCAAAAACTGTGTCATAATATAGTATGCTGTCAAAAATGTCAAAAAATTTCATAGTATAGTAAGGTGTAAAAAAAGTCATAGTATAGTATGAGGTCAAAAATGTCAAAAAAGTACAGTAAAAGCATCTAAAATGTCTTGGTATACTAAAGCATAGCAATGTTAAACACATATAGTAACGCATCAAAAATGTCATAGTATAGTAAGGCATCAAAAATGTCAAAAAATGTCATAGTAAGGCATAAGAAGATGTCATAGTAAAGTAAGGTGTCAAAATGTCAAAAAAATGTCATAGTATAGTAAGGCATTTATATTAAAAAAAAATGTCATAGTATAGTAAGGCATCAAAAATGTCAAAAAATGTCATAGTAAGGCATAAGAAGATGTCATAGTAAAGTAAGGTGTCAAAATGTCAAAAAATGTCATAGTATAGTAAGGCATTTATGTTAAAAAAAAATGTCATAGTATAGTAAGGCATAAAAAATGTCATAGTACAGTAAGGCATCAAAAACTGTCAAAAAATGTCGTAGTATAGTATGGCATCAAAAATGTCAAAAAATTTCATTGTATAGTAAGGCATAAACAGGTCATAGTATAGTAAGGCATAAAAACTGGTCCCAAAATGTCATAGTATGGTAAGGCATAAGAAGATGTCACAGTAAAGTAAGGTGTCAAAAATGTCAAAAAATTTCATAGTATATTAAGGCATAAACATGTCAAACAAAATATCATAGTATAGCAAGGCATTTATGTAAAAAAAATAAAATAAAATCATAGTATAGTAAGGCATCAAAAACTGTCAAAAAAAATGTCATCATATAGTAAGGCATAAAAATATCATAGGCATAAAAATGTCATGGTATGGTAAGATAAGATAATCCTTTATTAGTCCCACAATGGGGAAATTTACAAGGTACATGGTAAGGCGTAAGAAGATGTCATAGTAAAGTAAGGTGTCAAAAATATCATCATATAGTAAGGCATGAAAAAATGTCATAGTATAGTAAGGCATACAAATGTCAAAGTATAGTAAGCTGTAAAAAAAATGTCCAAAAATGAGAGAAAATTGTAAGGCATCAAAAACCATCAAAAACTGCCATGGTATAGTAAGGCTAAAAGCTAAGAGCTGTAACCCTAACCCTAACCTTTGGCTACAAATGCCGTCTGGCTAAAAGTATTCACTTTCATACAATATTAAACAGATTTCATATTCAATGTTCAGAAGTATTTATTTGAGTAAGAACAAGATAATCCTTTATTAGTCCCACAGTGGGGAAATTCAGTGTTGCAGCAGCAAAAATATAAAAAGTCACAATATAAACAAGGAAAGATATAAAACAACATAATGTATAACAATGTATAAAATGATAAACAATATGAACAGCATAACCAGGACTATGTACACAGTAATAGATTGGATTTGAGTACTGATATTTCACTGTTTGAAATAGCAAAATACCAAAATGAAATGACAAACACAAAATCTAACTTAACCCTCAAACACTGTGTAGAGGGGTGTGTGTGAATATGTGTGTCTATGGAAAACAAAAGTAAGATTGTTGTCACCACTTCGTCCACAACATCATCTACGATCACAGATACATGGTCCATGATCGGAGAGACATTGTTGAGGATGAGGGAGACATTGTCCTCGATCAGAGACATTGTCCGTGATCGCAGAGACCTTGTTAAAGATGAGGGAGACGTCTCAATTATGTGTATGTGCTAGGCACACTAGACTACACTGTACAAAACAATATCAAGTCTACAAATAAAACATTGGAGGGAGTTGAATAGTTGATAGACACACAATTAATAATCATTTTACTTTTTCCTAAATATTTGTTGTTGTTGGTTCTTCAGGATTTGATGACAGTCAACTGTTCATTTTCTGAAACAGCCTCTAAAGTTTGTTACATGTTGTGGTTCAGCTGATGTTTAATATTTCTCTGTGCTTTCATGGTGAAACTGCTGATGAGGAATAGGTAGTAGTGTATTGATCATTTTCCTTTGAATGTTTTTCTGTGATTTCCTCCAGGTGTCACCAGTTCGTCCACAACATCATCTACGATCGCAGAGACATGGTCCATGATCGGAGAGACATTGTTGAGGATGAGGGAGACATCGTCCTCGATCAGAGACATTGTCCACGTTCGCAGAGACCTTGTCAAAGACGAGGGAGACGTTGTCCATGATCAGAGACATTGTCCCATGCTTCGTAGAGACCTTGCGATAGAATCGGCGGAGACGGGGGGTCACCGATTTGACGGCATTGCCCGCGATCATGGAGACATTGTCGATGATCATAGAGACGCCGTCTATGACCTCAGAGACATCGTCCACGATCACAAAGACATTGGCCATGATCACAGAGACTTTGTCCATAATCTCAGAGACATTGTCCGCGATCACAGAGACGTAGTCCACGATCACAGAGAGTCTTCGTACAGTGATGAAGTTCTTTGAGACCAGGACAGAGGCCTCCAGGTAATTCACAAACAGCTTTACATCAACTGTCCAACACAGAGCACTGACATTAAACTGTTTATGTTCAGTATTCAGTATATCAGAAAAGTGTAATAATAGAAGTAATCTGTAGTATAAAGATAATGTAGAAATAATGCATATTAATAGAAGTAATGTAAAAGTAATTAGAAATATCAGAAGTAAGATGTAATAGTTAAAGTAATCTGTTACTACATGTAGCAGTAAAAGCTATCTGTAAATTTACAAGTAATATGTAATGGTAAAAGTACTCTAATATTAGAGGTAACAGTAAAAATAATCTGTATGTAAAAATGTCACATTATATTAAGGATCAGTCAAAGTGGGATTGAAAAATATCTTAACTTCAGTTTGATTGTACATGATCAGAAATTCTTAATTATGTGTATGTGCTAGGCACACTAGACTACACTGTACAAAACAATATCAAGTCTACAAATAAAACATTGGAGGGAGTTGTTCATTAGTGTGTTCGTTTTAACTGTTGGTCAGAGGGTGATTTGAAAAAATATCTTTACAGTTTATATCAACCAGTTCTACACTGAGTAACTTAAAAGTTTTCACATAAGCTGCTGTTAAGACCTTTGTAAATTTGGTTGTTATTTATTAAATGAAAACAACACAAAACAAAGACATTTTAAATATGTGTTCATAAGAAGAAGGTTGAAATAATGATTCTGTATGTGACCATCTGTGGTGGAAGAAATACTCAGACTTTTTACTGAAGTATAATAAACAAGTTAAAATCCTGCATTCTAACATTGACTTAACTGATAGTGTTTATTGTGCAATTCACAGTAACATACAACTGCTTCAGTGATTAGTTGATAGACACACAATTAATAATCATTTTACTTTTTCCTAAATATTTTTTGTTGTTGGTTCTTCAGGATTTGATGACAGTCAACTGTTCATTTTCTGAAACAGCCTCTAATGTTTGTTACATGTTGTGGTTCAGCTGATGTTTAATATTTCTCTGTGCTTTCATGGTGAAACTGCTGATGAGGAATAGGTAGTAGTGTATTGATCATTTTCCTTTGAATGTTTTTCTGTGATTTCCTCCAGGTGTCACCAGTTCGTCCACAACATCATCTACGATCGCAGAGACATGGTCCATGATCGGAGAGACATTGTTGAGGATGAGGGAGACATCGTCCTCGATCAGAGACATTGTCCACGATCGCAGAGACCTTGTCAAAGACGAGGGAGACGTTGTCCATGATCAGAGACATTGTCCCATGCTTCGTAGAGACCTTGCGATAGAATCGGCGGAGACGGGGGTCACCGATTTGACGGCATTGCCCGCGATCATGGAGACATTGTCGATGATCATAGAGACGCCGTCTATGATCTCAGAGACATCGTCCACGATCACAAAGACATTGACCATGATCACAGAGACTTTGTCCATAATCTCAGAGACATTGTCCGCGATCACAGAGAGTCTTCGTACAGTGATGAAGTTCTTTGAGACCAGGACAGCGGCCTCCAGGTAACTGACAACAGACGTAAAAATGTCAAAAAAATCATGGTTTAGTAAGGTATCAAAATGCCATGAAACTGTGAGTGTATGGTAAAACATAAAAATGTCATAGGATAATGAGGGATAATAGCATCTTAATATAGTAAGGCATTAAATATTGTAAAAAGAGCCAAAAAATGTCAGTAATGTGTCAAAAAATGTCATATTATAGTAAGGCATTAAAATATGGTAAAAAAATCATATAGTACAGTAAGGCATCAAAAACCATCAAAAAATGTCTTTATATAGTATACTAAGGCATTAAAAAATGTAGTATAGTAAGGAGTCAAAAGTGGTCAAAAAATGTTATAGTACAGTCAGGCATCAAAAAATGTCATCATATAGTGTGGCATCAAAAGTAGTCAAAAAATGGTATAGTACGGTAAGGCGTCAAAAAATGTAGTATAGTAAGGAGTCAAAAACCATCAAAAAAATGTCAGTATAGTATGGTCTCAAAAATGGTCAAAAAATGTCAGTAATGTTCCAAAAGTGGTCAAAAAATGGTATAGTACAGTGAGGCATCAAAAACCATCAAAAAATGTCTTCATATAGTATACTAAGGCATTAAAAATGTAGTATAGTAAGGTGTCAAAAATCACTAAAAAATGTCATAGTAAGGAGTCAAAAGTGGTCAAAAAAGGTCATAGTACAGACATTAAAATATGGCAAAAAATGTCATATTATAATAAGGTCAAATATGGTCAAAAAATGTCATCATATAGTATGGTCTCCAAAAAAGGGGGCGTCCTCATAGCCGAATGGTTAGGGCATGTACCATGTGGACCCTAGTGGTCTGAGCAGGTGGACCCCAGTTCGACTCCCTATCCGGCCGGACCTTTACTGCATGTCATTCCCCCACACTCTCTCCCTGTTTCCTGTCTCTCTCTCACTGTCCTCATAAAAAAAAAAAAAAAAAAGTCAGTCGTGTCAAAAACTGTCAAAAATGTCATAGTATAGTAAGGCATAAAAAGCCATCAAAAAATGTCAGAGAATAGTATGTCTTAAAAATATTTAGATTTACTGATCAGTTTCTGTGATTAACACGTGTTCTTTTCTCTGCAGAAGGAGAAGACGACAGCAGTTGAAGACCTGAAGTGGATGAAAGAAAACAAAAACGTTATGAAGCTGTTAATTAGATAAAAGATCTCTACCATCTATAATTTAGACATGGGCACATTTTCCAAAGACTAATGTGTCTTTAAACACCTGTGAGAACTTTCAACTGCTTATGATACAATTGTTTAATTAATAATTGTACCACAGGCAGTGATGGTCACAAAGATGCTTAGTAGACATGTTCATCTTTGTAAAATGTGCTCATAACTACATTAACCCTAACCAGTGTTTCCTTGTGGTCAAATGCTGTGATGCTGTGATTTGTTAAATGTTGTCTGGAATAAAGTCATTAAAAGTGTCTTCCTAAGTCTTTTAAGTTGTATTTCTCTATTTTGAAATTTATGTTATACAAATCATTTTATTATAAGAAAATGTCATGATGATGATTCTCATGTTTACATTTTTTAGATTTTTTTTTAAGGTTTTATATTTTACACTCATTGTTTAGACATATTTTTAAAGGTTTTTAAATAATTTCTAAAAAGTTTCATACTTATGTTTATATTATTATATTAAAATATATTTTTAAAAGTTTCAAATAAAGATTTTAAAGACTTTATACTTGTTTTTTAGACTTGTTTGAGGGTACTTAACCTTTTATGAATTTGATATTTATTGTTTAGATATTTTTTTAAGGTTCTAAATGTATTTTTATTTTAGAAGTTCCATGCTCAATTCTTAGACCCATTTTTAAAGGTTTTTAATAGATATTTTTAAGGTTTTAATCTTATTTATCACACCTGTTTTTAAGGCTTTTTAAAAGTTTTATCCTTATTTTTATAATTTTATGCTTAATTTTTAGACATATTTTTGAAGGTTTTACAATTAATATTTAAAGGTTTACAAGTTATGTCAAGATTTACACTTATTTTTTATTAAAATGGTCACTATTCTATTCTAAACTATAGTTTTATAATTTTTGTTTTATTTATATATATTTTGTATATGTATAAGTAAAACTGATAAGTTACAACAGCTGTAATTTGTTGCTATTTGTTCTAGACAAGAGGTTTGAAAGAGTCAAACTGCAGCTGAGGTAATGACAGACTGAAATGAATAAACTAACACTGACCTTCTGGAAATATCTTCACGTCTGTCTCTTCACTCTGTGATTTAATGGTTTGAATCCTTTGGAGAGAGACACAACAAACATTAATAAAAAAGATGTGACTTTTAACACATCAAAATAAAAGCACAGTGCGTGTAAAGTAAAAGACACTAAATCTACAAAGAAACCAGAGTGTAGACTAAGTGGTTCTGGACTAATCAGAACTAGTCCAAGAGTTAAATTTGCTTCATACACAAAGACAGAAGCTGCTGCTCTGATTGGAGAACTGACTCCATCAGCTCCTGATATTCACACAACAGCAGTGGATGGAAATGTTTTCTTTTCTAAAGTGAGTTAAAATTTGGTTGATAGAAGCCAAAATGAAGCAAAATGACTGTTTCTAATGTGACAATGAACTGAATAAGTTCTTCACATTTTTATGATTTACTGTACTGATGAGAGAGCAAGGAAGAGAGAAAGAGACAAAGAGAGGCAGAGAGAGAAGGGTAAGGAGAAAGTCAAAATGAGAGAAAGCGGGGCACATATCAAAAGATAATCAAGCTGATTATTGGCCCAAATCCCCCCCCCCAACAATCAAAGCCAGCAAAGGCCAGATTATCAGTTGGTTCTAACGATTATCTTGATCAGATTCTCCTGTTGTGTGAGGTGTATTCTGAGTGATTTTACCCTCCCTGATCTGCTCCGAAGACAATCAGATCAATAAATATTAAACATGTTCAATATTTACGATTGAAAACCCTGCATGTGGGGAGTACACCGAGGAAAGCTGAGCACGCACTCTGTGGATTGTCACGTGGAACGAGGCATTGGCCGATAAGGAAGCAAGCTGACTGAAGACGTTTGAGAGTCCAGCCTCTAGTTGTTGGTGGTGAATCTGTTGTGTGTGTGGTGTGTTGTGTTAGTCTTCACCTTGCACATCACGCACTATAAGAACAAAACTCTGAAATCTGACAATATTTGTCGTCATGTGTGTGGTCTCTCAAATTTTCTACATCGGGTAAGATTTTAAAAATCTTTTAGTGTGTGCCAGGCTTAAGAGAGCGAGGGAGAGAGAAAGAGACAGAGAGAGACCTGATTTTTAAATTCTTCATTTTCTTTGAACTGTGCATTCATGATCTATGTAAATAAACTTTGATAATGAGTTAAGTCTTTTTGTGACAAACCAATCCATTCAGACTTCAGATCTACTGAAGATATATAATTCAATGTCAGTGCTCTGTGTTGGACAGTTTATGTAAAGCGGTTTGTGAATTACCTGGAGGCCTCTGTTCTGGTTTCAAATAACTTCATTGTGTGAAGACTCTGATCGTGGACGAAGTGGTGACACCTGGAGGAAAAAAAAGAGAAACATACAAAAGAAAATGATCAGAACACTGTGACCTATTCCCCATCAACGGTTAAACATTTTCCACATGTTACAGGAGTGTCTCAGAAAATAGGTTACTGTCACATACGACAAGAAAAAGCATCACAGAATCAATAACAATAAATATTTGGGAAAAATTAACTAAAATGATTATTTTAAATCTTACATTTCTGTATTAATTGTCTGTTAACTAATCACTGGAGGAATCATGTATATTACTGTGAACTGTATAATAAAAACTTTCACTTAAGTACATTTAAATTTTGGTATTTTTAATTATACAAAATTAACTGACAGCTACTTTGAGTTTTTTTTATTATTATAACTACTACTATTTTCTGACAAATTATAGACACAATTAATCTGTTATTATTATATTCAATATTTAAACAATAACACTATTACTAACATTAATAATTCAGCTCATCAACACATTTTGTCAGACTGGGTAAATCTTTAGGACACATACCTGTTTGGTTTGTAAGGTGAGAACTGGTCTTCCTGTCCAGGCTGCAGCAGCTGAACGAGTAAACCTGGAAAACACAAATACAACACTTGAAAAACAAATAACCTCATTAATAAAGAATAGTTCACCTCCAGAACCTGAACCGTGTAGAACAATACAATACTGCAAACTTAACACAAGAACCTTGACAATTGCACTTTGAGTTTTGAGGTGAATAAATTGTGTTAATAGAAAATGACTTCATTGATCTCAGAGAGAAAAGCAATTTTAAAATAGTCTTTAATAATATAGTTAGTTTTAATAATAATAACAGTAATTTCAGCCCATACATTGTGACCTACTCTTGGGGCTTAAAACTTGTGGAGGAGCAAGGAATTAAAATCTAGTTTTCAAGCTTGTATTTAACTCAAAACTGAGCTCAGTAAAGTCTCAAGTCACCAGAAACAAACTTCTAATCAATAATATACACAGGGGATCAATAGATGGCTATGGTCAGATTCCTACCACAAAGTTACAAAGACACACAAATAATAGAGGCAAAAAACTGAGTTGCAAAATAATCACAATGAGATGCTTAACTGCCATACTGAAACACCAAATTACCACAAAGGAATGTTGAATGACCTGGAATAGACACAATACAACCATAAAGAAGCTGACCATAAGCAGATGTAAAACAGCCAGCTAGACACGCAAAACGATAAAATACCACCACATAGTGACACAGAATGATCACATCGACATGATAGTCCGCCATAAACTGTCTTAAAATGACCAAGTTGGAGCACAACAACACTTTAACCCCCGCAAAAGCTCCAAAGACATAATTTAAAGATAAGGCTAAAGCTAACGCTTGTCGCAGATGCTAACGCTATCCACTGATGCTAATGCTAACACCCTAGTGTAAAACAGCCAGGTAGAGTTAATTATAAAAATGACCACAAATGTCCACAAACCGATGGCAACGACATGTTAAACCCTTCCGTCCATGTTAGGTGCCCACAACTCATGTCACAGACACCTTAGTTACAGAAACACACTTTTAACCACGCGATATAAATGACTGATAATAGAATTAGACAGTATCATACAAGATAATGCTAATGCTAACGCCTGCTGCTAATACTAACGCTCTCTGATAACATTAATGCTAACGCTAGCCGCTAACTATGTGTCTTACCTTCGCGCCGCAAATGAATTCAGCATTCAGTCTCACTCGTGTTCGACAAAAAAACAGCTCCAGAGTTAGTTTTAGCATCCACGCTTCCTCGGCAACGACGTTTTCTCACAGTACTGACAAACAGAAGCAATGCCTCAAACGTGATTTAAATCTGTTTTCCGCTTCGTTTCTCCGCCTCTTTGTGCTCCTCCCAGAAGCTCATAGCCAATGACGAGACACGTTATAGACAATGACGACATACGCTAACATTGGCAGAAAAACGCTGGTTGGCCGGCCGTATATGGTCCACTTAGCAACCGGCTGAAAAGTGTCTGATAAAGGAAACGCTAAACCACAAAATCAAAATACATTGTGTTAAAATGAAGGCACGGTTTTGAGCTATGTAATGAAAAATAAACACAACACTTTTATTTTTACTGGATAAAGGAATATTTATTTACAAAACAAGTTATATTTTTTTATTAAGCTCCACATTATGTACCCCCTGTTTATCACCGTGTTTAATGCATTATTATACCGTCATAATCCTTGTCTGTCTTTACTGAGTAATACATAAAAATGCTTACAATCATTCTCCAGGAATAATGTCATGTGGAAAACATGGGTCATACAAATTCAGGAATAGTGACCTGTAGATGTGTAACAGGCACTAACACATTTTCATACTAAATTCATATTAGTCTTGTTATAGTCTTATTAATCACACACATTATATCTTTGTTATAAATGTTTTCTGACTAACACCCACTGAGCATCATGTATATTAACAATATCACAAACGTCCTGCCTTGTCTCATCCTAAACCCACTGATTTTTCCTACTTTTCAGCACAAATCCACCTGTAAAAACTGTAAAACACACTTTTACATAACAGTTTTTTGGACTGGGTAAACAAGTACATGATGTTACATGTTACTGTTCTCAGTCATTATGACTGTAGCCTCACATTTAATGTACAAAGATCAGATGAGATCTTGGTTAAGTCTCAGCAAAAAAGCTTTTTTGTTTGTCAATCTGAGGGAACGCTGGATCTAAAAAGAACATTTAAATTATTATAAAAAGGCCTAAAGCATATACAATTTGGGGATACTTAAATCTTCCATTAAAACCCAGTCTAATTTATTTTGGATTATTGACCCAATAATGAGAATGATGATGATGATGATGAATAAATAAAATGTGCAGAGACAATGAAGTTTTTGGATATTGTACAAAAATGTTCAGATGTGTTTAAATTAGGGGTCATAGAGGTGAGAAAAACTGACTGGCATGATACAGTACAGTAACTATTCTTTTTTATAGTCCTCCTCAATTTTCAGCTTCTCGGTGTTGTTTCTGAGGAAGGTTGCATCGTTGCTCACTTGTACCTTGTCAAAAAAATTGAAATCTGCCACATAGCGGCCACCTGTGGTGCTGAACAGCACCGGCTTGAACTCGTAGCCCCAGAGAATCTCCTGAGGAACGTAGGAGGTGCGGCTCTGACACGTGGCTGCCGTCGACTCCATTGTGGCATTGAGAGTGATCAGCAGCTCAAACTCTCGAGTCTGAAGGTTTTCTGCATTCAGTCCTGCCAGCGGGCTGTGCTCGTCCAGAATGTGGTAGAAGGTGAGCGGGAGGATGAGGAAAGGGCACTCCCCACTGGAGTCCATGTGGAAATCAACAGAGGTCTGGTGGAGTTGTGTTTTCTCACCCTCCTCTGTCACATTTGAGTTGAAGAGTTTTCCTGTTAGCTGGCACTGGATCAGAAGGCTTTTCCGCATGTTAGCCACTCTCACCATCAGACACAGCTTGCCTTGGTGCCGGCAGATCACCGCCAACTGGCTGAACTTGATGGTCTCCGCTCGCTTCTTGGGTCGAGCCAGTTTGGCTAGAAAGGCACCTGTGACAAAGATCTCAGCGAGGCCGGTGATGACAAGCTGAGCCACCAGTGTGAAGATAGCCAGAGGACATTCCTCTGAAATGTAACGAAAACCATAGCCAATGGTGGTTTGTGATTCCAGAGAGAAGAGGAAGGCTCCAGTGAGTGTCTCCACATTCATCACGCAGGGCGTGTGGTTGGAATTCAAACCACCTTCAAAGTCTCCATTACCCATGCCAATGAAGTAAAAGATGACCCCAAAGATGAACCAAGTCATGATGAATGTGGAGGCAAACAGAGTGAGTTTGTAGCGCCATTTCATGTCCACCACAGTGGTCCAGATGTCATGCAGGTACAGCTTGACCATGCCCTCCACATTGTCAATTCGCACATTGTTGTGGCCATCCTTGGACACAATCCTTCGTGGGACCTCCACCTTCTTATTGGCCATGATGCTCTGGGTAAATTAAGACTGTGTCTTCTCAGTTTTGCATTGCAAATGGCAGGGCTGAAAAGAGACCAGAAAAGATATGATTATTATCCCACCTGGATCCATTTACATTAAAAAGTTAAAGTGTCATCCAAACATATTTTCCCTAATGGTATCTAGCCATGTAGCCATGTGTTTTTATTGGTCCAGTTTTTGAGATATCTGTCTCTAAGCTTTCTGCCTCTGTCCCAGTACAATGGAGGTGGATGGAATTTAATATGCTGTGCTAAACTTGTTTTTCCAGTTGCAGTATCATAGTTACTCTGGATAATCCATAGACCACACTATGACCAGTTTTCAGTAAAACTACTTTCTACACAAGCCATACACTACCAGAAAAGTTCTGCATCTTTTAGCCAATTTATCACAAAGGAACAGCTCAACATTCTGGGTTATATGCTTATTCGTCCTCTTGCTAAGAGTTAGATGAAGAAGATCAATACCAATGTCCTATGTGTTCATTCAATTCAAATACCAGTACTGAACAAAAGTGAGCATATGCACAGTGAGAGTTATTTCCATATAGCTAAAACATGAAAAAAAAAAACAGTGCAACTTTAAAGTTAATCAAGATTTGTCCTCTGAAGGGGACAAAAAGTACAGCAGAGCATTTGACAAATTACAGAATCAATAAAAATATTTCACAAAATTCAATGTACGGAAAAAACACTATCTGCAAAACACACTGCTCTGACAGACTTCTTGTGGTTAACACACTGATAAAGTTGAAAGTTAACCTTGTAGTCAGCCATTGCAGGAGCCTGAGGACACTTGCCGCAACTTTAAATAATCACTGATTGATGATAAATCTGATGTGTGTTATACTCACGTCCTGTTGTGCTGCCTTGTTGAATAGTTTTGGGTGTTTGCCTTCAGTTGTCTCAGGGCAACTCACACACAATCTGTAAGATGAAGCTGCCAGAGAAAATCTAGTTCAGTGTCTTCTTTCTCCTATTGTTCCGGGCTGTGAGCGCTGAACTTTGGCACAGTGGTATTTAGGGTAGAACAGAGATGAGAGACAAAGCCAAGCTGTAAACTCTGATCTACATGTGGGTTGGCTTTTATTCCCCCCACCTCCCCTACCTGTACGCAGGTGGGAACAGCAACACTTGGAAGTTTGTTTTGCTCCTTTTATGGTTGTTGTTGCTTTACACACACACCCAGATTTACAGCTTCCAGTACCTCACAGTTTTCTGAAGGGCATTTTGACCTCTTGGGTCACTTTTGGTGTCAATACAAATAAATGGTTGTCCGACCGATGCTGTAACTAAAAACTAGACGAGGCAAAATTTACAAACATAAAGAAATGTTTAGGTTAATAACATCAGTAGAACTGGAAGGAACATCATAGACAAAATACTTTGGCATTTGTACAACAAAAAAGAAACTAAAAGTTTAATTATAAAACCTATACTTGTTAGCCATGATTATAATGTAACACAAGCTTTTTTTATCCCCAACCTTTCTTCAAAAATGTATTGTGTATGTATTGGGAAATTTACTACTCATGATCACATAAGTACTTGACACTGGGCATTTGGACAACTGTCTGCTGCTACTTTAACTGCATTACTGCCTCTGCTGTACATAAGTTTGTGTGACATATTTTGTATATTCTATTTAGTATATTTTCTATTTTAGTTTTTACTTTTATTTTATTCTGTTCTATATATGGTTATATATATATATTTCATATTTGAGTTTTCTTAGTCGTCTTCTCAACTTTTTCTATATGTCATGTACATAAAGAAAATTTGACAATAAAAAAAATCTTGAATGTTGAATGTTGAATCTTGAATTGTTGGACCATTTTGCTAATTAAAGCTACACAACCCAAACTCATGAACTCAGCAGCGCTGGTCTGGGGACTTCATCAATTAAAATGTGAAAATAGAGGATCAAGTTTTGCATGCAGCATTTGTGTAATTGTTAAAAGAAGATGAAAGAGGTGTCATTTAAGTGCAATCCTGAAAGAGGTTAATGTCAGATAAAATGTAAAAACACGTCATTTGAAATGTGAGCAATAAAAGGAGTTGGAAGTGTTGACTGAAGAGACAAAGCTGAAATAAGTTAAACTGGCACTTAAAATGTAAAAATCAGCTCAAGTGTGAGTTGATGTGTAGGTGGTAAGAGCTGGTCAAACTTTAAAGTATGAATGGAAGATCTAAGAGGAGTTGAAGTCAGTTTAGTTAACTGGACAACTTGCACAGTGAACAATTTCAAACTACTAGAATACAGTAAAAGTTGAATGTTTCTTTAAGTCTTGACCACTGGTTGTTCAGCTTTATGACCTTGACTCACACTCCTTGGTTTTGTTATTAACCTCATTCTTATTACCCACATTCCTGAAGGCTACGTGTGTGTGCGTGTGTGTTACTAAGGTATGAGATCACCTGTTGATTTCCGTGTTCCAGAGTAACAGTGTTTTCAGTAATGGAAAAACTGAGAATTGAGAGACAGAAATAATAATAATAAGCTCCGAGCCTGATGATCTTCACCTATCGTCACCTTCACACACTGTTAATACTACATGTACAGTTTTAGAATTAGTTAGAATGATTTTGGATTCAATCTTATTTTTGACTGAAGCTAAGGTGACATGGGAATGCGGTGGAGTCTTTGAAATCATGTGGCAAAATAGTTGTGCTGAATTATAAACATTGTATCTGTCAATTTCATCAGTCTATTGAAATAATAATATGTATGGTCTGAAAGGTGAATAAAGCTTTCCCATGTGACTCATCTCCTCATTGTGAAACACAGGTTAACTTTGAGCTTTAAAAAGAGGCCATTTGTCTCCATCATGATGATGATGAGCAGGTTTAACCAAGATGAAGGAGCCCAACCCCACCTAGTGAACAAAACGCAGAATGCATCACATATTGCTTTAAAACCAGCCAGAAACCTGAAACTTTTCTCTCCTTTACGCTGCCATCAGTGACCAAGTATAGATTAGATCGAGGTCATTGGTTTCTTTGTCTGATCTAAGCTAATTAGAATGATAATGGTTTTCTAAAAGCATAACTAATTGTCACCATAGCTATATACTTTGTTCACATTAGTATTTACCTCATCACACAGCAGACATCAGTCATAACATTATCTGACACAGAATAAACAATAGTTATTTTTATTTACAAAAAAATCAAGAACATGTTCCACTCCAGTACTCAGTGTTTTGGATACGTCTATAGGTATGTAAGCAGTGATCAATGTTGCATTGTTCAGAAATTGCACATGAACAGACTTTAGTTCAACCTAATTATTGACTCTCCACCTCGGCTTCTGCTTTAATGGCCACTTAGCTCGCTGCTGCTGACCTCTGTTAATTAGATGTCACCATGTGAACTGTGAGAACAACATAAACAAAGTGGAAGTTCTGTTACACAAGATACAAGCCTGGCACCAGTTTACATACACATGGCTGACTCAAGTAAAGTTAAAGTTGGACATCAGTGAAATTATCACGATTATCAGACGGCCATAATTGTTCCAAGTGCCATAAGTGGGTTCTTCCTCTGGGGGCGTGACAGTGTTCAGTAAATCTGTTTGAGTTATGCTCAAAAAAGAAAGGTCAGGAGGTCCTCAAAATCAATAGGGCAAAATCTATGGAGGCCATGAGCATCCACAGCTCCTTTAATGGGAATCCAGAAATTAGTTTCTGAGACGCTTGGGGAGATTCTAACCTCACGATGGAGCCAGTCAAGAGATCTGACATGAGTATGGCACTGACTGACCCTGCCATGCACAGAAAAGGAGAGAGAAGGAGAGAGAGAGAGAGAGAGAGAGAGAGAGAGAGAGAGAGAGAGAGAGAGAGAGAGAGGGAGAGAGAGACTGAGTCCAGGAAGGTGAAGTCCTTACGTTCATTGAGGTACAGGGTTAGCAGTGGTGGCCCTCAGGATGCCTCGCAGGACCTTGTAGTTGTTGAGAGGTTGGTTTTCTTTGGGGGGGTAACAAGGGCCACGTTCTGTTGCGTAGGAATAAGGGAACCGCAGCACCCAAAAACCATCAGGGGGCAACACTAAATCTGTCTGCTCTGGATGGAAAACTGGGCAGGGAGGAGGACCAGGTTGTACCTGAAAACACAATATATGAGAGTCAACATCACAATTATATTAAACACATTTATTCACACGTCTCTATTAAGGGTTGACTAAATATTTTGCAACCAGTTGTGAATAATGCCTCTTTCTTGCAGCAAGTTCAGATATATTATTCAGGTAACTATAGTGACATTTTTTTGACTTCCGAGCATCCACATGATGCTGCCTGTGTTATAACTTGAATTTTTTTACTCCAGGGTCTACACTGCTTCATTTAGATTCATTTGTTATGTGAGCTATGAACCTAGCTTTTTAAACATCTAAATATCTGAATGTGCCACAGCATATTATGAAGTTTTGGTTCACCATCTTCCTTGTTTTGGTGACAGTAAAACAATGAGCTTCCATATTTTGCACATCCTACAGAAAATGTAATAGATATGGATGATAAAGAGCAGCCCACAGCATTACTGTCTCAAATAAACAAATGTGTTTAAGTTACCAGATCTTTGTCACTGACCAATAATCTCCTGGAAGGTGCAGTACTAAAACATCAAGGCAAAAATCACACAGCACTAATGATGGATTCAACAGTTCTAACATGCTTTATCATTTGTAATAATCTCATTGATTTTAAGGCTTTTACAGAGTTCTAAACAAAGTGCTGATTGGAAGTGGAGTCACGTTCAGCTGTTTACCTGTGGGGTGAGGGTAACCTCTAGCGGAGCATCTGGCACCACAATAAAAAGGCGAGCCAGCTGGGCGTAGTGAGGCTTCAGGCCGCGGCCCTGGGAGGGGGAAGGGATATACAGTGGCATGTCGGTGTTTAGCACCCTGGTGGCAGGATCCTTGGCGCCCCCTGGCCCCAGCACCTTCACTATTTTATCAGGCCCAGAGCTAATGAAGCGTCTTCCCCTGCTGTCTTCATACTCAAACCCCACAAATGCTCGAGCCATATCGTCCCTCCTGCGACTCCTACCCAGCCCTCCAGTGCTCCCTCGCTTTCCCACCAGGGTCTTGTTAGGGGCTGGCCATGAGGAGGTGCCTCCATCCAAAGGCTCCGTGAGTCCTGTATCCTCCTCTGAGCGAGAGCGGATCACTAGGTCCCACGGCAAGAGGAAGGAGGATCCGGGGACGAAGCCTGGCTGTTCCAGACCGGTGTGGCAGTTGTATGATTTTGCTGGACCCAGCTTGACCAGGGACCAGCTGGAGAACTTGGGTAGCAGGCCCTTGGGGCATCCAGAGTGCATCATGCCGGGGAGGTACTCTACAGTGGAGGGCTGGCGATCTACGAGACTTGGTCTCTTTTGCTGGACTTGAGCTTCGGTTCCGTCTCCATCACCGTAAGGACCCAGACTGTCCGTGGACTGGCCTAGACTGAGAGCCAGGCTGAGACTGGTGTCTCCTGGCGTATGGCTCTGGGCAGTGCTTGGCTCCTTCAGCCTCTCTGCCTCACCAGACCCGGAGGCCTCACATGGGAGTCGCTGAGCTTGGTTGCAGGCTGGGGCTGGGTCAGGCGTGCTGGGTTGGAACACTGGAAACTCAATCCTCTCCAGCTTCCCGCAGCATTTCTCCTCCAGCATCTATTCAGGAAGAACAGAGTTACAGAGCATGTGTAACAAAGATGGGGAAAAACTAATATTTGTAAAAGTATATTATATGAGATTTGAGACAGAAATCTGGAATCGTTGGCAGCCATAATATAAAGAGGGTGTAATAATGTACATTGTATCGTTTTAAGACAGACTGGAAAAAATTTGAGCCTATTCTTTAATGTCTTGGGTCACATTGCCAGTGTGGGCAAATCAAGCAGCAGGGACTGCCTTTACGGCAATATTGAATTTTGAGTATTTTTACATCACTGGAATGAAGTGTCAGCTATGAAATTAATATCCATTGGCTCTCCACAGGAACGCACTTCTTTAAGGGGAAATACAAAACTCGCCATGTTGACTCACAAGTGATCAACAGGAAGTGCAGTGTAAGGACACTACAACAATAAGAGCTTAGCACCAAAAATAAAATAGGATGTGTCAGATTAGCTCTATCAGAGCTGTGTATGTGATACAAGATAAGATAAGATAATCCTTTATTAGCCCCACAATGAGAAAATTTACATTTAATTTATTTGACAGCCAGTCTAGAGAATCTGCTCTGTCGTGGTCCTCAGAAGAAGAACTGTAATGTGAATCTAACCTGGTAAAAATCATGATTGGCAGCCTGGATGTCAAATGGATCCTCTCGAGGAGCCTGTTTCCTGCCACAGTTACAGGAGCTGGTGGAGCGCCCCCTGCTGTTGTGGTTCAGGACGGGTGGGTTGCGATCCATGTCTGGTTTCTCACCTGCAAAAATCAGTGTCAGATTTCAGGCAACTTTGATATTGGTTTTATCCAACTCCTTTGAAATGTACAGTATATAAATATACACATATTCAAACATGCATATACATTAACACATGCAGAACTTTATGTATATATTTGCAGAAGATATTCAACTTTCTGAGTGTTTCACCCTCAGTTACCCATCAAGCATTTTTGTCTCCCACTACTAATTAATATATGTGCATGTTTGCCTGAAGCTGACTGAAATAAAAAGAAGGTAGTGGTCACCTGGCTGAGGCAGTAGGTGGAACTTGTGAACACAGTGCTGGTCAGTCAGGCTTCGCTCCTCACACAGCTGGTGGCCGTTGCTCCAGAACTTGTAGCAGTCCTCATGAAGTTGAAGTGCGTAACGCTGGAAAGCCACACCGCGAGCGTGCTGGCTGTAGACCCGCAGAGCCTGAGCCAGCTGGTTTTTGTGCACCGTTGTGGTGTAGTTATGGGGAAGGTTGGACTGGTAAGCGCTGTGAGCCAGTGGCAGAGCTTTCTGACACCTGTTCTCAGAGAACTTGGTGTCAGCTTCGAGAAAACCCTCCAAGACCTTCAGCTGGCTTTGCACTTTGGTGGCTAGCTCAGCTATTTCTTCATCTGTGTTGCTAATTAGGACTTGGTGGAGTCTGGAGGCGACTTGGACCCATTTGGAGTAGGTCGGCAGCTCAAAGTGCGAAGGCTGTGGGTTGCGGCCGACGCTGTCGTCAAAGCCTTTCTTGGTCAGCACCAGCTCTACATGTTGCCAGAGGAATTCCTTCAAGCTGCAGTCCACCAACTGACCGCCCATTGACATGGTGCCTGAGTCTCCGCTGCAGCTGGATTGCCGGGCTGAACGTCTCATCTGCTGGTAACGCCTCGGTCCTGACACTGATGTGGTGGAGTCCTGGTCACACAAGATGCAGTTAGACCGCAGCTGACCGATCAGGGCACCAACGGGGTCTTCATCCACTGCTGGTATCACATACACAAATGCTTGGTTGGCGGGCACGGTGAACAAGCAGTTGCTACTTTGGTTGGTCAGGACTCTGCTTTTACGGAAGATGCGATATATTTGGTCCTCCAGGGCATGCTGCAGCCTCCTCCTGGGAGAGTGCTTTTTGGGTTTGTCTGGGTTTCCTCCAGACTCGCCGTTTGCAGAAATCTTTGGAATAACAAACAAAAGAGGGAGAAGAGAAATATTAACATGGGAAACTAAAAGTGATGCATCTGAATACATTTTGAAAAAATTAAGTAGGGGATTAATCAGTTATAAGTTGATGATCACTTCAGCTCTAGTTTGCTGTGTGGCAGTTGATTTGTGATACTTTGATTGAATATAAATACATTTAAGAATATGCACCATCACGGCTATATCTACCAGTGAGGCCCCCATGTCTTTTTGTTTTGTGACTCTTCATAGATGTTTTGAGTCTCTTTCTAGTTGTTTTGAGTCTCTTTTGTTATTTTGTGTCTCTTTGTTGTTGTTTTCAGTCTCTTTACAGTTCTTTTAGGACGTTTTTGACGGACTTTACAACCAGGTTGATCAGCAGCCCCTGTGCTTGCACTCAATTTCCCATTCAGTCCATGATACTAACAAGCCAACTACCTATCACCTTCAGACTGTAGTAGTAGATTCCATGATGGGTGTCATATATGCATAACAGAGAGATAGTTTGGTACAGTTTTCCTACACAAGACAGGGCTTCAAAATGACAGAATAAGCGCCTGCAACAGACCTTATAGTTTAGTAGCTGAACACTGTGAATCTGTGGGCTTCAGGGCCTCTGATTACTGGGGCCACGGGGCCGCTGAATGTGTTGAATATTTTGTGTGTCATGATTTTAAATGTTGTACTTAATTTTATATATTTGATTGATTGAATAGATTTGATTTGAATAGATTTGATTAAAAAGAAGACCTTAAGAGTGCCGTTCATCTGGAAGACGAAGAGCAGGCGCGGAGGGCAGGGCCGACAGTTCACCTTCCACTCTTTGGACACCGGGCAGTCTTTGATAGCAGCCCGGATCAGGGGCAGCACCTTCTGTCGCAGGGCATCCAGGGCTCTGAAGAGCCGGTCGTAGGTAACATCGAAGGTCTGATTGGGGTGGACGAGCAGGAGGACGTGGCACACAGAGAACATGTAGAGCAGGTGGAGGCAGTGCTGCCTATCCAGCCCTTTCCAAAAGTCGTGGGCATCGGAGTGGCCGGTGCCGGCGCTCAGAGACTGACAGGCCCGCAGCAGCTGCCGACTGTCGCAGACGGAGGAGAGCAGCAGGTACAGGACCCGGTTTTCCTGGTTGTAGAAAGCCTGGATGTGGCTGTCCGCAGTACCGCCGTCTTCCGCTCCACCGAACAGCGAGAAGATGTGTTTGTCCGCCAGAGTGTTGATAAGAGACTCTTTCAGCGGCCCGGGCTGCATGTTGCTTTTACCGAATATACCGACAACACACAAGCCGTCGTCCCGGTAGGCAGCGTCCTCCAGGAGGTCTGACTGAAGCAGCGCCCCGATATTCACAGGGACAGCCATGTTCGCCTCCTTCATGTTGGAAAAATCAGGGGAATAATAATAACGACGCACCCCTTTCCGGGTTCGTGACACTAAAATGTCCGAGTAGATTTGCTCTAACGTTCCTTTAATTTAAACCTGAAAAGAAGGATTTTACTTCAGTAAAATTAGCAATTCCACACAGTAAAAATTAAATATTAGAGAATTAAATCCGACACGTAATTATTATTATATATTACATACGTGGACTCTTTAAAGTTAATTACTAGAGGTGGTTACACTTACGAACAAAACAAAACAAACAAACAAACAAACAAACAAAAAGGCAAGGAAAGAATCGATTGCGAGTACAATCCTGCAATACTACTGACCCTAATTCTGAAAATCTATTGTTAAGGGTCTTAGGGTTAACGTCTCTCATTTTTAGTATTAAGGGCACATACAGTGTTGTTTTTGTAAATGACAAATTTACTTCAACCGAAAGAGGAAAAGTTTCATTTGTGATTGTTGACCTTTATAATTTGTTTCAGTGCCATGTTGTCATTTAACAACATAGCCTTCTAGTTCTCGGTATAATGGATACTGTATTATCCTTTTTATCATAGTATCTACTGCAACAGGAATATTTTCTTCATCGTATGTCTTACATTTAATTACATTATCGAATAATGATCATAATACAATAATGAAAATAATCCTTAGTTGCACTCCTAAAAATGAAGTATTGTTGTGGTTCTTCATAGAGATCCTCTTTTTCTGACAGGAAGGTGGGCATTTAGAGAATTTGCGTAGGCCTGTGCGGATATAAAATATATATAAAATTTCCATTGAATTATTCTGGTATCGGAAAAAGACAATTACAGCATATATATTTAAAGTATAAGGCTCATTAATAAAAACCACCCTCACACGTCTACAAAAAGGTCTCAGACGTCAGACGATGGGAGGCTGCGTGCGCGTTCATGAAGTAGATGTAAACCGCTGCGTTCTCTCTGACGTCACCGCCCTCTGATCATCCGAAATCCCCGATAACGCGGTGCGCGCTCCCGCTCGGCTCTGAATGGGGGCTCGGTCCAGCCAGTGACAGCTCCTCCTGTAGTATAATCGTAGACGCCACGGTCCACTCATCCAGTCAGGTTCCGCTGCTTCCAGACGCACCGGATAGTTAACGGCACCGCTCCTCCGGTAGTAGCTGCACATTTATTCAGGTAGTCTGGCAGCGCGCTGACAATCCAACTAGTTCGGTTAGTGTTCTGACTCTTCTCGTCTTAGCCCGGCAAGTTAGTGTACTGACGGGCGGAGCTGTCTCTGTCTGTCCAGGAATGAGAAATGATGGCCGGCTCTGCAGCAGAGGAGAAAACCTTCCGACGGTTCTTGGAGCTCTTTCTTCGGGAGATGAGAATGCCTCTGCAGGAGAGCGACCCGCTACCGATGCGCCCCTTGACGGACCTGGTGTCTGAGGACGAGGTGGAGGGGGAATGCCTCGACCTGTGTCTCCAACACCTCTACAAATAGTTAAGTGTCCACTTTTCAGTCACGGCATGTTGTTATTTCTGTGTGTCTAACGTCAAATGAACCCGGTGCAGCGGTGAAATGGTGGTGTTTTGAACGTCAGTATTTATATCTGTGGAGAGCTGTAAGGAGGTGAGCGGGCTGCGACCCCGGCTGGGTCCAGATCAGATAAGCTGGGATGCCCGCTGGTTGACTCGCATGGATGCCAGCCACCTGCTTCGTGCCATGCAGGGTGTGTCCAGCACCAAGTTTAGACAAGTGTCTTTGCAGAAACGTTAGTAAGGGGAATTAAGGCTAAAGCAGAAGTTAAAAGCGGACACTGCGCGTCGGCTCAGCCTCGACCTGGGCTGTGTTGTACTGCGCTGTTTTCTATGTCTGTGTATTGCATCTTATTTGGTGCCACAAATCGACGCCAGCGGTGACAGAGCTGGAGGTCCACAAAAGGTGAACCCCTGGTTTTGCGTAACAGCACGACGTCATCATGGTGTAGGAGAGGGGGAGGAAGCCATCGCCATCACTGCTGAGCGCATCTTCATGCAGGCTAAAAATAACCTACCGGTTACGTTATTAGCCCCAATCGTTAGACTGATCGTTACACTCTAAAATCCAAGACACAGACTAAATTGTCACAGATTGAAGTGTTGCTCTCTGGAAATATTTGTAGTTCATGGATTTAGTCAGACCTGCTCGTGACATTCAGATGACAGTTCAGGGTTTTTTTTTCACCTAAATCTCACTGTACTCCTCCTTCAAAGGGGGGCTGCAAGGAAAGAAGACATTTTCAGTGAGAAAGGACACTTAAAATGCACCGCACAAACCAATTTCATACATTTTACTGAGAGAGGATGCTCTGCTTATCATATGCATAATTTTAATTAGGCAGCAGCAGGATTAAATTCTTAAGAAACCAGGGTTTAAAACCTGGACAAACTTGGCAGAAACAGTAAAACCAAGATGAATCTAGCAGCTGAGAGAGCTCTGCCCTGAGCTCTGCTGCCTGGCCTGGTTTTGAATCCAAAATAGGTGCAGAAACTGTGCTGGGAAGAACAGGGTGGAAGGACTCATCTAGGGCACTAAGTGGCAAGGGGACTGCTGCTTGCATGTATGTCTGAAAATGACTTTACCAGTCAGTTTGCACACAGACCCTATAGGCACATATGTATGCTATCGTGCGTCTCGGGAAGGTCAGGGTGCACTCCAGCAGTGATGGAGAACATGTGTTGGTGGCAGGATGGATCACACACAAACAGCCAGTAGTGCTGTCAGCTGTTTTCACTAAGCCAGAGAGCAGGATGAGTCTGATTGGAAGGGTTCACTCGTCTAACTGTCCTTGTCCGGATTGGTATCACACGTTCATCTCGTCTTTGTCACGATGTCCAGGCTTGAGTATAAGGTTGTTCAGTTTTAAACACTCAACATATTACACAGCCCTAACCCCTCTCCCCTCCCATGGCAGGATGCACACACATGCCTATTTACTGTTGTAGACAAACAGTGGAAAAATGAGAGTTTTATGTTCTGTATTGACCTGATTATTTCATGTTCTCCAGGTACATTTAGTGAAAACATGCACCTGTTAATGTGCTTTCTAGTAAAATCTGAGCCCCTTTTCACTTAAAGAGCTCCTGTGAGTTTTAGCATGTCTGGGTCTGTGAGAAATGTGAGCTGTAGTTGTTGAGTGTTAAAGGAATAATTCAACATTTTGGAAAACATGCTTATTCCCTTTCTTTCCAAGACCTAAATGAGAACATCGATACCACTCATGCTGAATACTGATGTTCTGTACTGATAATTTCAGTGCATTTTTGCTGATAATACTATATTTTTTACAGATTATAGAGTATATTTTACACCCTGGCACTTCTACTTTTACTAAAGGATCTCAGTACTTTGCTCACTACTGTAAAATACAAAAAGTTCAAAAATAGTTTTTTTTAACAACTCCCTGGGCTTCCTGACAACTACACGCCTTCTGATGTTGAACAAAGCTGAAACAAGGTGTTAACATGTGACTGTATGATGACTGGCTGTTGTAATATTTTAGTGGACAGCTCTCCAAAACACATGAGAGGATTGGTGAGTGATGTCAGTGTTACTCCTGCTCATGACCAGGTCTGGCTGAAAGCTGAAGTTGCCACAGTCATTTAAATGGAGTCCATCCAATCTGGCTTTGTTAAACGGCCGTTAGCCAAACTAACTAAAATAACTGCAGCTCACCGCCTAAGCTTGCTTTGTAACATATCCCTCTGTCTCTCTTCTCTGGCCGAGGTAGCGTCTTTATACATTTTTTCTTGTTTGAGTTGATGAATCACTCGCTGGCTTCTCTCCATGGAGCAGTTTATCTTAGGAGAACCTACCAGGAGCTGGCTCATCCAAGCTGCTCACAAGGTCAAGAGGGACAATCATTTTTGTTGTTTTATATACACAACTGACTGATTTTTGAGCTGGTAAGTTGCTAAAAGAAAGGTCAAAGGTTCACCAAAATCATGAGGAATCATCCTCTGATGTACATGAATACCCCAGACTGTCCCAAATAAAAAAAAAAAAAAAAAAACAAGCATCAGAAAAAAACACATTTATATTCACATGACAAAGTTAAAATTTCTGACTCTTGGTTACCAGGAGCAAAGGAGGAAATCATCTGACATTATTATAGAAACACAAATGATTGTTTGTCTCTATATGTCAGCCCTGCAATAGACCAGCGACCTGTCCAGGGTGTAGCCCGCTTCTTGCCCGGTGTGAGCTGGGACTGGCTCCAGCCTCCCCACTGCCCTTAAGGATAAGCAGTATAGATAATGGATGGATGGATACAGAGCCACAAAGACTGCAGAGGGCTACATGTGTAGACAGTTTAGGGTGAATAGATGGGTCAACAAATTGCCGGACTCAGTAAATGTTCATCTCTTTTAAACAGGACGGCGATTGCTCCTGAAGTTTAATCAAGTGGTTATTATTGTAACCATGACGACAAAGATCCCCTAACCATAGCAAAGTATTTACTCTAACACAAACCACCACGTTTCCCTAAACCTAGAGCGTCCATTATCAACATTTTTCATAATAACGGTGTATGAAATGACAATGTGAAAACGTGACAATGTCAAAGGGGTCATTCATGGTGATGAACCTATACAGAGAATTATCACCAAAATCTGAAACTCCTCTCAGCTTTATGGAGCTTTGTAGCGTTGTTTAGCTGTTTAGCTCCCAGCTTTACTGTTTTATTTCACTCTCAGCGCTGCCACAGTGTCGTTTTCAGCTTCAGCAGGCAATTGCTTTCAGTGAAAAGGCTTTAAAAACCCATTGTACGCTACCTGCTCAGCACCAAACAGCAGACAGACACAGACACTTTGTTCACCACCAGTGAGCTGGTAAACAAAGTGGAGCATTTAGCAGCTAAAGAGCCAGATATTTCCCACAGGAGCTGGTGGAGACCAAAACCAGAGCGAAAAGAGTATTGGATGTGTTTTCATCAGATTTCCAGAAATATGACCCCAAATGAATGATAATGTTGTTGTGTAACTGCTGGATGTGTAAATAAGCAACTGTTTGCTAACAAGTTCACCAGACCAACTCAGGGCACTTTCTGGGAGCATTTCCTGTCCACCCTGCCCTAGCTGGTCGAGATATCTTCCACTGGACCTTAATACTGAACAGACAAACACACCAACAGGCAGCATCTATTAGAGCACACAAGACTCGCATGGAGGAGGCAGCAGGATTTGATTCCATCACTTCAGCAGCTGATCTCACAGATTTCACTGCCGTCTGGTTTAAAGTGTTTCACTGTGTAAAATGAGCTGCTACACTATTTGGTTGGAGTCAAACCTGCAGACACACTCTCTGGTATGGGAGTAAGGAACACAGATCAGGTGTCAATTCTCTTTCAGAGCTGATACACGATCTAATGTATCAATTATTCTTCCATTAACGTTTGCCTGCTGCCAATTAAAGCTGTCGTCTCTGTGCATTTGGGCTCACAGCAGTGAAAATGTGCTCATGATGAGGTCTGATCTGTGTACTTGCTTGACACTTCTTTACATCGTATACATCAGTTGTCATGGTAACAACCCAGGCGTCTGTGCACCGAGTAATAATGGCTTCTATAGTCAGTCTGAATACAGCAGGCAGCAGCAGCAGCAGACTAGTCGTGTTTCAGTCAGACTTCTATAAATGTGGCAGTTTGATAATGATGCTTAAGAGCAAATGCAAGCAGTACACCAAGTTCTTTGGATTTGCAGTCATTGTGTGATCATGCTGTGTACTTATGCTCAATAAAGTGGGGAAAATAGCAATAAATACTTTAAATTTAAATTCATCCTTTTAATGTTTCTGGTCTCGTCTTAGGACAGTGAAGACAATTATATTTATTATAAAGAAAATAGGGATAAATGCCTGTCATGAAACAAGTGATGTCTTCAAATGAGTAGAAGTTCATGGTTGCTGCTTCAAACCACGGCACACCTAGGTTATACAAATTTGAACGAAGCACAGTACTAAGAGATATTTTGGTCAATTTGGGGCAGCAAAAAAAGCTGTAATGGCAACACAGACATATTGGTGAATGCGTTATGTTATCAAACAGTTGCTTATTTACACATCCAGCATTTACAGAGCAACATAATCATTCATTCAGTTCCTGTCCACCTGATGAATCTAAGTCCAATATCAACCCTCTCTTAGCTCTGTTATTTTCTCTATACCAGTCCCTGAAGGAAATATGTGGCTCTTAAGTTGCTAAATGCTCCACTATGTTCACCAGCCGGTCTCCAACAGTGTCTGTGTGATGTTTGGTGCTGCCTGCTACAGCTGGAAATGACCTTTTCTCTCCCGAATCCAAAACATCAGCTCGTGGTATCTGCCAATAAAGAGTACTGATACGATATCAGTGTTTTTCCAGAATGTAAATTCTGTATACTTCACTGCCTGGGACTCACTGGGATAATTTTTTTATCTAAGCAGGCATCAAATACACTGATGTTGGTAGTCAGAGGTAATATTAAATAAAAGAATGAGCTCTGGATGTCGGATAAAGGGGACATAAGTTGAATCAGGTTTTGTACCTGCAGACATGTGAGTGTCAATGGTTCATGGGATGAGAACTTTTACTGCAGTTCTTGAAGCAGACTGATGGCATGGGTGTGTGTGTGTATGTTTGTGTGGTGGCCAGCATCCTACATGGCTGTCTACTGTAGCTGTGCTGTGAGTGTAATGATAGTTGGAGGCAGCAGCTCTGGTGATTCATCCCAACGTGTCATTAGTTTGTCTCTGGGTTGAACAGCTAATAATAGACTTCTGCAAGAAGAGAGATCCCCTCTGTGTGTGAGTGTGTGTTAATAGGGGGCGGGTGAAGCACTTGGTGTGCTAGAACGAGTTTGGGGGTGTGGACAGAGCATGTGTGTGTGTGTGTGTGTGTGTGTGTGTGTGTGTGTGTGTCTTAAAAGGACGCCAGTTAGGTTTTAATACATTTTCCTCCAGGCAGCTGGGAGTCACATCTGAAAAGAAGAGGATGCAATCTACTCCCCCTAAACACAGTGTGATTTGGCGTGTGTGTGTCCGCGGAGAGTTTACTCCCAAGACCTGTGTGACTTAAATTTGTGCTGCTGTGTGAATAAAACAAGCAGATACATAAATGAAGCAGTGTTGTAGGCAGAAGTATATAGGCCTTCTTTACTGCAGAGGCACCTCATTTGAACCTGCATATTACACATCAATGTAAATTAAGGATTTCACTTTTATCCCCTAAAAATATGCCCAGGAGATCCTGTTGAACAATAAAGGTTATAGTCCAAAAAATCTAAGAAGCTTCCTGAAACCAAATGTTGTCCTAAATTGCCTTATTATTAAATCCTCACGTTTTCGTTGCATTCTGATGGGTTTTCCGACAAAGGACCCACTATTGATTTGTCTACAGGGGACTGATGACCGATGAGTCACCACCTCATATGTCTCTTGCAAAATGAAGACGTTTTTATATTTTTAAATCATAATTTAGCCATAATTCCTTCTGGTTTTAATTAGCTTCTCCACACAGCACGTTCACATCCACATTATGGACATCGCACAGAAGTTAATGTTCTCTTTTCCCAAAGCCTGTGTCATTTAACTAATTTCAAATCACTGCTTTGGGAATGAGTAACTTTCATATTCACATAAACTACCTTCATCTTTCAGGGGAGGAAATGTTGGACATTATTTACCCAAACATCTCTGCTTTTACTGACAGTGTAAATATGTTCAGTTCCACTTTGTCTATACAGACAGGCGGCAAAAACTCTCAATAAAGCAGAGGAGAAACATGCCGAGAAGGCTCATGGTTTGATGAGTGCTGAAACAATTTGACCTTCACAGTCAACAAATCACAACTAAATTAAACACCAATAGTAGATTTTGGTGTTAGACATTGCTCTCTACCATCACCAAAATACCAAATCAGGGAATATCTTTCGTAAGAATGGTTTTCCTCCAGTAAAGTTCAGAGACTTGGCAAATTTGTGCCAGCGAGATTAGAAGCTGCTCTGGAGAATTGTGGTGTTTGATATGTTATGTTGGTTTTTCTCTAAATCCTTATTTTCCTTTCAGCAAATTCCTCTTTGCCTTGTGCTGATACGAGGGTGAAACTGGCTTCACTTTCAAGTCATTTCAGATTTTCTTAACACCTCTAAAAGGCCCACGAGACAATTAGAAATAATTGTTCTTTTTAAGTTTGTAAACCTATTATGTGCCAATGGCCTGGTGGGTTTTCATTGTTTAAGGCAGAATTTCTTCCCGCCATGAGTAATGAGTAACACAACTATTGTGTAATGCGAGTTAAAGGCAACTTGTGGAGCTTTTGACTGCCAGTAGATTTCATGAGTGAAAATAGAAAATACATTAATTCAAATGTTTGTTAGACCTTAAAGATATACACATACAATGAATTTTGGTGTAAAGAAGCATCCTGGTGATGATGATCAGCGAGGGACCTCTACTCCAGGTTATCCCCCATTTCTATCAAATTAAAGGAAAAAATCCTTGGGCTTTTAATGAGCTTCTTGTAAAAACATGATCTGAGTGGTATTGATCTGTAGTAGATTTGGCCTAAATGGCCGATCACTGAGAATAAAAAACAAATGGCTTGGCAGTGTGGTAGTCTGATATCACTGTCTGTTTGTACTGACTGCTGATGAATTGATCATGACTTGAAGAGGAGAAAGAGGGGGAGTTAAATGACCCTCCACACACACATACACACACACACACACTGAGAGCTGATAGATAGTAATTGAGGGGAGAGCCTTTCTAGACCTCATTAAACAGAAATGTCTCCCACAGCTGTAAAGAGCTAGGGGGTAGATCCGGCTTCCTCTGGCACACATGACGCACTCAAGTATATACACACACATACACACACACACACACACACACACAATTAGAAGAGTAGGTGGTGTTAGAGGAGCTGCCTGTGACGGGTTTATTAAAGGATAAACCACAGACTGTAAAACTGCAAAATCACCAGTCTACCAACACCAATCTGTGTTGCTGGAGCTGGAGCTGCCGGGGATATATACAGTATGACATCAGGACAACTCTCTTAAATTATAATTAATTTATATATAACCGGTAGTTTTGTTCCTGTCCTCCATTTCACCTGTATTTGTTAGGACAGACTGCAGCCTCAGCTGTTATATGAGACACAGGCTGGGACCAGTTAATGATGATTATCAACAACAATATCCATATTGAATGTCTTGATATCTATAATTAAAATTACCTAACACAGCAGAAAACTTGACCATTGTATTTTTGTATTTTTAACACTAATGTTACTATGAATGTAGCACATTTCATACAGATGAATGTGATACAGTGTGTTTTACGAAAAAAAAGTGTCTCCTTTTTTAAAAAAAAAAGTCCTTTCAGAAATAAAAAAAACTAAATTGGTACTAATTTAATTTGATTGTAGAAGATCATTAACCAGCAGTGGATTTTAAAATCACCTTGACTCAGATGACACAGATGTTAATGAGGTGAATTCAGGTTGTCATGTTAGAAATAATAAGCCTTTAGTCTTAAATTTGAATTTTGAGGTCTTTATTGTCACAAATATTTTATCTAATTTAATTTATCCATCTTTAATTTCTTTTTGTCAAAATGAGTCAAGCTCCTCTGTGAGAAAGTCCACATTTTTGATGTTATAAATCTTTAAACCTACCACTGAACCTAGCATTCTCTTCATACTAAATACTTGAACTTACTTGTCTCAAATTTGGTCAAAAATGATCCTGGAGATAAATGTTTTTAAAAACATTAAATTGAAGTGTCTAACACCTGTAAACACCCCAGAGTTTTGGATTTTTAGTTGGACTTAAAGCAACAGCATACAGTCGCGGGGTAATACACTGTGCCTTGCCTGCACTCACAGTTAGCACCCTGTTACTCTGTGTTTTATTAATCAACATCAATATTCAATGATTGACATACCCCTGCTTTTGGCTGGGGCAAACCTCAACCATTATTAGTCATGTCCTCTGGTTCAAGGACGAGCTCGCTTTGTTTGGAACAAGCAAACCCCTCAAGGGCTTTATTAATGAGGACTTCCCTCAGGCCATCCGGCAGAAGTAGGATGCTGCACAGGAGAGAGGAAATACTGCCAATACAGAAGTGTATAGCAGCATTAATGTCCACCTGCCCACACACTCTTATCACTCCCACTCTCCAGAGGCTGCATTCAAACGTAAGTGGTATATCTCTAAATTAGTGACCTTTTCAGCTGTAGTAAACTAGAGAAATCAGTACAGAATAAAAGACAGATTAATTAATGAGCAATAAATACCTTTTCAGCAGTAAAATACCATTAAATTTGATGACAAATGAAAACATTCTCCTGCTGATGAACAATGAAATACATAATAATTAATTTAAAATGAACTCAATAGTGATTAAAGCTTTATTTCTCTATGGATAGATAGGGTGGTTTAAATATAACGTGTCTCATTAAGTGATTTTAATCCTTTGGAACATGAATGTAAATTATTTTGGCCCTCTACCCTATATACAGCCCCAAATACCTACCATTTTTGAGCACACCTGTTGGAAGAATTAACGTATGGTCCTACATTTGGTTTTATGAGTAGTTTGCTGGGGACTCTATTTCATTCAAATCCCCCTGTAATAACAATCGCATCATTATTTATGATTCTGTCATGACCACAAACGGCCCAAGGAACAAGCACATTGTAGTTATTATTCACAAATCATCTTGTCCCTCAAGACAGCTGCCAATGTGAAGACTGCTCAATGTGTAGGAACAGTGACATTTAGAATGAATTCATAGCTATGACAGACTGCAAGGGTCAATGTGGTGTAAATTGCACTGACATGGGTCTAAAATGTTGGATCAGAAACTGACCCATGAAAAACATACTTAAACCGGACATACACAAGATGATATTTAAAAAAAAGGGATACCCTGTCTCCTAACTAAAGCATAGTTAGATCAGCCTGAATAGATCCAACGATAACTGGACCTGATCAAAAATGCAGTCAACCTTAAAAGGAGAGTAGTGCTGCAACTAACCTGATGATTATTTTTTCAATTAATCAGTTAAATCATTTATAAATGACAACCACAAGGTGACCAAGTTGACACATTCATGTCTTGTTTTGTCTGACCAATGGCACAAAATCCAAAGATACTTAGTTTAGTATCATACGTGAGAAAGAATTGCAACAAATCCTCACATTTGAGAAGCAAGAAACAGCAAATAGTTGTATTTGGTTGCATGGGGTCTTGTTTTGGACTGGTCATAATTTGGACCAGGTCTGGCTCTGGTCCTGGGTCTCGTCTTGGTTCCTCAAACACAAGGATTTCCACAGACATCCACATGCACCCCACAATTTAGGACTATGTGGTGCTGACATGGGCACCAGTCACACATGTGAAAAGCATCTACAGAGGAATAAAGAGTATACAACACGGCAGCATTTTTTTTTCATTAAATTTTCAATGCAGCTTTTCATGTCATTTAGACCAGACACTGCTATTAACTCAATATAACTACACATATAAAGAAATCATAAAATTGCAATCCATAAAAAAGTTTTGTGCAATAAAGTGGAATGACAAAGGAAAAAAAGTTCTGAACAAGCATGAAAACAGCTGATTCCACTGATTAGTTCTCCTAGCTGTGCTAGAATCAGCTAGGTTAGTGCATGCTGGGAGGGTCACCCATTGCACTAAAAGGGTCACCTACCACTTGAATGCAAGTTTAAAAAAAAAAAAAAAGTTACCAAACTCACACAAGAAACATATCATAATGAGTAGAGAGGCAAAGAGTTTTCCCAAGACCTTCACAACAAGATTGTTGAGCAGTATGGCAATGGCACTGGCTTCAGATAGATTTCTAAACTCCTAAATATCCAATAAGCACCATTTGGGCCATTATTTGCAAGTGGAAGGAAAATCACTCTGCCATCAGCCAACCACGTACAGGAGCTCCCTGTAAGATTTCAAAATGAGCAGTCAGAAATTTAGTCAGAAGAGCAGCCCATGAGCCGAGGACTATTGGGAAAGAGCTCCAGAAAGACCTGGAAGCAGCAGGTTTAGTTGTCACAATAGGCAATGCACTCACTGCCACGGTCTCAATGCATGATCACCCTGGAAGACTCCATTACTGAAGAAAAGACATGTTGATGGTTTAGCACAAAGACTGATAACGGGGAAACACTTTGCCTGGTTCTGTCCAAAGGAAACAAAATCTACCTACCAGCACTTCTGCAGCTCAGAGTGTATAAAAGTTGTTATATGGCAGTTATGTTCCTGTATTTTTTGGTAGTAGAGAAACCAGGAAGTCATGGGTCACAGCTCTGAAATAATCTAGATCATAAAGCCCCATAAAACAACAAATTGTCATTTTTATAACTTAATAAAAATGACAGAATTAGCTTTAAGCTTTAGAGGTGCTTGGCTCGCTGTTCCCCCCTGTTTCCAGTCTCTGTTCTAAGCTAGGCCAACCAACTGCTGGCTGTAGCTCTATATTTAATGCACAGACATGACTCTCTGCCAGAAACCAAAGATGTTTATTTCCTGAAATGTCACTCTACTCCTTTAAAGGTTAGAAAAGTGCTACAGATTAGATTATGCATGGGTGATGCTTGTGGTTGATTTTGTTGAACTTTATGTAACCATTCTTGCTCAGTCAAAAATGTCAACGAAAGGTAATGTTCGCAGGTTGGAAGTGGCAGGGGTTATCATCCTTTTTGCCTGTGCAGAGAGGGGTGGGAATCTGAGTGAGGGACAACGTGAACCTGGATGATGGTGTTTCCATGAAGTATTTCTTTAAAAAACAAAAAAATTTAAAAGCTATTTTATGCCTTTAGTAGAGAGGAAAGGAAATAAGGAGAGAGACATGCAACAAAGATCCCTGACATTGTGGTTCATGGTAGGGTGCCCCAAGCTTTTAATTTCATAAAAGAGGTCCATTAGCCCTCAACAAGCAGGATGAAGCTGTATTCATGGAGCAGCCTCTTGAGCATATCTTACAATATGTTCCTCTTTTTGCTTTAATTAGAACATCAAAGGTCAGACCCACAGCAGATGCTTGAATAGCAAGGTACTGTTATGTCATAGAGGAATGCACTGAGTGTATTACAGCAGCAATGATCCAGAATAAAGCTGCAGTCCAGAGCTCAAAATGGATTTTATCTGCAGTGAGCAAATGTTAGACGATTTTGTCACTTTTCAGCAGACAAATCAGACCATCCACTGTCCCACATGTACTGTCTCAGAATGAAGTGACCTCCTTTTGAGCTGAACTAGTTTCAAAGAAATGGATACAGATCTTATCACATTCAGTCGTACGTAAAACAACATTAGATGCATTCACGAGTCTTGCGATAGCTGCCTGTTCACATGAGGAGGCATTACTGTGAGCATGCCAAGCTTTAAATGAAAGTCAACAAATGCTCCGGCACAGAAAGTGCGTTTGCATGGAATTTTTGAAAGTCCTAGTTTTTCATGCTACCATCTGTCTGTCCACTGGCTTTTCACTGTTTAATCAGAGCAATATGAAGCCAGGAGATTTGATCCCTCTAGAGATAGACATCCTCTGAGGCTTCTGGGAAGTAACTGTATGGCTTTCTAGAGCGTCTCAGAAAATAGAAGCTGTTTGAGGTTCTGTCAGCCTGGTTACTCATTAAAGGGGGTTTTCTGTGACTTTTGAGGCATCCTGTCATAGAAAAACACATGCCTGGTAATGCCTACAAAATAATGTCACAGCTGGAAATGTTGTGAGAGCACTCATCTTCAACATGTTTTTGGTGTTTTATATCCATACATCCTCATCCTCAACGTAGGGCAGTTTTTTCTTCTCATCTATACAACTTCCTCTTCTCTATGCCTCCTCGTTCTGGTCTGGTCTATCCCTTTGAAATTAGTTGCAGGAGTAATCCCTTAATCAGAGTGTCTCGCTAGGATTACCACAGAGGGCAGCCTCAGTTACTGCCCTCCACCACCACTGGCAATTGTAGCGCCTGCAGTATACTACTGTGACCTTTTCCTTTCCCTTTATAATGAACACTTTGTGTTGTGCTGTGATGCCATTGGAATAGAACTAGTTACCTTTTGTAAACAAAGCCTCTTAATGTTAGATGATTGGGTTGATTGACAGATAATAAGTGCAACTGTGTCTAATTGTGCCACATTAGATTTTACATCATTTCATGGTAGATAAAAAAAACTGCTCCTCACTTCCTAATATTAATTATAGAGCTGCAACAATTAATCACTCAACTGAAAATCAATCAGTCAGCAGCTGTATTTGAACAGACTGTTACGGGCATTTTCTGACATCTCATAAACCAAACAATTAATCACGAAAATAATCAGTCCATCAACCAATAATGAAAATAATAGTTATTTGCAGTCCTAATTAATATTATTAATGAAATACTAATGGAGTTAAAAGCTGATATTCTTCTGCTCCCTCACCACTCGTTGGTTGTCTGATATACTGTTTTATTAGAGGGGAACTCCACCAATTTTACATATCAGAGTCTGTTTATAGGCCTCGTGGAGTACAACTGCATTTGTGAGAAAGAAGTTAAAGCTTTTTGTGGCTCCAGAGGAAGCAGCATAAAATCTGATAAACTGCCTCACGTGATGTTGATTAAATGAGTGTTGGTTGAGTATGAAGATCTCAAGTCTGAAAATAAAAAAAATAGGGGTGTAGCGTTAGAAAGAAGTTACCTAAGCAGACCAGCTTGAGGCTACATTAGCTACTACTAGCATGAGAATCATGCCTGACTTTCGAGCCAACTACAGGCAAGTTGCTTTGTGAGTAATGTAGGCGCCAGGTTTTGACAAGTAAGAAGAAAGCATTGAATAGAAAGACAATAACTTTGGTTCTGCTGCATCAGTTTTGATACTATTTTTACAAACTGTCCATCAGTGTTAGAGGGGTGCAGTGCTAAATCAGTGAACATGAAAACTAAGATGGTGAACATGGTTAATATTACCAGCTAATCATTAGCCTGCTATCAGAGTTGTTACTGTGTGGATGTACGATAAGGTGTTCAATCATTTGTCATATCCTCCTAGTATTGGGGAGACTGTCCCAACATGCACTGGTGACAGGACAGGGAAATGCTGAGGACAGACCATCACAGGGCTGAGACAAACCCACAGTCATGAGTATTTTAGAGTCTCTTGTTCACCATAGCTGTGGGAGGAAAGCAGAGCGCCCAGAGGGAAGCCATGCAAATAAAGAGAGAATATGCAAACTCCACACAGACAGGACCGGGACCTGAAACTACAGCCCTCTTGTCAGCTCCTACTACAACCCATTATACTGCTTCAACAAGGTGCACAAGGTTTCGTTTAACAAATTTAAAGGGACTCTGATTTTACACCAGGTTCATCCGATGAAAACACTTGTATGTTGTGTTGTTCTGTGGCTCTGGATGACCTTCCTTAAGGTTAGAGGACCTTTGTCGCCATGGTTACAATAATGAACACACAGTCAAGGTTGTGGATCATCAGTCAACGATGACTATCGGTTTCAAACAGGGAACAAACAGCGGTCTCCTGTATCAAAGTCCTGTGTTTTGTGTATCCATCCATCCCAACCTGGTCCTAATGCAGATTTTGTTGCTCTTTATAAAACATTCCTGCTTTGGTCCTGTTATGATTGCTACGGCTGCAAGAGGTCACATAACAATAGTTGAGACATAAAAAGCTGCTTGCACAGACGACCTATGGGCTAATTTTTTCAGTGAGAACAGTCTCAAAATTTACTAGTGAAGCAACATGGGTGTTTGGTTTCATCCATATCCATAAAGTTGTAATCTCTTCTGTCTGAAACCGTCAGTTCACAGTGTTCACTCCTCTCTGTCCTGCAGACATGTCTGAACTAACCACGACCCCTCAACTTGTTCTTGCCTCTTCTGTCAAGACGTAACATTTAGTCTGTGAAGGCCCAGGGCTTATGGGAAATTGTGTTCATTAAAGGCCACTAAAAATATAAATACTGAATAAACAATAATATTAGATTGTTTTTCAAAAAACAACCATTTTTATATAAACATATGAAATGAACCACACATAGTATTGAGAAAGTCTGTGTTCCAAGGATTGATTTTTATGTATTACAGTAGTTACAGATACTAATGTGATTTTTAATTAAGTTCTGTATATTATAACTACGCTCTTTATATCAGGAATTTAGTGCCACTTTATAATGAGTCATTCATCAGAGGAGTAACTGTACTTAAAGATTGACCAGTTATAAAAAAAACAACAAAAAAAGGTTGTTTTTTTTTAAGCAACCATTAGTTGATTAATTGATTAGTCATTCAACAGATAATCAATAGGCAACTATTTTATTAATCACCTTTATTTATTTTCAAAACAAAACATTTGATGACATTATAATCTTTTTGGGAAATTAGACCAAATGACTAATTGATCAATCAAGAAAATAATTGTCAAATGGATGTAGAGTTAAAGTTAATTGCAGCCAAAACATAACTTTCTTTTGTTATGCTTAAATACATTTAAATCATTTTAAATGTATTACATGTAGCTACATTTAAAGGAGGAGGAGTAGAAGAAGTAGAATCTATCTCACCAGAGTCTATTGTACGATTTAATAGTGATTATATTTCCTGTCATGTCGCACAAATTATTGCAATTATTTTTACCACCTCTCTTAAAAAGTGGATGAGTAAAACAGCTGAGATAATAACAGATAGCAGCAGCATGGACTTTAACTTACAGTCCAGTTTTACAGTGTGGCAGTCCACTGTTGGTTCATGGTTTGTAACTCTCTAATGCTGGACTGTAAAGAATGGAGAATTGCTAGTCTTTCCAGCAGTGGCTCACATTGATGTCTCTAAAACAGGCGCCTTAATTAATTTCAGCTCTGGAGAGGCCCCATTTTTGGAAGTGCAGTGACCTTCAAAAGTGTGCAGTGTCCTCCTTTTCCTCTTACAGCATTATGGATAGACACTTTTGCAGAAGCCTTTCCAGTCTGCTGCTGCTCCTGCTCCAAAGTGCTGGGCGTCTTTGTTCACGCAAGGTGCCCATAATTCAAATGATGAGTCATATGTTTGTGGCAGATGAGCTGAATGCAAAGCAGTTCAGCTCACATTATAGACCAGAATCTCTACCTGTCTGACCTTGAAAAATGTATTTGAAAGCTGCTGAATAGAGGAGACAGGGGCAAGTTGATCCAGTGGGTCACAGAACTGTGAAGCATCCACACATAGTAATTTATTTATCTGAATCTGAATGAGCATCTGGAGAAAAGGATAAGACACAATGTCAACGAGTATGATCATAGTAAAGATGTCATGATTATCTAACTGGAATTAAATACATTTTAGGCATGATTGCATATTAATGTTAGGGTGTAAGTGTAATGTAATGTAAGTGTGAAGAGCGATAATGAGATCATAAATTATGCTGAACCTAAATTGCTGTGTGAACCAGTTTTATGAAAATAATGGCTGTGTGGTTGAAAGTGCCACTATATCTTGTGCACCACCTTCACACATACAGCTGAAAATGTTGTGTGGTGCTAGAGGAAAGCTGCTGGCTCGTTAAATGACTGCAGCACTACTTACTCCTTAAAGTAATGTTGCAGCTAATGAGTATTCTTGTTGGAGTGTTCAAAATGAAAGATGTTCAAAAACATCCACATTTGAGAAGATGAAAGATTACAAGATGACTTGATGAATAACTTCAGTGGTTAAGAAATAATCAAAGTTGTTAATGATTCCTTTTCTGTCAATTGTCTAATTGATTTAATTGTTTCAGTGCTACATTTTATATGAATACGCTCATCAAATTTCTTTTATTTTGTGTAAAGTGGAAAGTTTTTGACCCGACTGTGGCACAAGAGGAAACTCTGTGTGTCCAGAATGGAAAGGGTTCATCCTCTGAGGAGCATTAATGTACACATTTAATAGCAGTTTGAGAGTTTTATATTTCTTGTGTTTAAAGAAGATGCCAGGGAAGGTCACCAAATACATGAATGCTGGTTGAATATCCACAGTTAATTTTATAAAAACTGCTCAGTGTGATGTATGGCTACATTATTGGTTCATCTGCTGATTATTTTCCTTATTAATAGATTCATTATTTGTTGAAAAATGCATGATGATGTTATTAAATGTGTTGTTTTGTCTGACTAACTGTCCAAAACTCCAAATCATTCAAGTTACTATAATGTAAAACCAAGAAGAGCAGCAAATTCTCACATTTGAGAACCTGGATTCATCAAATGTTTAGCATTTGATGAATCCAGGTAGCAATTTAACTTACAATCAACTTACCATCAGACCTCAAAGTGTTTTGGAATTAGGTGAAAGGAAACATTATCATCACCAGTATATGTAATATATAAAATATATTCAGTATTAAAAGGTAACAGCTCAGTAGACATAAAAATTAATTTACACAACTAAAATCTGACTATTTCACTGATTAAAAATAGACTAATATGTTTAGTTTTTGTGGCCTAAAGAAATAAACTTTAACAATAATCAAATGACAAAAATGTGACTTGAACTAATGTATATTTTCAGCAGAAGACTTCTAAAATTCAAGGCCTTGACATGCTTTTGTGTAATGATGTCAATTATGAATGAATGAAGCTGGTTCAGGTCTATGCTGAGGATGAAAGCCAGACTGAAACATCCCTGAAATGCTGCTCTAAAATACTGAAAAGCTTATGTAATAAACGAGGTGACTTCTATGATTTTAATTTAAAAAATATGGATTTGAAATTTAATTCAAGTATTATGGAATTGAGGCTGCGTTTATTTAAGAGAAGTTTCACAGCAGCTGCTCTCTGTGCCATGGGTGCCACGCCAGTGTGGATGGAGTGGTTCACATTCACCAGCATTTCATCCTCTAAGCAATTTAATATGTGGTTTAAACAGATGGTCAGGATAAGATCAAGTCAGTACATTGAGGCTTGTCCCTTTTGACAGCCTTTATAATAGCCTTTGAGTTTGATGTGTTGGGCTACGTGATAACTTACTAAGGTAAACGATAGAGTTAATTACAGTGAAAATCATCAGATTGTTTTAGGCTGAGGGCAGGACAGTAGAGAAGTTCAATACTTGAGCAAACAATTCTTTTTTTAATATGTTGCCAACAAATCCCAAGAAAACACCAAAACCAACATATTTGCCATAGATATTCATATATTCTGGTGTCATAAATACTTAATAACCCACTGAATCCATGGCTGAAAATAGTCCCGAATAAAAACACTATCTAGTGGTGGATCTGGTACCGGATGTAAAAATCCCATAAATTTTCCCATAGACACTGTTAGGTGATTCAGATTTGGAGCTTTTCTACAGTTTGATGGACATGAAACTCTCATGGTAAAATCATCAGTACAAATAATTAACAACTGTGTTAGAACACATCTTTTTTTATATATAGATAAAATATAGACGTATAAGCCTACACTCTGTTAACTACGACTCCAATGGTGCAGTTTGGCAAAGAACATCAAATCACAGAGCTTAAAATTATGCTTATGTACACCGCAACCAGTGGGCAGAAGCTAAAGATTACACATTAAGAAAATTATAAACACAATCTGCAGCTTAAATCAACTCAGTTTTCAATTCTGGTTCCATTTTGGACGAACTCAGCAACTAAGGCACCATTTTAGGTCTTGTAAGGAATCAGCCAGCACCTTTGACTGGCTCAGAGACAAAGCTGATAATAATTTTAATTGGTGGCCATAATATAAACCTATAGAGTTCCTACATTAGTTGTTGTGTGTTTCTGTGTTTCTGTGTTCAGTGACACAAGAAACATTTTAAATGGAAACACAGAATGGGGGAAAACATTTCAGGAACCAGTGGCCCTTCCATGAGAAACAACAAGAAATGAAACAACTCTAAAACCCGCTGCACACTGCCCGTCCAGCACCAAATGACAGGCAGACAAAATTAGCAGCTAGCTGGTTGGTGTTTTTGAAGAGAGACAGGCTAGCTGTTTCCCCCTGCTTCCAGTCTTTATGCTAAGCTAAGCTCTAAGTGCCTACTTAAGACAGGGAGATATAAAGTGGTAGTGATCTGTCCTCTCATCTAACTCTCAGCCAGATTTCCCTACATTTTGAGCTATTCCTGTAAGGAACAGGATTTGTGGAGTCGAGTATTTGCAGACTGCCAGCTGTTAATTTGTATTTTGTCTCAAGTGATAGTTTGAATAGGGAGGCTGTAAATCAGTCACGACACTTACAATGCTCAAAACGAGGTAGCACTAACCTCCCTTCACTCGCACAGGCAACACTGTTGTTTATGTGAAATTGGTTGAATTAAAGTTACTTTCAGATAAAGTTCAGGTCAGGACATGCTGTGACTCCACTATAGGCTCTCACCAATCCACCAATGATCCAGCTGGTAGATTACATAATACTGCCTTAAGGCTTTGTGCAGAGAAGCACTGGGCCTGCTCAAAAACCTCAGAGGGAATTACATGCAAGTTCCCCAGTGTATCTGTGGAGGCTGAGCAGAGGCTGGAGGCCTATCTGAAAACTGACTACACTTCAACAGAGACACAACCATTTCAAACACATGACACATGCAGAGCTTTACGTCTCATTTCCTTTGCAGTATGTCACCTTTAAGTCTCCAGTTGCTGTCATGTCTTGCTGAAGTAGTAGACCCGCTGCCTATACAACAGTCCCAGATGCACTGTATGCTGCTATAGGAGTTTTGCGGCTGTGGAGGTTTTTCTAATTTTATGACAGATTAGACACGCCTCTTTGCAGCCAACATTGTGCACTTCATCGTAAGTGGAACACGGTATTGCGAATGCATAGAGCAGCACTCTGTGACGTCTGCAGTCACAGTTGCTCCATCATTTCCACACTATTTGAAGTGCACAGTGTTACATCAGCAGAGCTCAGAAAACATCCAGAGGTGCACTTAAGGTGGAACTGCTGAGGAGGCAAAACACCACATACTTTTTTTTGTTGACATCTGCTAGTCTTCATCTGCTGGCGGCTAATCACACTGATTGTTCTGTTTACTGTAGATGGTCCTGTCAGTGAGACAAGACATCTGTACAGAACCACTTTACCTCCACAGTTATGCACCAAAGCTCACCATGGTTATGGCTCATTTTGTGCTCAAATACAGTGTTCTAGTGTTTATATGTAAACAGTAATTTTGTTAGCATCAACAGCTACAGTGCTACTGAGTCTACAGTAGATACTCTATGAAAACAAGGACGTTATTAAAGAAAGTCTCAGAATCATTTTTTTCTGTCCATGAATCCAATTAAAAGAACAAAACAAAAAAAAACAAAAAAAACAAAATAACAAACAAATTTTGTCTGATTCCTCCATCAGTGAGCTGCACTGTTGTACTGGATGACAAGTTCCTTCATCACTACAAACACACACACACTTAAGTTTATTTTGTGTCAGTACCACATACAGTACACCATCTTGCTGTTGCCAGAGTCATAAAACTCTGTGTACACAAAGACAGAAATATGCATGGGTGCTCTTTTTGTCAGGTTAATAAAGCTGTGCATACACATGGTTCTGTTTCATAAATCTCGATAATTGTCTAAAGTGTGGTTGGCTCATTGTTTCCCCTTGTGGCAGCTAGGGATAAAAACAGCCAGTACAACTGCAGTTTTCACCAACCGTCAAGTACCAGTGGCTGTTATTCTCCACCCTCAGAGGGCAGTAATGAGCACATTACGACTTACAGAACCATAATGAGGCAAACAAGGTGCTGCAGTAGAAAATTTACATGGACAAAAGACTTAAATAGGAGATGAACTTCATTTGAAGTGTTTCCAAACAGGACTAATCAGTTGGTCCGTCCCACCTCTGCAGTTTCCCAGAGCTCTTCGCAGTAGATGAAACAACTCCTACTGCTAACATCCATAAATGGATGTAAACACGCCCTTAATCACCAACCTGCCTGCTCCACCCCTCTTTACATCAACAACAACAAAAAACGTGCTCTCGCTCTAGTGACAACGCCCTCTGGTGGCCGTAGTAATTCTCGTCCTTAGCAAAGTCAAGAAGTTGGGTGGTATAATTATGGAGCAACAAACTCCATAGAGGGAGGAGATGTCCGTGGATGGATGGGTTGACAAAACATCAGGTTTTGCTTCCTTTTTCAAAACAACAGTAGGCATTGGTTCCTTTTAGCCATGACCACGATCGTTCCTTAATCGTAACCCTAAAGTGTTTATTATTGTGACCATCAAAGTGAAGCTCTACTAACCTTAACAAAGAACCTGTTTTAACATATCTCCCTAAACTTAACCAAGTTTTTTTTGTGCTTAAACCTGATTAGACCTTTACCAATTTTGGAACAGATTAGTGCTTTACAGACAGACACTGACAAGCTGATAATAACACAGACTGTTCCAGCGACTCAGGGTATAAATACAGTACGCTGGTCTGACACTCACACATTCTCGCCACACATACTGTTTTTTTAAAATACCAGTTAACTTGTGGGAAATGTTGTACGCATCGTGAATAGATCTGGTCTCTGCTCCGCTGCTGTAAATACTAGGACACAGAATGTTCCTTAGCCCATGGCTGAAAATACTCCCCAAAAAATACAGCATTTACTCATATCTGAGTAACATTTGCTAAAAGCTAGAGCACCCAGCTGAAAGACGGACACATTGTCAGTGTTGCTGACAATAAGAAAAAATACAGAATAACATCAGCTTTATCACTCAAATGGTGAGGAAAAACAACATAGTGCTGAACAAATGTGTAAAATGTAATGAAATATAAATATATATAATATACAATTTAAAAATTGTGGATAATAAATGATCATCATGGCCTTGACATGATATCAGATGGTTTTAGTTCATTTCTATCCACAAATCCATCCAGGAGGAAGAACAGAAGGTTTTACCCTTGGTTTAGTGGTAAAAGATGTAATACAGGCTTATTTTTTTTGATTTCCAGCAGTTCAGATGCAGCATCAGTGGATTCCTGCCACTCACCATTAGATGCCAGAAAGCCCGGCAACAGACTAAAGCGCCACATGGTGTGTGTGGACTGAGGAGACAAATTAATTCATCAAAGTCAGTTGAAAGCCATCTTAAGGGAGAACGCAGCAGTGAATCGCCATGATTTAAGGGTTACTGGCGCTCTTTGTATTATGTAATCCTGTTACGGCCTCTTGAGAATACTGTGTTCACATAACAGTAGCTGTTAGAAACACACAAATTCAAAATTTCTTTTGACCACATTTTGGAAAATTGGATGGAAAAAAAAACTAATGTGAGGCTGGAAATAGCCAGAGGATTCTCTCTCTCTGTTCCCAGAAAAGGCTCTGCTGTCTTCCAGGTTTAATATGAGGAATGCCTGGTGCAAGGGACTGGTGCCCAGAGCAGAGCATATCAATAGAGCTGTGTGAGTTCCAGTGGATCTACACTCTCACCTCCACTTGGCACAGAAAAGGTTCAATATTTAGAATAATGAAGTGGGAGCTTGTTCTGTGGGTTTGGCAACAAGACGACTGACACCATTGACTGTCAGTCACTTGCTTCTGTGTTGCTATGGAAACAACCTTGTTGCTCGACTCTGGGGCTAATTCTGTAGAAAAGAACAAGCTTTTAGAAAGCAATGGTTAAAAAAAAAACATGGCTGCATGCATGAGTCATCTGCTAACACATACACTCAGAGCTCTCCAGTTTTATCACTGCGAGCAGCCTGTCAAAGCTCCCTGTGTGATTGTAGCTAAACACAGCCGCAGCAGAGACCACACGAGAGAACAAAAGCAACACCAGACTGTGGTAAAGGACCATGGGAGAAGGCAGTAATCACAGCTGACTCAAAAGTACTGCTATATTCAACTCCAAACTTTATCAGCTGTCACTGCTGTAGCTGGGGCAAAGGTTTAACCAAGGTCCATCAACAGGCGAGGGGGCTACGTTGTGAGAATCAGAAGGAAAATATTACAAATAATGGAGAGAAATCAATCAGCAACTATTCTGATAATCGCCTTAAGTCAATTTTTATGCAAATACACAAAGTATTCTCTGGTTTCAGTCTCTCCAGTGTGAGGATTTTTCTTTCTTTTATATCATTGTAAATTGAGTATCTTTTGGAATAGACTGAAATATTTGAAGACGTCTCCTTGGACTCTTGGAAACTGGGATTTTTTAAAGAGGTGTTTAATGTTTTTCCCACCCCAGGGTTTACACACATGCAGGGTGGGAGAATACTAGAAAGACTAATAAAGCAGTCTAGTGCAACACCTCCACTAATTACAACCTCAATTATAAACATAGAATTAAATGAACACCTCTGTGACAGTGTCAATCAAAACTGAACATTTTTATCTGAGCTGTTGTATTGGATTGCATCAGATGTTAAAGGAGTATTTTGTATGTAAAATATAAGTAGACGCTGAGTGTAAAAAGCCAGAGGTACAGTTAAGAAGAGGACTCAAACTGATGATGCAGCAAAGTTAAAATACACATAATGCATTTCATGCATTTTATAACAGTTGTTTTCTGATTTTTATAAAAGTGAAGTGTCCACTTGAGAGAGAGAAAATTATTTTTAAAAATTGGCTGATGCATCTTTCTTACGATTGAATAATTTGCCAATTTGCAAGATTTAGAGGGTTTCAGAGAGCAGCAGAATAAAATCCTCTGACAAGTATTTTACCAAATATTTCCAGGGAAAGAGACTCTGACACGACATCAGCATGCCCCCACCCCACTCAGCACCGTTTATGTAACTGCACTTTGTGCTTTTATTCACTCAAATATTCTGTATTCTTTAGATGGATCTCCACAAGCTTCCACAGAGTGGTCACAAGTCTTTAAGGGATCCACGCAAAATTGGAAAATAGGCACACAACAGGAAATTAGAATGAAAACAAAAATAAAAATTGTCAAAGCAAATAACAACAAAAAGACAATGAAAACACAAGAGTAACTAAAAATAAGATTAAGTTTTGAAAGAAAAGAAAAATATACAAAAATAGGATGTGAGTAACCCCGTGGCCCTCATCTTTAGCACCTCTAAGAGCTGCAAAGACTCTCTCAGTGTGTTGTTTGTTTCATCCTGAGTGATGGGCAGTCCCAGGCCTTTTAACCAGAGAGTAAAACAACAAATCCAGAGGCTACTTCAAATATTGTTCATATCTGTTGATGTCTGCTTCTCAAACTCACCAGTTTATTTTTATTACTCTATATGCTCCAGTCACCAAACCTTTAGATTTTTTAGACCTAAAATGTTAAGTATTTAATGACAGCTCACATACGTCGAATACAGCTTTAAAAAAGAAAAGGAAAACTGTAGTTTTATCACTTAATACCTGTAGGTGGCATACTGATGTTGCTATAATCTACATGACACCTATATAACCCAGTTTGTCCTTTACAAAATGTTGAGGTCACCAGTTGTGTGGAAGACACAGGGGGTGGACATGACTGGACTGGATTGATTGAGCTGCATGTGAGTGTACATCATATATGTTATTTTCACATGGCTTTCATTAAAATTAAGAGAGAGGCTGAAGAAAAGCCTCAGAACACACCGTGACCTAAAGCACAGCAGCATTTATATATAGACTGAGTGCCGTATGAGAGAAACATCTCTCTTACTTCACTGTGAATTAACCATTTCAACGACAAGTCTGACCAGTTGAACCAGTGCTGATCATTTATCTAGTCAGTCGTGCTGTTGCAGTGTGATGGTGTGAACTGAGATTAAGCTCTCCTTTTAATCCTCCTCCGCTCCACATGACCTCACTGTGATGCACAAGCCACTGGGAGCTGTCATTGGTGCACCGTGCGTTCTCCTGTGTGACCTGCAGCCAATCAGAGCTCCTTGGCTCAGCATCCACCCCCATCAGGCTGCCAGTGGTGGAGCGAGCGAGGAGGAAAAAAAAGAGAGGGGAAAATGTAGTGGGTTTCTATGAATGGAAACATGGAGGAGAGGACACTGGTGATGTACAAACCCAAATACTGACGTTAGACCCTCCCCACCCCTCATCTCTAGATAGTCTCGGTCTCATGATCTCTATCTTTTTTCCTCTCTCTGTCTTTATTTCTTCTTTTATCTTTGTACACACTCAGTTGTCGTACATCTCTAGTCATTTTTACAGCATGTATTCTAATGAAGTAAACAGTGGCTGAAAGTAACTAATAGATTTACTCATGTAATATGGTCTACTGTCCTTATAAAAACCGGCTTCAGTGCTGGTTAAACACTGATAATATACAGTATCTGTCACAGGGACCATTTTAATGCAAAGTACTTTTACTTTGATACTTCTAAGTACATGTTGTTGATAATACTTATGTACTTTAGCTTAAGTACTGCAGGACGAATCAGAACTTCTTCCACCACAGGTAAAAAACAGACATTTACAAATCTTTTCTATGCATTTGAAATCAAAACATCTCCCATGCATATAAATACCTTGAATATATTGCTCTGTGCAAATATTACATAAATAAAAAAATATCAAACTCAGGAACTAAAGACATTGTTCAGATGGGCCTTAGGCAGACTGATGCTCTCTCAACATGTTTGCACTGAGCAGACTCTCCAGCCAACAGAAATACCATAAGACAATGTCACACTTAAAACATTTAAAATCAACCAACAAGGCAAATTTATCTGTAAAGCACCTTTCAACAACAAGGCAATTCAAAGTGCTTCACACAAGACATAAAGGCATTAAGAAAAAGACATAAATAGGATTTAAAAGGATAAAAACAAAGTAAAATAGAATATAGAAATAAGATAAAATAGAATAAGACAGAACAATAGAAAACAAAATTTACAGTCCAAGCTACAGTGCGGTGCAAGATATGAATAAACAGTCCTACCGTTAACTTAATAAATCCAGCAGCAAACAGAAATGTTTTGAGTCCTGGTTTAAACAAACTGAGAATTCTGGCAGATCTCAAGATTTTTGTTCCAGATGTTTCATGCATAAAAAAATGAGTGCTGCTTCTCTCTGTTTAGTTTTGACTGGAAACAGTAAGCAGACCTGTCCCAGACGATCTGAGAGGTCTGGACGGTTTGTAACGGAGCAGCAGCACTAAAAACAATACTCACACACCCATACTGTGTGTACATGGAAGTAGTTTGTCTGTTCATGCTGACTGAAGAGATCACTTGTTAATGTGATTCCAATACATGGGAAAGGATGATGAGGGACAAAGGACACAGTCCTCATTCTGTACAAAAATGAAAACTCAAGTTAAACTGAACACAAGGCTTTATCTGCATTCAGACCAACATCAGCCCTGTCTTTCATCTGAATGAGGCCGCTCTGTCAACACAGACGGCTATGGCAAAAAAAAAAAAAAAGAAGCAGGGTCACTCTCTGATGTGATGAGAAAATTCATTTGGTGTCTATGCAGTCAGATTTGTTACATAATTTGTCTTGAAAGAGCCCTTTAAGAAGTACAAGGAGATATTTCACCAATACAGCGGCCACATTTTCAAGGAGAGGTTTACACAGGAGGTTACTATGGTTACTGCTTTATGGGGGCAAGCTTTAACTATGCTGTTCCTGATGCTTCTAGCCCTTGACCCAGTTCGAGAACAAAATCAAGGACCTGAGGAAAAAGTCGTTTCTAAGGGAGCAGAGGAATTACAAGACTCAATACACATATTCCTGGTCCAGATAACTCCACATGATTCTGAATGAAGACCGAAAGCCATCAGTAGGCGTCTAACAAGAGTAACCCGGAGAAACTGCAACAATCCATTTGGTCCATTCCTCTTTTTCTGATGAGAGATTTCCACCTTTAAAATCTCTGAACAGCAGACCCCCAAATAACTACATCACACAACAAAGTGCACTTAAATGAGTCATAAAAAACAAGAAATGACCAAATCAACCCCATCAACCATTTTAGATAGATCGAGAAGCTCTGGCTCTTCCAGTCCAGCCTGTTGTCGAAGTGGACTTGGACACAGAAATGGTGTTTACGTTAGTCCTGGTCCTTCTAACATCCACAATTCAAGAGCAGGGTGTTGTGGTCCACCAGGTCTCTGTATTCTGCCTCCCGTCCAAGAAGAGTCATCTGAAAACCTCTGTCAGACGACAGGACTCAGAGTTCTGGAGAGTACTGGAAGTCGGAGGTTTACATGGTGAAGAGGAAAAGTGAGAGGGCAGTCCCTTGCGGTGCTCAGACATACATCCCCGCAACCGCACAAACCGCAGCCTGTCTGTGTGTCAGGTAGTCAGTAATCTAGGAGGTTGTGGAGGCGTCTACCTGGAGCTTCTTTCTCAGCGGGATGGGCTGTGAACATGTGAAAGGCAGTAGAAAATCCAAAGGACATGATTGTCACAGTGGTGCCTGCTTTGTCCAGGTGAGAAAGTGTTTGTTGAAGCAGCAGGTAGATAACGGCGGCGTCAACTCCAATCTGAAGGTGTTAGGCAAACTGCAGCAAGCTCAAAGGTGCCACATGAGGTCAACATCAGTCTCTCCAGGACTTTTGTCATGTGGTTGTAGTCGTTGAAAGCAGATGGAGACAACTTCTTGGACACTTTTCCTGCTTGAATGTTCCTTTTGAAAACCATAGACAGCAATACGTTGAGCTAACATGCTGATTTTTCTGTGCAGCTGTGGGGACCCCTCAGGTTTGTTTAAACTCTCATTGGCTGCAGAAGCTCATTTATCTTCCTGCTCACAAATATGGATCCAAACACAGGAGGAGGGACAGTAAGCCAGTTAATGTGAACTGAACTGCCATGCTAGCACCACCCACCAAGACCGTGTCGATCTGTCGGATGACATCAGTACATCTGCCTTCCTAAGCTGATTTTCTGTGTCAAAGAATAAATACCAGCACCGCCGATACAGACAGAATCTGTATGACAAGAGCACTTATTAGTATCAGAGACAGCCTGCTGTGATGTGGAGAAAATACGTCAAATTGTCTGGATATATTCTGTCCAGTGTCAGGATAGAAATGAGTAATTTGTTGAACTATTTCTGTGAGATGATCGTCAGTGAAGTTATTTGTAGTTTCTGTGGTTGCCATGGAGAGAGCAGTATTCCCTGTTGTGTCATAATTTTTTCCAACACTACAACATATTGGCAAAACAGAGAAAAAGAAAAGAGTGAAGTTATAACTATAGATATGAAAAGTGGACTACAGTTTATTGTTGTTTGTTATTGATGGTAGTAAAAGCAAAACAAAACTACTCAGATGGCATGTTTCATTCCAAAGGAAATATAGTGTGCTTCACAGCAATATGTACACACGCCTACGTGGTGTACTAGGAAAAAAAATACACATCAAGTACAATTTTAAAAATGCACACACAAAAAGTAATCGTGTACAAGAAAAATATGTTTTTAAGTTGTAAATTAATTCTGCTGAGACTTCCTTAAATGTTGCTAATCTATTTTTAGGGCAATACATTTTCTAGATTAGCTTTATATCCTCTCTTTATTTTTTCTATTCTGGATTTTTCTTTGGGAGGGCGCAGAGAGAATTTATGCAGCTGAGGTCCTGTGAATGTTTCTCTACAATTGCACTGAAGATATAATGGTGTTGTTCGATAAAATGCTGCACAAGTACCACACCTCCTCTTTCCATTCTACAACACACTGCACCTGAACCAATACAAACAAAAGCAGTTTCACCAACATTTTAATTCTTGGATCGAAGTTAAACGAACCGGCCCTTCGTACATTGAAATGAGCTCATGTAGCTGCCTCAGTTAGCAAGAGGCGAGCTGAATTCATTAAAAATGTGAAAGCCGGACGCAGTTGGCTCGGCTTTTCATTGATTAAATCCATGTCATTTCACATAAAAGCCACAGAGGTGCTTTCACACTTAATGCTCAGTGTCTAATTGTAGAATACGTCCCTGTGTTGTACTCAGCCAACCCCAGGTCATTCATTTGTATAAATTAAACAGCGTAATGACTGTTTCAAGTGTGCAGTATTGCACTGCCTAGAATGTTATTGTTCCACTGTACATTTCAGAGTATATCTTTGAGGATTCTGCTGCCACACAGCTACATTTTAAATGAATATGAACCAGCTACATGTGTGGTTGTATTCATTCAAAAAGAAAGATAAGGTAAAGATAAGTCTTGTAACACAGGATATGTATCAAGAATAAAGGACTAGAATGGCTGCAGATTATCAGATCATATTTGCCCAGGACAGGACGGACAGGAATAAATAATTTGATAGTTCTTTTAATTATAATTTCCCACAGCACTAAAGCAGTAAGCTTTGGCCCTCATTCCTGAATTAAGGAGCCATTAAGCTAATATCAGTGCAGTTGAGGTTTATTTTCAACTTAATTTGAGTGTGATGGAGAGCATCCAGAAGTTGGGTTACTATGGTTACCTGCATCTGGAGGTGGCCTAGTTATCTTAGTGACTCATGTACAGCAGGCCTTCAGTCCTTCAAACGACCCCATCTTCCTCCCCCTCCTCCTCCTGCTCCCTAACTCACCTTAAGAGGAGACACACCTCCTCTGGCACAGATGCACAAACAGATGTACTGATCTTATTGCTGCACTCAAACAGAGCTGTTATCTAATTTTAACGTTCTTCAAGGAAAATACTCCTGCTTAAAAACTGATAATATATTTGCTGATATTCATTTTCACACATGCTAGCAGTACGGCTCTTGGGAAGGCAATGTCCATTGTTAGGTTGTTCAGTTCAGACTGAAATAGCTTGACAGCTATTGGATTGATTGTCATGGATGGATTGCACAGTTATTTAGCACCACCAGTGGTGGACAGTTTCTAATTCAGTGAAATTTTGTATGGACATTCATGGTTCCCAGATGATGTATCCTAATGACTTTGGTGATCCTCTAACCTTGGTTCACATTTATGGTTTTGAGAGAAATTTCACACATGGTCTTGTCCTTTTCAGGAAGAACTGTAATAACTTTAGTTTAATTTGTATATACTCAGGGTGATGTCCAAATGCTGAATAGCAAAACAATGAATTTGGTGTTTGTTCCATCCGGGATGTTGATATTGTGGACCTACTGTATGTCTTTATTTTACAAATAAACTGTCCAAATTAAAGAAGACAGTGTTCATCTCTACAGCAGATTACTGTAACATGAATTTAATTTGTAGCCCATTCATAAATGTGTCGTCTCTCCTCACCACAGTAACTGCCCGTGCTCCCTGGCTGCAGCCCTGGCCAGAGCCACAGCAGACAGCATCCTGCAGACTGACCTCTCCATCCACCACCTCAATAAGACTGTAGAAGATGGAGCTGACCCACTACCACGTGAGTCCTCGGGGTGGGGGTGGGGGGGCTGCTCTCTCTCTCTCACACTCACACATACAGAGGTACAGACAAATTAGGTCTCTCTCTCACTTCATCCCACACACATACACAGGCATGTAACCACGAGGGCTTTGTCCCAGTTCTCCCCCGCAAAGCTGCATTAAGTGGTATTTGACCGCTAGAGGGCAGGAAGTAGACTCCAAAGCAAACTCACAGCTATATGCCAGGATATACTACATTCACCACGAGCCAATAGAGTATCATTAAAATGGTCACCAGGCTTCGTCTAATCATATTTTCATTACAGTGGCAGTCTAAGACCTATGTTCTGTTAATGTGTATATTACAATATACAGCAACTATACTAAACATTAAGTCAAATTAGATGGATATAGACTGAGACTTAAATAATGTTGATTTGATGTTGATGAAATACAGCATGCAAGGAAATACAATTATATTCAGCAGTCATCTGTTGAAGCGGCACTAATCTGTCTTTTTATATTAACAATCGATCAAAGGATTATGTGTAATCTGAAAGAGGTCACTCATAGTGATGAATTGTAGTTTATTTTAAATCAGTCCCACATACATCCCCAGTCCTACATGCTGGAAATACCCACAAGAGCAGCAAACGTGTATTAATCCACTGCTGAAAATAGTCCCTAACAAATGGTCTATTTACCCCTGTATAATGATGTTTATACAGGGGTATAATTATGTTTTAGGAAATTACTGATGCTTTTTTTTGTTTGTTTGTTCTTTTTTTTTTTTAAACAAATGAAAGTATGTACTAGGGGCCTGTTTGTAAAGATTTATGTCCTCAGTTGTAATCAATGGCTTTTGGGCTGAGTGCCACAGATAGGAAAAGGAAGTACTGACAGACTGCAATAACAAAAATATAGAACACTGCCAATCTTATCCTTTAAGATCAGTCAAATGCAGGGAGACAAAACTCTCCACAGAGACTCATAAATTATAACTGAGCCCTCTGGAGTATGGATTGTTTTACACTTTCAGTATATTGGTTTTTGTCTTTGTTTAGCAGCATTTAAACTGTCCTTATATGCACAAATCTGACTTTGACAATTTAACAAAGAATAAAACTGCCAGGATCCTAAAAATACACAAAAAATGACCCAGGCACCTATAAAAATGTACAACTCTTTGTCAGTCATAAAAATATCATAGAACAGTTCAAGCACTATATCTGGCATCAAGGGCTGCTCATAACATTGCCCATAAATGACTGAAATATTAATAATTCACATTTAAAATTTTAAAAACATGTGTCATGGTCTACAGACGTAATATAGATATTGTGCACACAGCATTTTCATCTGGTCTCTTTATGATATGTAAGTAGTTATATGTTATGTAACTATGGACTAAGTTATATGTTAATGTAAATAAAATATGGTCAGTGTATTCTCACATTAAAAGGCGTCATCAGTAGCTGAAAACATCACAGAAAAATATTTCAATACAAACACTGAATTTGTAGATTTTTTCAAAGAGCCATCATTGCTGTTTTTCCTGTGTGTGCTTTCTCAGAGTTAGAACTTCTTGTGTTACATAACAGCCGATCACATCCTGTTTGATGCTGCCTCACCGCACTCTGCTGTTTGTTTTTTTCTTCAGCTATTTGCAAGGTGTTATGGGTGGTGCTTGCTGCCAGATGCAGTGCTGAAACATCTCCATTTGGAGCATGAGTGGGGAGGGGCTGAGCAGCCAGTTCACAGAGTGAAGTTTAGTATTGGGACAGTGTTTGACGTGTTTGTACTTTCAGAAGGTGGAGGGGTGAGGGTGAAGGGAGGAAATGGGACACTTTCTCTCTATCTCACTGATGCCATATTTGGGAGAGTGGAGTGAGAGAGAAGACAACGGCAAAGACAGGATAGACTATTATACCTGCAGCTAACATTAGTAGGTCAAGCCCATGTACTCATAGCCTGTGTCTTGGTTAGTGCAGAGAGCTGAAGAAGCCTTGATGCCACCTCTGGGCTCAGCTCTGTTCCACCTTACCTCTGCAACTCAGTGCAATATCTCAATGAGGGTTTCTTTCATCTGCCTTTCTGAAAAAGTAAAACACGTCCTTGGGGCTATTACTATCCACAACGGCATAATTTCCACTGGGGATGGGGACTTTTCACAATTCAATTTTTGACAGCAGAAAATTAAACTAAAACTTTCACAGTTTTATTGTTTAACTCCTGGCACACTTATCTGAGCTGCCTTAAATTTGTATCGTGCACTCACAGCAGTTAAAAGTCCGAGTGAAATTAAATGGCTTTTTTTGTCTGCCATAACACATACAAATCTGCTCTGTGAATCAACTGGTCTGTGTTTTCCTTCAAGAAAAACTGAGAAACCAAAAGGGAAAAATTTATATTTTATATTTTATACTTGTTACGGTGCCTTCTAGTTTTGCATCACTTTGATGGAATACAGTCCAGAGAAGATGGAGAGATTTTGTCTTTGAGCTATGAGGAGCCAATGTCTTAACATAGAAGTAGTGTATTAATTATGCGGTGGAACACACTGAACATACAAAAGAGTGGATTATACTGCAAGAACATGACGTTTCTACAATCCTTAGAAGGAGCAAATTACAAAGCTTTCAGAGCCACCTATGAAACCTGAACAGGGGTGTTTGATGTTCAAAAGACAGATTTTTGGTGGAGTATTCCTTTAAACTCACAGACTCATGAAACTTGAACTCTGAAGCTAACTTTTGCTGGTAAGGGCCACTGCAAAACCACAATGAATAGCAACATAAGCAAACCAAAAAAGGTGACATAAGAGAAATTACTTAGCATACATACAATAAAGTATATAGACCGTTTGATTCTTTGTGTGTGTGTGTGTCTTAGAGATGGAGTCTGTGAAGCTAGCCCGGCTGGTGTTTAATAGACTTTTTGAGATGTGCTGCCTCTGGCTGAAGGAGCTGCCGTTCCGCCGCCGTCCACAGCCATACTACGAAACATCCATCCATGCCATCAAGAACATGAGGCGTAAGATGGAGGACAAGCATGTCATCATCCCTGACTTCAACACACTCTTCAATGTTCAGGTAGCTATTAAATTCACTATGTACATGATTGTTATTGAATGTCTTTTTTGAATTTGATTTTCTTGGATTAGATTTTTTATTTTTGTCAGCCTGGTTCAGCAGCATCTCAGATTAATCCGCACATGATCACACCTACTGACTGACATGTTGCTGTTTCTCAGGATCAGGAAGAACAGGCTTTCTTTGCCGTGTTTGACGGTCACGGTGGCGTGGATGCTGCCATTTATGCTGCCAATCATCTCCATGTCAACTTAGTTCGTCAGGAATCCTTCAACCAGGACCCCAGCGAGGCGCTCTGCCGAGCCTTCAAAGTCACAGATGAACGCTTTGTTAAGAAGGCTTCACGAGAGGTAACCACATCAAGAGCCAAACGCTTTAAAATTATAAAGCAATATAGTACTAACCAGTGTAAACCTGTGGATGATGCATAGTAATTCATGGTCATGTTAACTGAACTGTATTCGCTTACTAATATAAACTAATATTGGTAGTTCTAGTACTACTATTATTACGGTTACCACCACTACTAATCCTGCCTCAGTACTACTACCACTACTATCATACAACTACGATTACGAGATATGAGTGAAGCTTCTCCCAAGTCTTCAAACTCCTCCTCAAAGAGGGAGGAAATTTCTCAGAATGTTTCTTCCACCTTCGTCCCCCTCCCCTGCTGAACACAGCTTGGGCCAGGCCTTTCTTTCCCTTCTTGAGTCATTTAATGGTTTGCCAGAACTTCATTGAGGCCAACTAAAAGTCCTGCCACATAGCCCCCCAAAACTCCAACACCCAGGTTTTTTCATCTGTGACCACGGCATCTGTAGACCTTCTGGCCTGCTGGCACCCATCTGTTGCTTCAGGAGACCCCAATACCAACCATGTCTGGGAGATCTCCATCTTATGCTTATGAAATCATTGGTGTCCAGCATAAGGTTCTGAGGTTGCTGCCACAACAACCTTCTGACTGCAACTCAGAGTGTCTGCCTCCATAATGGAGACCTTGAACATGGCCCACTTGGATTCCATGTCTCCGACCTCCCACAGGATGCAAGAGAAGTTCTTCCAGAGGTGGGAATTAACGACCTTGCAGACAAGCACCTCAGCCAGCCATGTTTCCAGTTCACCCTCACTACATGTTTGGGTTTACCAGGTCTGTCCAGCAATCTCATCTGCCATCTGATCCAACTCACCACCAGGTGGTCATTAGTTGGCACCTCTGTTCCTCTCTTCAACTGAGTGTCCAAGGCATACGGCCACAGATCTGATGATAGGACCACAAAGTTGATCATTAATCTTAGGCCTTAGGTTTTCTGGTGCCAAGCACACCTATGAACCACCCTATGCTCAAATGGTGTATGTTAGTACAGAAGTCCAACAACAAAACAACACTCAGGTTCAGATCAGGCAAGCCATTCCTGTCAATCACCCATTCTAGGTATCACGTTGTTCAACATATTCACACATTTACAGCCCATTTTCATACTATAATGGCCTCTTTTTTAGTAAACTGATGACCCTGATCCAGTGAAATAGGGACACCATTCCTCTATGAAGTGGTGTTAGTGCAGCTGCTGCTTGCTTTAGGCTGAATACTGTAACATGCGCCTGTGTTTGGCAGAACCTGCGTTGTGGCACAACAGGTGTGGTGACGTTCCTGCGGGGCCAGACGTTGTACGTGGCCTGGTTGGGAGACTCCCAGGTCATCCTGGTCAGGAGGGGACAGGTTGTGGAGCTGATGAAACCACATAAGCCAGACAGAGAGGTAACCACTTATACACACACACACACAAGCATCTTCATACACCATCAGGCACAAATCATTTCCACTGTGTACAGATTTGATTTGGATTCTGCTGCTGAAAGTGGTGAATCTCGGTGGATTGGTAGATTTTGAGACCTTATACAGTATACCATCATTAAGTTACATATCAACAACAGACATGTATTAATTTGCAATATGCATGTGCACAGATTTTTGTCTTGCTTCTTAACTTATAAATGGGGCTTGAAATATTAGATAATTTGAATGTTTATTAACAAACTACATCAGAAATATATAAACACCTGTGCTATGTTGTTTCAGGGATTTTATATCAACCCAAAACAATGATATTATGCTCTTAAAGCAAAAAACTTGACATATTGGGAAATATGCTTATTCACTTTTTTCTCAGATGAGAAGATCGATACCACTCATGTGTCTGTCTTGTCTGATATGAAGCTACAGCCAGCAGCCAGTTGGCTTAATTTAGCACCAAGACTGGAAACAGGAGAAAATAGCTAGCCTGACATGACAGTGGTATCTGTATCAATCTTCTCATCTGACTCTCCAGAGAGTGAATAAATGTTTTTCCCAAAATGTTGAATTATTCTTTGCACAGAGCATACAGATATTAATGTTTACAAGCTGTCTACAACCATTTCTTAGTTGTTACTGTGCTCTTGTAAATTCTGCATTTCAAGTTATGTTTAAGTTTTTTCAAGTAACATTCAATACAGTATATATTCATTAATATATTGTGGTAAGAGTGTGACCATCACTTTACAACAGAGGCAGGTAAAGCACTGCACTGAGTCATTTGCTGCAGAAAATGGCAGGATCAGATTGTTATGTACCATGTGTCAGTCATCACCATTACAACTAACTGCTAACGCCAGTGGTGCTTTGTCTCTCTGCAGGATGAGAAGCAGAGGATCGAGGCTCTAGGAGGCTGTGTGATCTGGTTCGGCACATGGAGGGTTAATGGCAGTCTGTCCGTATCCAGAGCAATAGGTAAACTATCAGTTTAGTCAGACACTTGCTCACAAAAGTCCACTCGTTCCACTCAGATCAGCTGCAAAGTTGTTGCTGTTGTGAATGCTGATAACAGCAGGCCCTAACAGACTAACCTGTTGCCTGTCTCGACAGGGGACTCAGAGCACAAACCCTACATCTGTGGTGATGCAGACCATAGTATCTTCCCACTGGACGGTTCAGAAGACTACCTGATTCTGGCCTGTGATGGCTTCTGGGACACAGTGAGTCCAGATGAGGCGGTGCGGGTGGTCAGTGACCACCTCCAGGAGAACGCTGGAGACACCACCATGGTGGCCCACAAGCTGGTGGCCTCAGCCCGTGATGCGGGCTCTAGTGATAATATCACTGTCATAGTGGTCTTCTTGCGGGACCCACGCTCCCCGCCACCCACCAGCACCGAGGATGAGGAAGAGGGTGTGGTGGAGGGAGAGGTGGAGGAGGAGGAGGTAGCAGAGGTAGAGGAGGAGGAACAAGAAGAAGAGGAGGAGGACGAGGCAGTCAGGGTAGAGCGCGGCGGTGGTGAGGGAGGCAGCACTGCGGACATCGGGGGGAAGGGTCGCGGAGGCTGGCCCCTGCAGCAGTGCTCGGCCCCCGCTGACCTCGGCTATGAAGACCGAACGGACTCGTTCACGGACAGAACTAGCCTCAGCCTGCTGGGGCCATCGCTGGAGGGCCGCATCTCCCTGACCCGAGGGTCACGGCAACCCTGCTCCGACTTTAGCCCCGACCTCTTCACAGCCTCCCACATCTACCGAGAAGAACGCCCACTGAGGCGCAGGTCCTGTATCCCTTTTCAGGAGCCCAGCATCTCTAGCTTCACGGACCCACTCTGGCCCCAGACAGCCATGCTGCTGGGCCAGGCAGTGAGGCGAAGCCGCAGGCTTGGTTATGGTAGTCGCCTATGGGGCCGGAGGTGGCCAGGCAGATCCAGGGAGCTGCTTGGCCTGCTTTCATCTGGTAGCCTGCTGCCCTGCATGCAGCGCTACACCAACCAGAGGCCTGGAGTGGCAGTGCCTCACCTGCCCCATGATGCCACCATCTGAAGAGGTGACCCAAACCAAACCATTTCCTCCATTTATTCAGTCCTGCTCCCTCCCCCCTCAGCCCACCCACCCACCTCTGCCTTCAACAACACGTCTTTCTTTGATAGTAGGTAGTTGTGGCTCCTGCAGTCGTTACGTGATTATTGAGTCTCTGTCGGAAGAGTGGTGCTCTCTGTCCTTAAGCCAAAATGTTTCCAAATGTAAGCTGGCCACTGAGCACAAGCCCTGCTCCTTAATGCTATAGGTAAAGCGCAAAACTGCATCCTCTCCATTGTGACCATTAATCAGTCAATATGAAGCCAGAGCTGGAAATGCAGCTTATTTAGATGTGTTCAGACTGAATGTGAAATGAATCACAGAGGCCGGACCACTGCTTACAAAGTCTGAGAAAAGATTTGAAAAATGTTTCAGCTGTCTTGAGCAGTGTGACTTCTTGAACAAGAATAAATGAGAAGGTTTAGAGGTAAATTTTATCTGGCTGGACATTAGTCTGTATTGGATTGAATTGGTTAGGCAGAGGATCACTTGCATTCAGTTTGAACACTTGTTAACTTTATAATGCTTGGTTGCTCCACAGTCTTGGCAGTGTCTTCAGACAGAAATTATGTATTTTGGAGGGGAGGAAAAAGCGTTGTAGGACAAATTAGTTGCTCTCTGGTACATGAGAAAGGAAAAAAATCTATAAGATCTTATAACTTATTAAGCTTGCAGAAAAAGTGAGAGTATAAACTACTTTGCCAAAATTATGCAGACACCTGAACTTTACACCTATATCTGATAGCTGAACATATCACTCCAAGAGCATTATTGTGCTGTTATAACTCCCATCACTTTTCTTTGAGATTTTTTTTTTGTTTTGAAGATTTTGGAACCAGGCTGCAGGGATTTGCTCTGATTCAGCCACAACAGCATCAGTAGGGTCAGGAGATGATGTTAGGTGAAAGTAGAGCTGACCGATACTGGATTTTGAAGGGTAGCACTGATATGAATTTTTGAGATCCAATAAGGATATATCCTGCATTTTTGATTTTGAATATAAACACAATACTAAACAATTTTGATAAGAAGCCTTGAAATTTGATTATTAAAGAATTGCAACAAAGGTATGGACTGAAATAATGAATTTTACAGTTGAAAAATAAACTTGTCAGTGCTCCTTGGCGGGCAAACTATGTAACTGAGACACGGTTTCTAACCTTCCAGATATATTTGTGAAGCTAATATGAGTCATAAATATTACCCATGCTGATGAATTGGTCTTGCTCTGGTTGAAAAAGGAAAAGTATCATTGTAGCTTGTATCATTAAGTTTTCCCTTCACTGGAACCACAAGGTCTAGACCAAAACCTTGAACAACACTACAAAACGAGAAGTACACAACATACTTCACCTCAAATGACCGACCCACACATATATTAGTGTGCACTACAGAGAAAGGACAGCCTTTCAGCCATACCAGCCAAGTGAGAGAGGTTGACTGTGTGATCACTCAGCTCTATTATTTCTCTTTCCTTCTATTTTATGTCGCCCAGGTATAAATGCAGGGTGAGGTGACACATATCATCTTTTGTCTCAAGACAGCTGTCGAGAATGTCAAGCGACTGAGCATTATATTGAGCTCTAATGGCGCAGCTCGCCCTCTTTGTGCTCTCAGCAATCCTTTGGTGGCAGATGAACAAAGTTCAAAGTTGCTCCTGATTTCTGGGACTGAAGGCGCATGCTGTTCTGCCTGCTCCCATAAAGTCACTGACCCAGCCATTATCCAGCCACAATTTGTCTACAGATAAAAGCACTTAACACTGGATTATAAAAGATTAGCAGTCATTTACCTGAATAAATGCTTCATGTTGTCCAGTATTCCAGATGGGGATATACTCCAGATGGGTTTTTTGAGGAATGGAGGGGTATTTAAAAATATATTTTTGTTATAGTTGGTGTTGGGCCACATAGGTGTATTTCAAGTGTATTTACCTTCACACAAAACCCACTGAACAGTACAAGTATTTTCCAGCAGGCATGGTAAATGTACAAATGTTTAACATTGGGCCAGGATAGCTGAAAGCTGCAGAACACGTGCCTTCCATATGTGTGAGCCTACTTCCTTTACACACACATTCACTAATTATTAAAATTAGGTGTTAATACCACTATTAAGGACAAGTCTGGCTTGTGCTTTCAAAGGAATATTTTGACATTTTGGGAAATATGCTCACTTTCTTTAGGATTTAATGCTAAGCTAAGCCAATGATTTGCTGACTGCAGCTTCTTATTTAGCGTACAGACATGAGAGTGACATTAATCTTCTCATCATGAAAGTGAATAAGTCTGTTTCCCCAAATGTCCTTAAAGACTAATAGTCCTTTGAATAACATAAGGAGAATCTGTCTATTTTTGGTTGCCTCATGGCCTAAGGTACGAGAGCAGAGTTTTCTATGTGTAAATAAGGTTGCGATGTTAACAGCCGCACACAACAATACTACACAGCAAACATCCCAGTCATTGCCAACTCCAAGATAGCTCCCACTGTCAGAGTAATCCGCTGAGGCTGGCTCCCATGGCCCCACAGCACCTTTATAATTGGATCCTTCACTGATCTGATCTAGATTCTACAATGGAGTGCCCCCTCTCTGCTGTCTAACACGCTGCTGACAGTGCTGCACTTCAGTTATGTTATCAAGTCATAGGAAACCCAGTCTTTATGCCACCTTTCATAAGACTGCACTTGCCTACAACACCTGGCTAAAACATTTAAAAAAAATGTTTTACACTGATATTTATTGATTTTAATATATCTAACACCAAATATATAATAGGTAGTCCATCTATGGAGTTCCTCTTTAACTCTAATTCATAATCAGAATTAACAAACAGCTATGTAATCATCAAATAATAACCCTCCTACTGATTTATATGATGATATATAAAGAAAAATTCAATATTATATTCATATTAATCCCTCTCTGATAAGACTCTTAACACCCACACCTAGTTAACTTGGTGAGACTGATCTATGGAAAAACTTCTGTCACTTTGCATTAAATGTGTAACTTTCTTTCAAAAACACACCATAGCATTTCTGTATCTAACCATACTCAATTACTGTAAACTAACTATTCCACAAATTTACCATGAAAACTACTATAAAAGTCAAATGTAAAGCCTGAGCCACATTAAGTTCATCACTGATTGTCAGTCAAGTACCACAAATGACCCTGTTCCCATTAACAAGCCTAAACTCCTTTTGTTCCCTCTTTACATTTTTTTTAATATTATTTGTTGTTGGAGCAATTGATGTTTGCTAAGCCCCACCCTTGTTGCTACGCCTATCTGGCTTTCTGTTCCCCCTCCGCTCCTAACACTGTTTACAATAACAGTGACTGATTTATCACATCAAATTCATGGTAATTGTTGAAACAACTGATCCAACTGACAAATGCAAGGATTTTTGCCAGCTATCTAACGTAGGAAAACAAATCCTGAAACAAGAATGCTGTTGGGGGGTCTGAAATATTCTAGCTGTATGATATCACACTAAACGACTGAGGCATGTCCCAGGCAAAAAGCTAGCATCACCAGCTGACACATGCTTTACTGTATGACAAGGGAAAATGTAAAATCAGACAATTATTTCCTTGGGACATAACCCTGTCTGATGGAAAAGTATACTTGGGCAAGCAACACAGAGGGTATGAGATTTATGCTCTATTGTTTGTTTCTCAAACAGTGGGTTTGACTGAAAAGACTGAGGATGAGGAGGAACCAATGTGTTTGGTAAATGTAAGGCTGTCTCCGGTGAAGATCAGGCCAGAGTTGCTGGAGCTGCTAACGTTACACTATACATGATACAGAACGTTTGCTGCTGATGTTAGAGCAGAAAAACACACACATAAATCATTTCTCTATACTTTTGTCTTGTGTTTTTGGGCTTGGAAAGGGTAACAAAGTAACATGTCCTTCCTAGCTACGGTTGCTAAACTGTGATTGGACAATTGCTGATCAGGGGTGGGGTTTACCAAACGGTCATTTGGGCGCATTAATTATTCCCCAACACTCCCTAACATTGTAACATTGTCACTCCCCATTCTTCAGTTGATGCAGTGAATTTCCAAATGTCAGGATGTTAGTGATAACCAGGTTCTGTAAATCGTGCCTCCACTTTCCTGGCCCAGACACTAGCTGACGAACCGCCCAGCTGGTGTGATATCAAAAGAAGTGATTTATCCGACAACTGGTACTGGTTTGTCGTCCCTGACACAGAGGGCCGCCACCTCCCCCTTTCAGTCTTGCTGGTAGATGGGGACTAATGTTGGAGTCTCCCATAACCTTCCTGTGGACTGACTAGTGAAGAGCATCAGACTGTCAGTGGAGCAGAATGTACCTCATGTCTCAGAAAGTCCTCAGAGACTCAGTGGGTCAACATGAGGAGTTTTTTTTTTTTTTTTTTTTTTTTTTTTTTGAAAGGGGGGGGTGATTCTTCATTTCGGGCGTGTCTAGCTATGAGGAATGTACTGTCAAGAAACTCAACTCAGCAAACTTAAGCCACTGGATCCCTTTGTGGAAGTATCCCTACAGTCACTGTCTCTAGAATCGTTGGTTGATACCAGAAGAAGATGGGGGAAGTACCAGAAAACAATGGAAATCACAGTCATTTCAACTATTCACTTGGCCATGGATGTTTATGTATATTACGAGTACTAATTGTGAGTTGAGCGAGTGCTGGAGGAGTGTATATATAATAATTCTGTCTTGTAAATCAGTGGTTTTAATCCATGCTTCACAAGGCCCGACAGATGGCTCAGATGTTGACTTTAAAGAGTCAGATCTTGGACTGTCAAAATCTCCTGCCACCAGACTGAGGTGGAGGTGAGGATGTGATGTTGTCGAACAGCCCGGAGGGCATCAGTCTATAAACTCTGGCTCTGCCTTCAAGAGCTGCTAAAGCATATAAAGGTGTTGAACCAGTCTGGCTTTCACTGGAGAGTTGTAGTGTCCTATCATGGCCTAACTGCTGTTTCACCCTGCTTTCTCACCATATCAATCTCGGGAAAACATACATAAAGATGTTAATTACTGGCTTAAATTACTGTATCTCAAATCTGCAGCTTTGAGTTTTTTTTTTTTTTTATTGGTATCAGCCTTAAAAAAACATCTTGCCAATCAGATTCTATCAGTAGTTTGTAGGTTGTTATTCCAACTCTGCAGGTGTTAGATGATTAATAAGGCATTGAATAGAGAGGAGGAACACATGAGTAAACTGAGCTGCTGTGGAGTTTGGGCCTCACTTAGAGCTACTGTCTTTCCAGTTGTTTAGATCACAGATTAAATCTCCTACATGGATCATACAGGGCAGTAAACTCTGGAGAAGCAGAGGTGCCACAATGAGACAAAAAGTCTTCTCAAGATCTTGTTATAATGACAAAAACTGATACCAGGAGTCTTTACATATTTTTCTAAATACAAGGAGTGAACAGTTACATAACATTAACAGTCAAAATGAAAATAAAATCAGCTGTTAAAGTTGTTGTAATCCAATTAAAGGATGGAAATGTTTCAGGTAAAAACTTGTTCCAATCACTCTCTAGTCAGTCTCATGTCAAAGATGTTCTAATGAATTTAAAGATGCACCAACTTTTCTGTCTTCGCTCACCAAAAACAAACACGACACCAGCAGTCGTTCAGACATTTACGTTGTTGGTTTTCCAGACTAGTGACCTCTTGTGGTCATGTCAGTAATGACTGTTGTCTCTGACAAACCAAAGGTATCAAAATGTCATGCCGACACTGAGAGGAAAACGTCAGGAAATCTCCAAAGTCAGTTCCTCTGGTGACCAGGCATGTCTGTACCAGATTTCATGGCGGTCCATACAATATCTATTGAGAAATTTCAGTCGTTACCAAAGCGATGGACCAACCAGTATTTCCACAGACAGACCACACTCCCAGTGTGACTAAAAAATATCTTTGTACACAACTCCTCTCATTACAGCAAGATTTTAAATTGAGACTCTTTGTCATTATAATAAGATACTTGGACTTTTGTCATTATTACAAGATGTATTTTTGTTGTGACAATGAGACAAAGTCATCATAATAAATTACATTTCTCATTTGTTGTAACTGGTGGCAGCTCTGTGCTGTTAAGGAAAACTGCTCTGTATGAACCGATACATTGAGGCATGTTGTACTTGTGGCCACGCCTCAGAGCAGCTGTGCAGAGCAGCAGTAGTTTTCTGTCCCCTGTGATTCACTGTTGATTTTTTTCAAATCACTGATGTGATTTCTCAGCAGGTCTTTAGTGCTGCACTTTTCTGAGCTCCGAAAAGGGAGACGTACCACAACACTGCTCGGTGACAAGGAGCCGTGGGTTGCATTCACCAGACCCTTCACCAAAACCCTATGAATTAGTAATACACTGTTCATATCATATTGAAAACTGCCAGGAGTTGTCACTATATGAGCAATAAAAACGTTGTCCATCATTCCTTGTGGTAAATCCTCTAAGCTTGATAAACCCTCACTTGCTCACGCTCTGCTGCCTGCACTAAAGGTTCCTCTGAGTCAGATGTTTCCCTCCCCAATGATGAAAGCAAGCAGAAGTTCAGATCTGCTCTCCCATAATCTCTGTCTAACTATAGGGCCCTCCATGAATCTGCACTGTGTGTCTATGTACACAAAAAAGCTTTTTCTTTTTATCTGTAAGCAATAATGACGTTGCATTAAAAGGCTCTCTGAGGGTTTGTCTTCTGCTGAAGGATGCAGCAAAATGTAGTTCTGTCAGCCATACTTGAAAGGTCACAAAGCATAAATGCTGAGTTCCTGAAGTCAACTTCCCATTCATTTTTCCCATAGAGAATAGGATTATGAGTCATAATCTGCTTTCCTGTGGTAAGGTTCACTTTACATACTCCTACACCTCCTGCGAGAAGTCATCAGTCAGTCTGACTTCACCTTCTCTCGATCACATCACTTAGTCTGTGGCTTAGGTTTTGAGCTCAAACGCTAAACTTATGTAAATGTAAATGTCCATGGAAAAGTGAATGTGAAGCTCTCTTCTTTAAAAAGAATAAGTGATACAGGAGGCAGGACATCTCAGTCGTATCGGCATTCCTCAGCAGCCTGGATATCTGTGCACATTTGAAAAGACTGCCATGAGTTTGGACTTCTTAGACCTTTGCACTCTGTTCAAATGTCAGCCAGTGGCCAATGTGGGTGGGGGTGAAGGGTGTGATCACAAGAAGGCGAGTGCTGCTGACTTGGACCAAACACAGCCCTCTCCTTCTTGTCCTCCAGGCTCGAAGACAAACCCTATGATTGGCTCTTCTTCAACATGCAGGATAGGTTTAAAAAAAAAAAAAAAACAGTAAAACACACATTGAGTACCTGTATTATCTGTGTTCCTGTAGTATATAAATATGTGTACTGTAACTGGTGACTAATTATTATGTATATAAAGATTAGACCAAGTCTCTGGCTGATGCCTTTTCTTTTCCCTCGTCAGTTTGTTTTCTCTCCTCAGGTTAAGTCTCTTTGCTCCTGCAACTGCAGCTTTTTGCCTGCTCCTGACATCACTTATCCACAGGGGCAGATTCAGACACATTTGAAGGAAGAGGGATCATTTAATGAGTAAAAATGTGTGAGCCTATAGTTGGCCACCCCTCAACTCTGTACAAACAGTACTAATTTTACTGTTGAGATTGTATGAAACACTGAAGTTTATAAAAACAACACAAAACCCATTACAAGTCTATGAGTTGTTCCACTCTGCACTTTTATAACTGAGACCCAGAGAGGTCAAATTATTCAATATTTTACAAGAGAATTAAAAAATACAAGTTGGTGTAGCAGAAACTAGATTCTTTTTCTTTTTCTTTCCCGTAAATTATCTCACATCTCCCCAGACTGATCTTGTGACTCCTCTGAGCTGCAGACAGTTGGTCAAACAGGCTCCAGCGTTATGAGAATCACACGACAGAAGGATTAACAGGAAGTAATGTTTTTGTTTAGTCTCAGAAGTGAATAGCAGGAAACCTGCACAAATTATATTTTATGTAGCAAAGTGAAGTGCCAGAAGCCACAGTGTGTGAGGAGCGATGTGATGCTGTAACAGGGCTTTCATGTGGAACAGTGCTGTCTGCTGTTACATAAACAGCTTTACAAAAGTGAGCAGTCCTCCACATTCTTTCTATAAAAAGACTCATCATTTCACCCCACTCATAATCTGGCTTTATTCTCTCCATTCCAGCAGTTTGAGCTTTGAGGAAAAGAGGGCGATGAAATTCAGAGAGGGGAAGAGAACATGAGGGCCCCTCCTCAAGTATGGAGACGAGGAGCGAACAAGGGTTTGACCTGGAGCACTCAGGAGTGGGTTTAGAAACAGTTGACTGAAGGACACACATTTGTAAGATGACTAACAATGTGTCAGGACTCAAATTTGAAGGGCTGGTTCTCTGCAATAATTAACTGTGCAATATCAGTTAATGGCTGCTATTTGAAACTCCACATAGCATACAGCTATGGGTCCCTGGACACAGACATGGAAAAGGCCGCCCACCTGTCCCCAGAAAGAGACAAAACTACAGATAACGTGGCTATCCTTTGTGGTGGTTTTGTGTCTCTCTTCAGTTGTTGTGTCTTTGTGGTCATTTCACATCATCATTCACATCATTAATGGTTGTTAGTTAATGGTTTCTCTTTTTAATTGTTCAGAGTCCCTTTTCTGGGCACTTTGCATCTCATTTGAGTTAGTTTTGTATTAGTTGTATTGTATCAGGCCCTCTATCTCCGCCCCTGGTGGGAGCGCACATTGTTTTTACTGTCATCATGTCCTTCAGTTATCAGTGTTTTGTCAAAGAATTTATCAGACAGTCTAATCATTTTGCCAATGCGCATGCGTAAGAAGCAAAGACTGGCTGACATCCTGCTTCTTCCTGACAAGTGCGTGCTGGGTGACATCCAGTCTCTGGGGACTGGATGTCACCCAGCCATGCTGTCATCCAGCATGTGGGCTTCCTTTAGCTCCACAGCCATATGGGACGTCTGGCTGTGTTAATCAATAATTAGAATCCAATAATAAAACTTACACTATTCTGAAATGGGCAATTCTACATGAGTACTTTTACTTAAAAGTACTTCAAGTGTATTTTGATACTGATACTTTTCTAAGTAAAAATTTAAGTTGTAAGAGTTTTTCTGTACTTTCTATACTACTTCTACATAAATAAAAGATGTGAGTACTTCTTTCATCACTGCAGGAAACATGAGCAGTCACATGATCAGACAGGTTAGAAACAAACCCCCAGGAGAGCCAAGCCTATTTTAACAGATACATTATTAGCTGTAAACATCCATCACTAACAGACTTCAGACTTTCTGCTTCAACTAGATTATTTGATCAATAACATAATAGCCAAAATGACCCAGAATAAACCAGCACTTTCCTTTGATCTTGGGCAAACTGAGCCGAGAAAGACTTTACTGTTATAACCTCACTGACGATGCATCATCTGTGACCCAAATGCAGAGTAATGTGAGACAGAAGACATGAGAACATGGTCATTTCTGGGATCCTAAAACATTTTATTTATTACACAAAAAGGAAATGTACACATCAAATAATGCACAGTGCAGACTGTGAACCTTCAAAACAAAAGCAGCTTTTGACACAACAAGCACAAATAAGAGAAAAGGTTAATAAACGTGTTTCCCACACTTCTGTCGCGTATATGAACGTGTGAAGCAATAGTAACATAGGCGAAGTTGAAATCACACGATCGACTGGACTGGAACTGACGAGGTAAAGACGTTTCAAATATCAGCTTTATCCTACTAGATGATTTAAGATTGACCTCACAGGTCTTGGTGCAAACAAGAAGTAGCCCTGCCTCTTTCAACCCAGCCAATGAAGCCATGCACTTTCAGGCACAAGTACAGCAAGGTCTTAAAATTTTATCTGCCAAGATATTTACAGTGTAAACTAATGACTGTAGAAGTGTACAATATGTAATCTGAATATTTGATCTAAAAAAATTAAGTGGCCTTCAAAATAAGATATGGTTAAATGAAGAGGAAATGCTCCACTTCAGAGTAAATCAACAGTCTTACAAAGTGCAGAAGGTTTCTGAGCATGTTGATATTCTGTTCTCTACGTCATCAGCTGTAACACAGCAAGTCAATGTGATGTTTTCCTACTTTAACACTTGTTTTCTCCCAATAACGTGCACTGTTTTGCAGCAGCCTTTGACCTATGTTTGCTATGTATATCCATGGAGAAGTGGGGGAGTGAGAAGCGTACATGTTAAATAGATTTCTGAGTTTGCTTTCAAATTCTCAGAGTTAAAAAAGACTTTAACTGCACCACACTTTCAACTTTAAGAATCAGTTCAACCAAATTACAAAAAACCAAAACTCTGCTCTGGTGGCATCTCAGCATGCAGAGTTTTCTTATTTGTCCAGGTGTGGAAGATATCTGTCTCTGAAATATCCACCTCCTCACCAACACAATAAAGCTAAATGGAAAATGATTTGTGGTGCTCTCAGCATGGAAGAATGACATTTGAATTGTCTCAAAATGTCTGCTAGAAACATCTCCTGCTAGAAATAAAATGTTGCTGTTACTCTGGGCAACAGAAAACACCATCAACAGTCTTAAGTATTTCCAAATCAAAACTGTTGACAGTGTGTCCTGTGGCTTACCGACAGTAACAGGAACTTGTTTTTTTTTCAGAGCTCCACAAATTTAACAGAAAAATAACAATTTTGATAATGCAATCAGTTCTTGCAAAAACAACAAAAATTCACTGGTTCCAGAGACTTGAATGTGATTTTTTTTCTAGTTTTCTTACTGTTCTAGGATTGTATGATGAGTGGGTCTGACAAAACAAGACAATCTTTAGTTGCAGCCCTACATTCACCTCTGTTGTATTGGAGTGGAGGCAGAAATCTCTTTTTAGTAAGACTTCAGCGCTGAACAAAGACTAGTGCTTATGTGTTTATTAATTAAAGCTAAATACTATTTAGCTGCTTCAGTATCAGGGTCCTGGTGTTGTTCATGCTGGCTCACTGTCACACTGTCATGGCTCACGTGTTTGTAACAGAGCTATTGTAAACACGATTAGTGCTTTTCCCTCTGTGAAAAGTCAGAATGTCTGCTGTGAAAAAGTACTGTTTGATTAGGTGAAAATCTACAGTCTGAGGGAGAGACTCAGCCTTTGTGTCAACACAGTGGGAACTGAAGAGAGGAGCAGATGTGGCTTTTGTTAACTTTAGACAGAGCCAAGCTAGCTGCTTCCCTGTTTGCAGTCGTTGTGCTAAGCTAACCAGCTGTTAGCTGGAGCTTCATACTTAGTGCACAGATGAGAGTGGTATCAATCTTCTCATCCAACCCTCCAACAGAAGGTGAATATGCATATTTCCCAAAATGCCGAACTATCCCTTTAGGTGAATGATGATGAATAGCTGTAGGTCAGATCAGGGATGTCCGAGCAGATGTCAAAGCAACAACACCTCTGTGGACATCGTTATGGCATCAGATCTGCAGCACACTTCAAAGTTTCAGCCCACAAAAAGCAGCTGTTTTATAATGCATGTAATTCTGTGTCACTTAGCCTTTTCAAATGTCAAATGAAGACAGACGTTGCAGTTTCTACTGCGACTGTTATTAAGAGTGAAGACATTTACATAAATATCTAGGAAAGCTAATCAAGGCTTACATCAGCAGAGGAAGCACTGAATTTATGCAGTGTCACTAAAACTGAGTGTTTGAGAAGTGAATGAAGTCTTTCAGCACCAGTGCTGGGAGGTGCAGGGACTCGTCTGAGCGAAGTTGAGTAGGTGTCGAGACTGAAGGCCAAACAGACTGAACTAAACAACAGAACGCCGTTATAAAACACTCTTACTGAAAGGCTACAGATTACGTACAGTTAATCCTCAAACTCCTGCAAATATGTTGTAACAGAAGCTTTCAAACGGTGAAAAGGTAACAGATTTGTGCTGAAAGTTAGTTAAAGTGACTAAATGCCCTGTAGTTCAGGTAAAATCTTATGTTTCAGGTTTGCAAAAAAAACAAAAAAAAAAGCAACGTACAGCAACAGTTTTTATGCCCTTAGCATTTTTAGAGATTCAGTCATTGCACAAATGGTGGTTGTGTTCTCCTCTGATGTTTTTAGTGGCGTAACCATGAAAGAAGTGAAAGTATGTACATCCCTAAATGTTGACGACCAAGAAATGCAGCAGCGTAAAACATCAAACTGCTGAGGTCATCATTGAGCAGTCAAGTCACTGAGTGTAGCCAGAAATACAATGAAAGTCCAATTTTTAGAGAGGTGGCAAAATAGCAGTGATGGTTCTCTCCTTCTCTTTGAATTGGAAGTTTCATTGTATTCACACAATATTATCTGGTTATCTGAAAAGTTCGTAAACTGGCCTGTCATTGGCATTATTTCTGTCATGGTCCAATTGTGAAAATATTCAAGACATTTACAAGAAATGTTTCTGTTTCTGGACAAACAGGTGATCGAACAATCAGGTTGTTGCATTGTCTTCATTTTGAGTTCATGCATAACAAGCAGCTTCTACTCTACAGACCTGTGTAACTAGCATGTGTGTTTTGTCTCTGGCCGTTATTGCATCGTGGTGTGGCCATTGAGGATAAAGCGGTGGGTTGCCAGGTCTGACAGACTCAGAGGGAATCACCTGTCAGCGGGCAGATTCATGTCATCAGACAGAAGCTGCTCTCCTGGAAGAAGGAAGAGGAGAAACAACTCATCTGCATGTTTGTTATTAACTGTTTTCTACACTCGATCTGGAAGGAAACAAGAGCTATGGTGGAGTATTGTAACATGGCTGACGCGTCAACACCTGCGCTGGAGAGACACAAAATTGCGGCAGACGAAACAACAGACAGAAGAGCTGTGTGAAATGCAATATTTTCATCACATTTTCCACATCGTTTTTATTCCTTTAAGATTTGACTGGCACAATTTTAATTACACCATCTTGCTGCGCCCTCTTCTTCTGTAATGTTTTAATGCCAACCAACTGGAGAATTAGCACCAATATTTTGATGAACTGACTCCTACTATTCACATAAGAGCAGCGGATGAGAAACATGCATTCATTTGCACGTTCTTTCCATTTGACTAGAAATTAGACAAAATTTGCACAATATTTAGAAGGAATCCTAACCAATGTTGTGATTTTCTGGCATACAAGAGCCCAGAGACAAGCGGAAAAAACTCCCACTATACCCAGTGTACGCTACCAATGACCAGCTGGTGAACACAATGGGGCTGAAGAGTCAGATATTTCCTTCAGGAGTTGGTGGAGACCAAAAACAGAGCTAAAAAAAGAGTGAATACTTTACTTCCATACATCAGGTGGCTAAAAGCACCACTTGTTTAACTCCTGGATGTGTAAATAAATAACTGTTTGTTTACACTTTCCCCATTTCACCTTAAAAGGTGATGATATGTCAGTGTTGAGGTCACAGCTTGTTTCTGCTGCGCTAATGCGGCCAAAGGTTTAAAAATTGTATTCTGTCCCATTCCATACATTATATAGCATGTGAAGATATGTCACAGAAAAACAAGAAATAACAGATGAAAGACATGTTCCTTGTAATGACACCTACACACTGTGAAATAACATTTTTTTCAAGTTCATTGCATGACACACAAGATGTGTGAGATGCGTTTAAATCTTGGCCACAATCTCTGTCAGGCTGTACGATATAAATTTTGAGGCCTGTCAGACAGTGTGATGATGGAATGTAGTGCTACATGTAAATAGAAAAAATAAATAAAAATACAGATGCTAACTGAGAAATATTTGTGCCACAGCACCGTTTTCATGTTTTAAAAATGTAGCAAAACATTGGACACAGGACTAACACCTCTACACATCAAATAACCTCAAAAGAAGAGGAGGAGAGTGTGACAGGGCTAGGACAAGATGGAAACATGAAATGCTGATTCTGCAAAGCAAGTTTTGTGCTCTGCGTTTTTAGCGATTACATAGCTCGTCACTGTATTCTGTCATTTTATATCAAATCCTCACTGACTGGTTCTTAAACATGGGTCATAGCAGCAGTGACAATGTGGAATATTGGTCTTTAATTTAAATTTTTTCGTCAGTGGATGTGTCGTCAGTGTGACCTTTGACAGATGACCAAAGATTTCTCAACATGTTTTTGTCTGATGATGATGATCGCAATCTTTTGACAGGGAAAGCCAAAAATCATACAGCATTAAAAGGCTTTAATTGTTGATGTCTGACCTCCGCTCCGTGTGTGTGTTATCAGTTATCATTGTGTGTGTGTTGGGTACCTGTGCAGGGAGGAGTTTGGTTGTCGTAGCGAGAGGTGTTGCTCTGCAGAGCCTCGTCCTCAGTGTCACTGTCACTGCTCGTTGCTGCCACCAGGACAGATGGACACTGATCTACAGAAAGGACGAGACAGGATGAGACTGTTGGACCTGTACGTTCTGTCTCTGAATATTATTTAGCTTTTTTCAGTTTAAGGACAAAAATTGAAAGATGCAGAAGACAAACATTTTTACAATTAACTAGTTACTCTTAAAATGAATTTTATAATACCATGAAGATGTTTCGTTGTCGTCAGGTGGCTATTACTGCACACACGAAACAAAAAAATCATTAAACCCATTAATTCCTGAGTGAACTGACCTTCATTTGACTGTGGCTGCGCAGAGGGTCCCTCCAGCAAGGACTGATGGGAATTTCCTGAGCTTTCAGAGTCCAACACGGCTGTTCTGTGGTAGGAAGAGATGAAAGAGTTGTAAGTGTTTTCAGTGTAGCAGTGTAGTGTAAGACACCAGCAATGGCTATATTTTTCTACTGTGCAATGAGTCTCTGAGACGCACCCTAGGGTCCTACTGCCACAGTTCTTGCTGGCAGTCATGTAGCTTGGTCCTCCCAAGGAGAAGATGTCATCTTTTGGCCCCGAAGTCCCATACAGCTGCTGCTCCACTGAGTACTGCTGCTTCGAGGTGGAGGCCTGTTCTGATGAGGAGCTGCTGAGAGACACGAGGGGGCCCTGGGTGCCGTCAGCCTTCAGTACGCCTGGAGCAGAGACAGGAGCAAAGTCACATGATACAAAGACACAAGTTGTGTTCTGTTTGTTGTTCTTTAGTTCAGTCCAGGCAAACAAAACTAGGTGGGAGTTCAGACCGAAAATTACCCAGCATTTTAAAAAAATGCAAGGGACTGCGTTGGGTTTTAGAGAGGAGGAGTACATGGTGTTAAAACAACCTACAGTTTATCATAGACCAGCCATTAGAGCTTCAGGAACTATTTTAAGTCATGGTGGAGCAGCATAGAGGAGAGGCAGACGTTATTTGGAGCAGTATATTTTAAACTCCACTACGTAGATACTTCAACATTCATCAAGTAGATACCTGACCGAGTTAAGTACACTCAGTGATTTTGCTACAGCACATTAACAGCGGCCCACAACCCAAAATTTCAACCAAGGTTATTGTTGATGTTGATGCATGCTACTGAATGTTCTGCTAAAATAAGGAAGTGTACTAGGTGCTCTATCAGCTGAGTACAGGTGTCAGTGCAGCGATGAATCTACAGATTGTTATCACCTGTCTCTGCAGCTCTACTCTGTTCTACGGCTCGTTGTTTTGGTTTTTTCATTCTCACCACTCTCAAATAGTGTTATTTCCAGCTGTAGTACACAGCAAGTTTAAATGGTAATATATACGTTAATAAACTACTGACCCTCTGTACCTCCCAGCCCCTCATTAGGATGCAGGCTGAGCTCTGTGACTGCCTCTGCTCCTCTCAGCTCCTTCTCCATCTCCTCTGGACTCCTCCTCTTCACAACCATGGAGCCACTGCTGTCCAGGACGGGGGAAAGAGATTTCCTGGCTGCACACAGGAAAAAGGAGCATAGACAAATATGTCATTAATTCAGCTCTCCTGACCCAACAACCATGGAGTCAAATGTTACACTCATGAGTCCTGTAAGCCTCGTCATCTGTAGTCTGGTTTAAACATCTGCTGCGCTGCCCTAGTATTTTAGGCTTATATGGAATACAAAGTATGATGAGTTAAGTTGGGGTCATGCCATAAAACATTCTGTATCATTTTAAACCAAAGTACAGAAAAGATTAACTGCTCTAAACATGTGAGAAATTAGTTTGAAAGTCATCTGCTGACAATCCAAAGTGGCAGCGGATAATGATATGTGCTTTAGATATGCCTATGATGATGATTATTATAATGACTAGAGTAATATTAAGAGCATTAAGAGCTAACTTCTCTTATAAACTACTGAGTCAAATGCTGTCAGGTTGGCAGAGGCAACACATACTGCCCTTAACTTCTGCTCTGATGGAAAAAAAAATCATTATGTAGAATCAGCCAATTCAAATTCAAATTACAAGCTTGCACAGGGTTTTTATGACAAGTTTGATTTTACTGAACTGTCACACACAACCATGCAGACAAGGACAAAATTATTTCTAATTTGCTGAACCATTAAGGAGTAGAGTCAGACAGGGGCTAAAGTAAGTGAACAAAAGTCTTTAATTTTATTCAGTTTACTCAGCCCTGGTTCCTTGACAATCTATAAAAATAACTTTGATGAAACTCTGAGCTGCTGCAGCCTTACTTGTTGATACAGCTTTCATTTTTAATGCAGTCTACATCTCTTATTATTGGTTGAATGAGCCACTTAACGAAATGAGATACTACGACAGCACAGCAGTCACATTTGGTGTTTCTCTTCTGACGTCTGTCAGCAGCTGGAGGAAAATATTTGTTTGTCTGGAGGCTGATGGAGCTCAGCAGTGAGCGGAAATTTAGCAGATAATGTTCTGTTGAACACTGATAAGATTCAATGATGTCAGTAGCGGAGATGGCTTGTAGAGAGACAACGACACAGTTTATTATTTTTAAGCCGCCACGCCTTTTCAGACTCACCACTTTCAGCTTGGCCCGTACGAATACTAATTTGTCCACCAGCACATACTGCTGTGAAACTAGCTTGTTATCCATTCAGCTCACTTCTTCATAAAAAAAGACATTTTGGGGGAAACTTTTTCTGTGTTTGTGCACACTTCATGAAATATCACTGGGACACTCTGCAGCATTGTAACTGTAGTAGCAGTTTAACATCATTAGCATTAGCAGTGTGGCAGTTCTCACCAGGGCGGCAGGGCCTGGACCGAGCTGCAGCTGTTCTCCCCAGGAGGTCTAGCTCTCCGGCCTTACGACAAGCTGACAGCTCTGAATCAGTGTGGTGAGAGGGGGCCTCCTCCACACCGAAGGCTCCTGATGGGCCAGGCCTGGGCTCTCCAGACCCCCGAGCCTCCAGCACTTGACTCTTGACATCAGACATCTTGCTGCGCACCTCGGCCATCTGAGCTTTGAGGCGGATCAGGACCCCCGAGTCTGGAGCTGATCGTCGCACCACCTGTGGTCGCCGCTCTCGCTCTTTTCTGGAGTGAGGATGAGCTGGAAGAGACAGGGACAAGAATGGCATCTCTGTGTTTTCATGTTGTGTATGAGACGCCTCTAGACAAGGCTTTACACACTCATACACAAGAACAAGGAAAATGACATCTCCAGTATCTGGCTATGATCACAATCACTGGAGAGAAAGAATAGGAAAAAAATATTCATTTTTTCTGTGGGATAGAGAGAAAAAAGCAAAGTCAGTGTCCCCATTTTATTGGTTTACCCTCTGTCAGCAATAATTGCTGTGCAAACAAAAGGGATGTTTTTTATTTTGGAGGGACCTGTGTGTGGTTTTGTGTATTGATTCTCAGCTAAGCTGAAATGATTTGTTGTCAGTGAGCTGTGAGCTGTGTTTACAGACCTTGGCTGTGCAGAAGAGATACAGGAGGCCGAGGCTGAAGGCCCCACAAAGACTCCATGCTGCTGCGCTCTTTCAGATCCAGTAGCTGGATCAGGATGACTGGGTCGATCTCCAGGAGGCTGTTACTGCCTGGCCCGACAGCACCGCAAGCAGTGGCTCCACTACCACTGGCAGTACGACCAGCAGCAGCACTGCGATGTAAGGGACGTGTGCTGGAGGTGGATCCACCTGCAGATAAAGCAGAAGATCAAACTGTGAATACAAACTTAAGAAACTACAAACTTAGTTTATTTTCATAAAGCTGATACAGTGAAGATGTTTTTATATTTCTGTGCTGTGCTCACTGTTTCTCTGATGTCATTTAAATTTCTTAAGAATAAAGTTCCATTAAAATTTGTTTTCCAACCACAACTTCTCCTTGATACGTATGTAAATCCCATCTGCGCTACCATTAATTCTGCTTTTCAGACGATTAAAATTTTCATGATCAACCTTGTTAACATTTCACCAAACACTGTTCTTTTCTAACTTAAACATAAAGAGTTTAAACTGAGGAAAACATTCATGATTAATACTGACATGGTTTTTGTTTTACTGTTGTTTCATTTCTTTAAATAAATTACCTCTTTGTGACTCGTAAACAAGGATTTCAAATTTAAAGGAATATTTAAGCAAACAAATATTGATTTAATTTATATTGTGATTTATGTGTATGAATAACAGTCATGATTTTTTAAAATACATTTTTCTCAATATCACTGCAACATCTATTTGCAAACAAGATGTTTCAGCTTTTCATGTGAAAGATTCTGTTAATTTAATTTTGCACTGCAAGGCTAAATTCTGTTGTTTTACTAGCATCACAGAAAAACTTATAACAATATAAAAAAAATACACTACACTGCGGGACATGACTGCCAGCATTTTGCTGAGCTTGACTCTCATCTCTAACAGAGTGAACACACACAACCCCCCCACACATGTACACATAAAGACACCAAGTGTTTCTATATCAGCACGCTGCAAGGGGTCCAGTGCAACCAACAATGACTCATCCTCTTCGTGCCTTTCAACACCAACACAGTCAAACACACTGAAGGAGCTGCTCTGAGGCCCACCATCGTATCACTATGTTCTGGTTTTGCAGTTGTAAGACAACACAAATAGATTTGATTCTGCAAATTCTCAAATAGTGGCTGAGGCTTTTATTTGCCTCAACTGAGGACAGAACAAGGCAGAACATTTAATATTTGGCGGTTCCATGTTCTTAAGTGTGAGGAATCGTTTGGCTAAAATGGAGCTGGACTTGTGGCTTTGTCCTGAACTTTGGAGTGCATGAGGAAATAATTCTGCTTTCATGTATCACTTTTCAAGATCCACAAGATTCACTCATCACCTGATATACTCCAAAACAGAGTTCTGTTTATGATACACTGAGCGTTTGCATGGGTGGACAAGTTCACATAAATTTTGGGTTGCACGCAGACCCTCGAGGACATGGGCAGGTAACAATTTTTATGTCATGCTGGACCTTGTGGTTATGTGGCTATGGAAAGTATAATTTGGGCTTTAGTTCCTTGACCCAAAGCCAAACTTTCCATCAAGCTTCATTGGATTCAGTAACGAGTGAGATACAATGTCTGCTGAGAAACAGAACGGGAGAGGTCAACAATTGAACCTATTCCTACACCAAGAGAGGCAAAACTGTCAACCTGTGGGATTCACATACTATATAATAAATTATGAAAAACAACTTAATATTGCTGCATGAATTATACCTGTGGCTCCAGCCAAGTCATCAGGAAGCTCTCCTTCTTCTGTCTCCAGGTTCCCAATGAAGTCTACATCATTCTCTCCTGACCTGTGTAAACATACACACACAGTAAAGTATTTAGAAATAGTAGTATGCAAATGTTAAATTGCATTTGATTAACATTTTTTATGGTAAGCATGTAGTGAGGAGGAAACTCAGGCCTTTCTGTTCTAATCCATACTTTACATTAAGGGAATGTCAGAGATTTCACTCACATGGTCTCCTCATCTATGTCGTTCTCCTCTGTGTTGCTGGTGGCTGTGGAGCTCCCTGAGGTGCTGCTGCCATCCAACGGATTCACCTCTTCCTCTGTCAGACAGTCCACCTCCAAGTCGCCGTCTGACAGCTCCTGAACAAACAAAATGACACTATCATCACACCAAGCTTCAAGAGTAGTAACAGTAGCCCAGTGCAGCCATGTTTTTCTTCTAAAATATATTACTGACATATTTAAATGTCCCAGCAATTAAAACTGACTATAGCCAGTCAAAGGGATGAAAAAAGAGCAAAATAGGTCATTTTTAAAAAAACGATCAATGTTAGTCAAATGGGATCGAATCATTTGTTTGATTGTTGAAACCAAATGCAATCTGGTTACACTTCCCACAAATACATCCTATTTCACTCAATTAAAAGACCTGGAACTACTTCCATCTCAAAGGTTTGTAACTGACTGAGCCACAGAACAATGAACAAATAATAAACACCATCACCACCACATCTGGGTTCAAACTGTAGCAGCAGAACTTCACTGGGTTTAAAAAAAAATAAAAAAATATGTTCTGTGAAACCACTTTATTGCTAGTAAAGGGGAATAATTCATGCTTCCCCCTTTTGCTGTCCCAGAAACTTGAGAGACTGAGTCAGAAAAAAGTAGTTAGCTGCTCCCTTAGTCTGGTCCAATATTTTCCATCCTTACATTAGAGTCATCCTGCTGGGTTCTCTCTTCTTCTTCGCCTTTTTTAGTGTTGGTCAAAGTGGTTTGGATGTCATCGTCACTCTTCACGGAGCGAGGGTCTCTTTCAGAGGTTGTGGTGCCTGTAGCCAGCCTCAGGTCAGGGGGTGAGGAGCTGCGCGACGTTTGACGGCGAAACAGCTCAATGGCCAGCCTCTGAAATTAGACATATGAATCAGTCAGGACGACTGACAGATCTGTCACAGCAAGAGCAGAAAGGAAGTGAGGCACACAGCTTTATTCAAATGTTTGGGCAAAATACATATTTTGTTGAGGTTTAAGAGTTTCAGATGTAAAACCCAACCCAGATGTCCCAACTTCACAAAGCCGTTGTCACTTGGAAATTTAAAATCTCCACTGAAAAGATTCAAGCACAAGAGCACAGACACGCACAGTACCTCTTTGAGGTTATTGATCTGCTGAATGTAGCCGCTCTGGGCCGACTCCAGCTGGCTGATGTACCAGTACTGATCTCTGCACTTCTGGAAGAAGGTGGGTGAGCGAACCTGGTAGCTGTGCAGCACAGATATGAAAACAATTAGCACTCTGTCACCCTTTGATGACTGACCTGCTTTGTTGATTGTTTCTATAATATCAGGGTGGTGCAGGTGAGCATGAACTACAGGATGATGATGGTGTGTGTGTGTGTGTGTGTGTGTGAGCCCACCAGAGGACAAGTGTGTCGGTCTGCATGTTCAGGTAGCCCTCGCTGGCCAGAAGGTCTAGTCTGAAGAAGCGGTTGTAGCCCCAGCATTCGCCAACCTCAAAGTCTGAAGCAAACTCTCGAATGATGTTCTTGGTTGGGTCGCTAGAGGCCTGATGGACCATCTCCACACGGTACTCATACCTGCACAGAACCAAGATAACATCACTACACTGGGAAGTACACGATGAGAGGTGTGAGGAAAAGGGTATCCAGTACAATTATGACAAAGCTGATACTTGGTCATTCATCACACTTTAAACTAGTTTGTTTTTAAACTTAAAAGACTGACTGAGTCTGTGCTTCTGTAATAATTCAGCAACATATCAACTCATATAGAACTGCATGGGTATAAGTCTTCTGCGTTGCAAGTTCAGTCTGACTAGAATCTCCCGGTGTTGAGAGTATTTGGCCCAAAACAAGAAAATTGGCAGTTTTCAGTAAAACAGCAGCAAAGTTTGCAATCTTTCTTGTGTCATTAAAAATTAAGAAAACAAAGTGAGTACAAACAAAGCAGAAGTAATCAGTCAATACAAACTCCAGTAAATCTGACTTAAGTTATATGCTCCTAGACTCCCTGAGGACTTGTGATTTTATTTTATTTGTTTAGACTCTTATTTCATTTCAAAGCAGCCTTAAAACATTTCCTTTATTTTGCTGTCATTCAATAATGAGTGTTGCATCTTTTATGAATTAATAATTTATGTGTGTTTTCCTGCATTCTTATTGTGAATTCCATTACTGTTTTCATGCCTGCAAATAAAACCTTTTAAATATGATAATATAACAACCCCAGGCCTGACAATAAAGAAAAAGGAGAAAGACAGAGAGAACTTGGTTGAGAAACATGAGGCTTGACAACAAACTAGAAAAGCAAACAGAGAGATTTACAGAGAGAGAAGTTTGTAAAGAAAGAGAGGAGAAATAAATCCTACTTTGATGTTTCAGGGAGTCCAGCAGACAATTCCAAGAAAACAGACAGGTAGTTCCCGCGGACCACACCATTACCATCCTGAGGAAACATATTACAGAGTCACCAGCACAGACACATGCACTGGTTTTGGACATTTTTTGGAAAAAGTCCATGTGATTTTTTTTTTTTTTCTGAATGTGGAGAACTACAGTTATAATCATGTGGAGAAAACCTCCAAAAGTTGCTAAGGACAACAGACAATAAAATACTGCAGTGGTCTTAATAACTATCTAATTTTAGCCTCTGGGTTTGTGCAACATGAAAACCAAGCACATAATATACTATAATGTGAAAAGTGCCAACGCCTGTTTCTACAGTTTACATGACAGGAGTAGGAGAGCAAAATAATTAATGTGCATTTGACTGTATTTATTATTTGTTTCCAAAGCCAACATTTGTGGGCTAAGATAACTCCTCAACTAGACCTGCAATCAAAGCAGCAGTGTTTATGTAGAGTAAATACAGAGGTTAACTGTATGCATAAAGATAACCACATTAATAAAAGTTCTATGCTACCTTTGTAGAACCAGATCAGATCATTTTCTGGGGTATGGGTCCTCGGGGTTTTCTAAACCATTGCTGACGTGTGCTCAAACACAGGAGTATTTCCTTTACATTTCAAGCTGGACACAGCCTGTTGGTACAATTTGCTCCTGTTTCCAGTCTTAATGCTAAACCAACAGGCTGCCAACTGTAGCCTTATATTTAATGGACAGATATATAAAAGTGGTATTGATCTTCACATCTTAACTGTCTACCAGAAACTAGATGAGTGTATTTCCCAAATATTGACTGGGATTCGACATTTGGGAAATACACTTATCTTTTCCATCTTTTTTTATGTGGGAAAGTTAATAGAAGAGAGGAAACTGTTCCAAACTCACTGGGTAGACTTTGAGTCTCCAGCAGAGGCCAGATATCTGGAGAGGAGGGCTATACACTGGGTCAGCCCGCTGCCTCAGTGTGCTATAAACACACAAAAACACACACATATGAAACACACTCATTTCAAACGCTGTGGATCACCTGGCAGCTGTAACAACATTACATTGCTGATATAAGGTATTCCTACTTGAAGCTTGTAATGAGAGATTTTCAAATAAAGCAACCGCAGCAACTTTGTAAACAGTAGCTTTCCTTCCTTTTTTTGATCCATCACCTCCAGATTTAACTTTCAAAATAGAAAAAGCTGTTGAAACAGATCCAGTTGTGGGTGGAACAGCTTCAAGGTGCTCCTCATCCTTGTCAACAACCACTTCACCCCACTGATTTTACTGTCTCTGTTATTTTTCCTCATGGTTATCTACTTTATTCATTTCAGATGCAACAAACAAAGAAAGAGTTTACAATTTGCTTGTTTTGTGTTGTAATAACAGCTGCTACTGTCTTGTGTTTAACTAGTATAAGTAGTAAAGAAATGCAGCAGAATTCAACAAAATGAGCAGCATTTTATAAGAATATTCTCTAAAGGTGTGGATATGCTTAAAACCAAGTAATTTGAATGAATGGTGTCCAACTGTGTCTAAAGGCAAATAAAAGGTGAAAAGTCTTCACCTTTGCTGATAAACTTTTAAAATGGCATTCAACATCTGTCTACCTCAAACACCATCAGGTCATTATAAAGATGTTATATAAAGACAGACAGAGCCATCTGAATCTATGAACACAACAGAAATCTCTATTTTTAAACACACACCATTTTTTATTTACTATATTATCTGCTGCAGCAGTGATGGCTAAATACAAGCTAAGAGAGAATTTACCTGAAGTTGACCAGAACAAAAGTGCTGGAGTCGTAGGCAGGGACCAGCTCACTGAAAACACACAGAGGACAAATGATTAAACACAAGACACACTGAATAAAGCTGTAGTTCCTTGTCACTGCCGGGCTATTTTTCTTTTGTATTATCATTCAAAATAATAATTAAATGATGAATAAAAAAGTTATTATCAAAAAAATATTCCTGAATAATAATATTCATTAAATGCAATCATGATATTTTGTTACACCCCTGTTGGACCATGAGGCTGAGCAGATTACCTGGTGAAGTCTGGAGGGACCGGCGTGGTGACAAAGGACTGCATTGGTTTCCGGTGGACCTGCTGGAACATGAGCAGGATCTCTGGGCTCTTGGAGATGAGTTCACTTTTGCTGCAGGAGTGAAGCTGTTAAACACACACATATAGCAAAAATCATGATGTTGTTGCCACCAATATGCAGCTAAAATGTCAACAATGGCACACTGTTTCAGCCAAGAAAAAGGCTGGCACATTAGCCCATGTAACATGCATAATTGTTATTTTTACACTTCAGCCATAGTATGGATTAAACAAACATAATATAACATCTTAGTGAGTCTTAGAGGTGCTATGTTCCAGTATTTCCAGTCTCCAGCTACATATTTACTGCACAAACATGAGAGTGGTATCAATTTCGCATCAGCAAGAAAGCAAACGAGGGCATTTCCCATAAAGTCTATTATATTACACAGCAAAAAAAAAAACAGCAATATGCTGTATTTCTAAATGAATGGAGGAAATGAGCTGCTGCAGACTACCAACCTGATGCTCCACCTCCTGCAGGAGAGACTCCAGCAGCTCTGTCTCCTGGGTCAAGGACGTCTTCTGGCCTGGTGGGGAGGAACGCATTTCTATTTTCAGGGTACTTGTGCTGAATGTCAGCCCTGATGGAGGCTGGTGAGTGTAAGTGGGTGGGTTGGTGTGCAGGTTGTGTATGTGGGTAGCTGAGTGCATGCATCCACTCAGTTCAGATAAATATTTCATATGGACATTACCCATAGCTATAAAAGGAGCCTCTCACTGCTTTCAGCAGGGAGTCTGCATATTCTGTTAGGTTAAGGTCTCTGCCTTTAGACACAGGGGTGTCTCACAGCAACAAGAGCCTTTTCCAGACATGGGATAGACAACTTTGATGGTCTCATCTATCTGGTGAAGTGATGGCTTTATTTTGCTGTTAAATACTTAATTAATGGGCATCATGAGTGCAAGGCCACTCGTCCCTGCTTCTCTTATAATGAAACTCAAAATCATTTCTGCCCTTAATTCCTTTTTGATCAAATGCAGGAACAGCAGGTCTGATTATTACAGTGATTGGACAAGGTCTTTTTTTAATATATAAACTCTTCTGCTACAGCTGCACCACAAGGGGAACATGTTACGTCTAAACTGATTTGACTGCCTTAAAGGATATGAGATGATACCTTACAGCAACTGACAAAGTAATTACATGACCAGGCGAACAAGACACGCATTCAGTCTCTCTATATTTAACCTTGTGCTGCTGCAGCCTTTACGTTTATCTGACAACATTCAACCCACACTCATGCTGCTGTGTGACAAAAATGTTACTTGGTCTAGCCAGGTACGATTGCTGACATCTATGTAAAAGTGACTTAAGGACTTTTAAAAACATGATCAACTTGTAAAACTGTTGTCACATTTACTTCACAAGATGCATGACTGAGGTTATTAAATATTTCAGGTAAAACTGGCTAAAACCATCCCTGTGTGTAACGCACTTGTGTCTTGTAAACCCAGAATCAACACAGCTGCATTGTGACAGTGGGTGTGTGTCTTGGAGTCCTACCCATGAGGGTGATGAGTTTGTTCTTGAGCTGGTTGTCCAGACGAGCAATCATCATTTCCACGGCATTTCGGATCTCTCTGACCCTCTCATCCTTTGCTCCCCTGACAGCCTCTACGTTCCTCTCCTGACCGAACACACAAAGACAGACAGACAAGCACTGAACTTTATCAATCTTTCAGTTGTGGCATCAGGCATCACCTGAAATATTAACGTGTTATTGCCATCTAGTGGATGTCAGCAATACAACACACCCACTCTACCTATATTTTTAATAATTTCTCACTCAATTTATCACAAGCACATTTACACTTTTAAAAAACACTACTTAACTTCCTGCCTCTTAATGCTCAAGTAATTGGAGTGGTTGTTGAGTTTTAAATAACAATCATAGTGACCACCGGCTGTATGTAAGGCATTTTCCTGGATAGTCATGCTGTAAGTAGTGGAGAACAACATGAAACTTTAGAAACTTTTTAACAAGTTCAAATCAGCAATTTAGTAAATTTAGAGGAAAAAAGTGATAAAGCTCTAGGATAACAATACTCAAACTTGTGTGCGGCCCACTGTGTTCACAGATTAAAACTTTGCCAGAGGGTGGTGCTACTGGCTCATGGAGTGTCCAAAAGAGACAGGTTTCATTATTTAAGAGGAGTGAATGTACCCAGTAAATGTCATGGCCAGTGGTCCTTTAGATTTTTGTTATTTCTTGTATAAAAGCAACAAGCAGTCCTCACCACTTCCTGCACCAGACTGATAAGCTCCATGAGACGCCGGCGGAGCTTGGCAACCTCCTCCTTCACCTTGGTCACATGCTGCTCATAGATCTCCACCAGAGGCTTGAAGGTGTGGCCACCATGCTGGACACAACAAAAACAACACTTACTCTCTGGTTTCAGTTTCATTTGTGAAGATTTGCTGCTTTTCTCTGTCTTATATCATTGTAAATTGAATATTTTGTGACTTTGGACTGTTGATCAGACACAGCAATTTAAAGACATCACCTTGGGCATTAGATAGTTGTGATGCATTTTTCAGCCATTTCCAAACCACTTATTGACTATAAAAAATATTCAGCGGAATAATCAGCAGAAAATGCAGCCCCAATTTTACTGCCTGGAAAAGGTTAATTGATTATTATGATTATCAGGTGTTGGTGACATTGCATGCAAACTGTCATATAAAAACAGAAGATGTGAAAAGTTACCATGCCTCCCCACAGAGCACACTGGTGACAGATGCATTTCTTACAGGTCCAGCAGAAAACACTCAGCTTCTCATGGTGGTTCTCGCATCTGCAAGAATCCAACGAAAGGATTATCAGACAGAAAGAAAAAACATATTTTTAAAACTTGTCATCACTCAACATGTTGGCCTGTTTTCCTTCAGTTCCTTCAGGTGAGCCATTAAATTCAGATTCTAACTTTGTACATGTGTAACATAGTGACTGATGATGAATCTTGAGCTCCATTAGAACTGCTGGGACATTTTTATTTTTGACAGAAGTTCAGACAACTGCCATTGTGAGCTTTAGCAAAACTTTAATTATTTGCTATTCTGTGTTTAAAATCAGATTTCATTTCTGGAGAGAAATCCTGGGAAGAGTGTGATATATTACCCTGAAGTAATAACTTTAAAACAACAGGAAATCTTTCAGCCCTAATGACCACACGTGAGGACAGGACAGAGGCTCAGAGAGTGGTAGGAGGTACTCACTTGTCTTTATCATTGTCCTCATGCTTGGTGAGGCTGCAGAGCTGCAGGGTGTCCAGCTGCTGGGTGACTTCCTCTGCCCAGCGACAGTTGACCAGCTCCCTCAGCTGGAGCGGAGCCCTGCATGTACAAGAACACACACTTTTTTATACCATATCTCAACCCAAACACCTAATGACATAACAACAACAAAACAACACTAAAATAAACACTTTGTATCTTCCGTTTTAATGCTGGTGGATATGTGTGTATGTGTAGATAAGAAACAATAGTGTAGGGCTGCAACTCCAAGTAATAATGAAAAACTGATAGTGAAAAAATGTTCCTCAAAAGTTGCATTCAGTTTGAACACTGACCGACAGTATGGAAGTTAGTGGAGATGTACTAGCAGGGGCTTACCGACAGTGTGGGCACTGGGCTCTCTGCTCTGTCAACCATCGCTGTCAAACAAGACATTTCAAATTGGTTATCACTGAATCTAAACACATTCAATGCAAAAATCTAGCCATTGTTAATTTTTCAGTTTAAGATACAACTGGCAAGAATTATTACTACTCAATCCCATGAAAACACCAAAACCAATAATGAACTGATCCTAACAATTATATGTGTAGCCAGAGACAGATATATTCTACTCCTCTGTGTCATAAAGATAAATTGTTTTCCAAAAATGCACTGGGTGACACATTCTGTCATTACAATGAATACAGCTATTGTTTATTTTGAGTCAATCCCACATGCACTGTCCTGCTGCAGAAAATACTTGTTGTGTGTATAGTCCCTAAGAAATGCATTATTTATTCTGTGACATTGAAAGAGGTGAGCGTTTACCAGGCAGTGAGGATCTTATACAGGGAAACTACTGAGCTTCACTGTGGAAAATAAAGCAACACAGTGATACCATGTTTTTTGCACTTTACTCATACTTGGGACTAAATATCAGGATCTCTCAGCCTCTGTGGTTTCTATTTTTTTGTTAAATCTGTCTATTGTGAGTCTCCTCATACTAAATAACTCTGTACTGGCTCTGAAAGTTCTTCACAAACCTCTGTCATGTTGATTTGGGCTCCCAGTTCACGGTATAAAACTGTACATTCACTTTTTGTCAAACCTCAAAAATTAACCTGACATCCATTATACAGAACAGACTCTGAGAGATGTGGGCTATCAAGATGCATGCAATTATATGTCAGAATTTACTACTAATATCAGAATACAGAGTGGTGTTGTGAGGAGAACATCTATTTACCCGTATGCAGCTGAAGCAGCAGAGTTTGGAGCAGTGTGGGCAGAGACGAGCATCCCTCAGTTTCTCCATGCATATGAAGCAGCGAAACACCTCAGCGATGCTCTGCACAGGGACAGAAGATGTGAGAACTCACTACAGAGATCACCAGAGAGTCAACAACACTCGACATCACTTAGTCACAGAGTCAGTAAAAACTAAACATCATATGTTTCACAAAGGAACAGGTTTAGTCCACAGCTGTATTAATGGATTACGGTGGATTGTAGAGTTCTACTTTTAAATTCTGTTTTTCTCTTGCTGACATGAGAACCACTGTGCAAACTATCATGTCTGTGCTTGACTATGGATATATCTTGTAGTCTCATGCTAAGAAGTCCACGTCAAACATATTTGATGCAGTTTACTACTCTGCCCCATGTTTCACTGATGGAGATAAATATACTCATTACTGAGTGCTTTATGAAAAAATTAGGCTGGTCCTCGCTAGCAACGAGAGGATAACAACCTCTTGTTGTTTTTATCTATAAATGTCTGAGAGTAAAGCTGCCTTAGTAAATGTGAGACTGGCTAACTTCTGATACGCCACAGGTTAATACTAAACTGGGGAAAATGCCTTCCAGCATTTTACACCTTAAAAATCGAATGAATTACAAAACATGTTAAAACCCTGAAGTCTCATTCTATTGGATGAATTTAAACTTTTGTTGAATTTTGTTTCTGGTCAAAGATGTGCTTGTGAGTGTGTTTTAATGTGTCTCTCTGTTGTACTCAGGTCTCTCTACTGTATTTAGTCTGTCATTGTGGTGGTTCCTAGCAACTTTTATAGGATCGTGATCAGTTCTGCTTACAAGAAAAATAACTTTTGACAAACACCTACAGGCTAAAATATGAGTGTTTACAGTATCGAAATGTTTTGCTGACAAACCTGGTGAATCTGAAGGCTTTTAACTCAAACAGCAAATGCTTTTTAGTTTGGTATCAATATGAAGATGATACATAATTACTGTCAGACACGCCAATTTTTTATTTTGCCTTTGGTTTTTAATGGCAGTGCAAGCAGCAGCCCTCAGTCATTGGCAGTGCACACAAAGTATTTGAGCAGATCTACTTCAACAAATTTACATATATTTACATACATACAGTACATCAGATGCAACACACCACATATAAAATAAAGGCACTTGCAAAAGCCGTTTTTCTGCGGCACTGTGGGCATAACTTCAGAGGAGACATTCCAGAGCTCTCGCCCTTTTTCTAACTTCACAGTCGGGTTTTGGATCGTAGTAAAATTGAATATCATTGTTGAAAATGTGTTTATTACCACACGCAATATATCTGCATTAAGTGTCAGGCTCCAGCTGGTGCCTGCTCAAACAGCCCAACCGTCTCACTGGTCTCAACATGTCATAGGCTGTCTAGCCTTCAGATTGTCACCAGATGGGCTGATGACCAAGTGTTTGTGGTGAACATTTAGGTGGTGAACCTTTAGGATCCCCAGCTGCATGGTCTGATGTTTGTGATACATACCTCAACACTTTGTTCATCCATGTCAGCCAGCTTGAAGTTCTTGATCTCAAGGACAAAAACAAAGAAGTCGTAGCCAGTGGTCTAAGATGAAAAGTAACATTAGAGACACTACTGTTAATTCTGCTTTAAGCTTAATAATTCCAGGATACACAGTTGTTCACAAACCTAATATTTTGATCTTGTCTCTCAGCCATTCATTTCAAATTCACTGTGTGCTGGGATACAAAGCCAAAATACCACAAATGTACCACTACTACTCACTGATAATTGTTTTAAGGCATTCTTCATGTTAAATAACAAACATTTCATGGCTTCAGCTTCTGAAATATGATGATTTGCTGCTTTTCATTTTAATTATTTTAATTATTATGAGCATTAAACTACTGAATGGACAAAGCAAGGGTAGTGAAGGTGTCACTTTGGGCTCTGGGTAAATGTGATGGGTATTAGTCACTATTTTCTGAACTCTCACAAATGAAACAATCAGAAAATAACCAACAGATTATTCTACAAAGAATTATTAGTTGCAGTTTCATACAAATTAGTTAAAAAGCAACTACAACGGTAAAATATCCCTTTCCATGCGTAAGTAATAATAATCAAATTATTTAACATATAATAGTAAAACAATCACATGGACCATTTTTCTGCATTGAATATTTGAAGTACACTTTCCTGTTTATACTTATATACTTTTGTAACATTGTACAGTATTTGTATGGCTCTTTAAGAAAAGCCCAGACAATGCAACATAAAAGCTACAAAATACAGTTTTCATGGCCAAAAGGTGTCATCACCGTTAGCTTGTAGTCAGTGTCAGCCAACACAACGAGGCCCAGCATCAGCAGACACTGACAGCTAACCTGAGCCAGAGCAGTCATGACAGGAGTTTATATTTTGTGGTATGGCTTTATACTTAATTTAGTGGGCTCAGAAAACGTAAAATATTTATATTAAAATGAAAGGCTAGCTAGCTTGCTGGCATTAGCAGGGACACTCACTCACCTTCCCAGCGTCGGCTTCGTCTGTCACACCTGATACAAAAACGACTGGGAAAAGAGGCTACATTATATATCTTATATCCCAGCGCACAGCAGGCGTTGTCTCTGCTGGTTTAGCTACATTTAAAGACTAGAATAAAGCTCTAAAAAATAAAATAAAGCTATATGAAGGCAGAACTATGCTAGAGAAGGGGTGAAAAGTGGCTGTTTCTTCGCCCTGAGTTGAAGATGTAGCGGTAGCGCCTGCTCTGAAGCTGTCTGTCCCCTAGCAATAACCAATCAGAAGGCTCCTTCTTCTTCTTCTCCTCGTGTTATTGTGTCACGTCTGCCAGACAGACGTAGGAACATTACCGCCACCGTGTGGACAGGCCGCGGAATCACGTAGCTTCTAAAACAATTAGTTGATCAAATTAAAATGACTCTGCAACCATTCTGAAAATCATTTTACAGGAAAAATATTGTTGAATAATAATCCTACTGCCCCAGCATCTTAAATGTGACAATTTGCTGCTTTTCCCTGTTGTATTTCATTGTAAAGGTGTACAGGTGGTGGCTTGGCAGTTAAGGTTCCCACCATGATTTAAAGGTGGGAGGCAGGATCCAGCAGTTACTGCATCTAAAGCTATCTCTGCATTAGCCTCAGGCTGTTGATTCTTTTGCTTACCAGCTCAAGTGTAGCTCAGCGTGCTTAGCTCTGTGAGGTGAGTGATGACTCTAACACAATTCCACAAATACAATTTGTCTATACATCACAGTTTTATACTTTTATTCTAAAACAAAACTCCAACATTTAGGAAACTTAGCTGTGAACAAATGTGCCAGGCTGCCTACTTTAAAGACAGGGTGTTTGAGGTGCTGTTTACAGTCACTGCTTTATGGAAGCCCAGGACAAAAACTGATGAAAGTATAACAAACAGCCAAAACAAACAAAAAAAAAAAAAAAAACAAAAAAAACATGTTGAGTCAAAATTATGAGATATAAAGTTTTTCAAAATGACTTTAGGCCAAAGTTCTGAGATAACAAGTCAAAATGTTGCCTTACTTTGTCAAATTTATGTCAGAGTAAGTCAAAATGTTCACTCATATGTCAAATTTTACCTTGCCATTTCATCATTTTGACTTACTTACTTTTTGACTTAATATCTCAAAATCAGTTAGAGCAAGTGTAACAAGCTTACTCTCTCTATCCCTGACACACATTAAGCCATATCATGTGTAAGGAATAATACAAACACCATCTTGTCATTCAAAGTGCTCTGGGGTATGACACACTCACACACACACACACACACACACACACACACACGCTGTAAATTTGCAGTACCCCCATTGTTGTTTTATGCAAACAGTCTGAAGCTGGATAGGACACACAGAGGCATATGCAAATCAGGCAGTGTAGGGTGTAGTGCAGAGATGAACGTTCCTCCACTTAGGAAAATGCTGATGAGCAGCTGTGGCTTTCCAAAACTTTTTATCCCAACACAAGCTTCTTTTTGAATAATCAGGGTGACAGACGGGAGCTGGGGCAGCACAAACTGTTTACCTGAGGTGGGTCACTTCTCTGACACAGGTTCTTCAGTGACTTTTTAATATGAGTACTCACACGTGAGCTGAGTTTTAGTAAGAGTCTATGTGCTGTGTGATTATCCCACACAGAGATGATCAGTGGTTTGCGCTTTATGGGAATATCTGCCTCGCTTATGAATATTACAACTATGGCTCACACAGAGCAGGAGTGTGTACAGTTTGTGTGGTGGTGTGGAGGGGAGGGCGCATTAGAATAAACTCAAGATCATTTTCCTGGGTGGCCTGAGTGCTTCATTGTCCAGGTAAAGTTACAATCCTGTAGGAAAATCAGCCATATTTATCATTACAGATATTAAGATGAGCGCAGACACGGTGGAACAGTCGGAGGCTCCAGCTGAACAGGCAGGTAAGGACATTTCACCTTTCTTCATGGTGCATGTAAACACCGCTGAATCACCTGAACACATAGGTAAGTTGAGTAGATAAGACTCAGGAAAATGTGCTGTTGCTCTGCCTTGTTTATTCTCTTGCCACAGGTGATGCAACTGCTTCCAGAGAAGAGAGTTTGTTAGTCATCATTACATGGGAAAAAGGGCAGAAAGTAGATTTTTTTTTTTTTTTTTTTAGTTTTTATTTGAATTGTTCCTTTAGAGAGTAGCATTTTATCAGCTTCAGTGTGAAGAATATTATGTAGGAAGCTTGTGTGTCAATTTTTAAAAAATCTCAGGAAAAATCGTAAAATTTCTGTTGTTTGAATTATTTAAGAGAATATTTGTTGGCTCACATATGCCAGTGAAATATCTTTAATACATTTTAGTACATGCTGATTTTTTGGTCATAGGTTTTATCAGTGTTCTGTGGTCTTTGCTGCTGTAATCATCAGGTTTTAGAAATATTTGCTGCTGTGTTTAAGCACAACCTTTCACAGAAACATCTGACACAGCACACTTAACAAAACAAATGATTCCTCACACTGCTCCACATGATCCCTGATGTGGTACAAATAAGATAAATGAGCAGCATTTTGACTCGCTCCTGCTTCGTGGGGAGCCATGTGTGTGTGTTTGTGTGTGTGTGTGTGTGTGTGAGTGGGTGTGTGTGTGTGTCAGTGTGGATACTGTGGCAGTTGGTTGCTACACCAGGATGCACCTGAGGCTGTTTGCTGAGAAATACTCGGTGCCTGGGGGCTGAGGACAGCAACCAGCCACGAAACAAAACCAGGAACCAGCAACAGAAAATGTGGAACTTTTATTTAGACAATGGCTCAGGGAGAGAAGTGAACAACTCTGTTTCATGGAAATGTTTGTGTTTTTGCCAAAATATGATCATTGACACTCGTTTTGTTAGTACATAGTGTATCATGGTCCATTGTCAGGAAGCCTTGTTGTAGTATTTTAAAGTGTTGATTCACTCAAATTCAACATATTTATATCTTCTCCATTACCTCTACAGGTGTCATACACCTGATGTATACAGATGTTTTTGGTTTTATCTTTCTTTTCATATATCTGTCTCTGAGATTTTGATAGTGCTTTGAGCACCATGCGCTAAATTCATTCACCTCGACTGTACAGGTGTGTGGGCAGAAATCACAGAGACAAAAGAAAACAAATAAAACCAAAACTATCTACATGAAGAGATATTACAAGAGGTCAGTAAGAGATGATGTTGGGTTTTCATAATTTGGGTGAATTGACCCTTTAGCTCTTCAATAGAGACAGAAGAGGAGAGACACTTTCCCAAAAGGAACATTTTGAACTTGTATTATTCATATTTACAGCTGTGCTCCAGTGTAGGTCAGGTTGATCTGTACCTGCACCTGCTCTCAACCACATGTCCTCATAATTATGTTTACTTATATTTTGGAGGTAAACCTAATTGCTGCCTTGATTATGTTCGGTGGCAGTGTTTGGGGGTTCTGTTTCTTTTACACCACATGTGGTGGATGGTGACCGTACTGAGTGCAGGACTGTGTGTGGTTCACTTTAGGCAACAACAGCACTTTGGTTAAGGTTAGGGAAAGTTCATGGTTATATGTTAACAACATTAAAACATCCTGCCTCATGCTTTAAGTGACTTTTTCAGTATTTAAGCAAGGCCATGATCTTTCCCTGACTTTAATCAAGTGAGTGCCTGAACATAACCATAAATAGGCTGAAAACAAATATTTTGCAGGTGCATTTATTTAAAAAAAAAAAAAATCCTCCATATATTGATTAAAAACATGGCTCAGAGTGGCATTATATATCTCTCTAAATTTGCTGTTTGCTGATGCAAATCAGTAGGATTTAAATGTAATTTCTAGGGGGCAGGGTTGCTGACAATAGTCAGCTTATATTACTGACATTCATGTGCTGCTCCACATCTGCTGGATATTTGAGGTTGCTGTTGTTGCTGATGTACATTATTGTAATGCAATGCAACGTACAAATGAGACAGAGGAGCAGCTCACACGTGGAACAAATCGTGGAGAAGCAGCTAAAGGCAGATCTCAGAAAACAAGCAAAAGAGCATTAATGCTGCAGTTGCTGCTCTCACTTTCTGAAGTTTCAAGTCTGGTGTTATATAATACATTTGTTATTTTCAATACATTCCCCATGAAGACCACTGCCACAGTAAACTGATCTCACCAGTAAATTCTGTGTAGCCAAAGCCTGACAGCTTGTGTGCTTCTGTGCCACAGAACTGCAATGTTGTCTAAAAAGTATTTAAAACACATCAGTGTGTTACACTTCCACTGAGTGACATGTTTTTTCATCACTGTGGACACACACAGTTTGGTTTTCTTTGAATCTGTCTCACAAACACCATCCTGCTGCAATCCTCCACTGAAAATCCTTAACAAAAGCAGAATTTCCTTGTATGAGTAACGTTTGCAAAAAAGTACAAAAATGACAATCTACGGTGTAAATATAATGGCTGACGTTGTCATATATATATATATATATATATCATCAGCCACTGGTGAGCATATTGCATTTACTGTTATTATAAAATAGAATTATTATTATTTTTATTTTTTTTAGAATAACCCCAAAAACTTTGTACTATGACAAGTAGTATATAGTACATACAGTAAACAGTACAATTAATATGTTCTGTAGTTTTGGGAAATAACTTCTGTGACTGTACACGGTAGAAATGCCATATCTGTAGTCAAACAGATAACGGTGGCAAAGGGATGATTGATATTACTGCAGTTGTTCCCCGTGCAGTTCACTTGAATTTTGTTCTCTTTTCAAAATACAAATGTAGGTGAAATTGAGAATTTCTTCCATGACTTTGTGTGTGTGTGTGGTCATCGTTTCCAGTATATGTGTGTGTGTATGTGCAGACAGAACTCTAATACAGGCTTCCTGCACTAAGAGCTGATTTGCATGTCTTGGTCATTTCCATACTGGAAGTTCGGCTGTGAAGCTGGTTGTGCTGGAGCGGCAGGACCATAGTGGGGTGGTGGTGACGTTGGGGGGAGGGTAGGGTAGTGTATTTGCATTGTGTGTCTCCAGCGGCTCACTGCCTCTCTCTCATATACACACACAGACCCAAAAGCCCCATTTGACATTCAAATGATGCGAACTTTATCGAGCGCACCTTTGAACTCTCCTCCTCTATCAGCTCCCTCTCTGTCCTCTCCACATACAATCGACATTGAACGCTGCACATTTCAGCAGGAAAACTGCACTTCTTGAAAAGACTTCTCTGAAGTGTGTTTTTTGCATACACAGCTCTGTGTGTTAACAAGAAGCAATGGTGGAGGAAGTGTCAAGATCCTCCACTTTAGTACTAATGCTCCATTACAAATGAACTGAAAATGTTGTATCAAAAGTAAAAGTACATAATGCAGACAAACAGCCCGTTACATCATTAATGTTTAAGCAACATTTTACTGTTGTAGATGAAAGGCAGCTAATTTTTTACTATTTCATATATGGCTGCAAGTCATGACTATTTTCATTGTGGATTAGTTTGGTGACCATTTTCTCAAGTAACTTAATGATTGTTTGGTTTGTAAACCTTGATAAATACCCATCAGTATTTCCAAGAGCCAAAGTGACACCTTCAAACCACTTGTTTTGTCTGAACAATAATCAAACAATAGTCAAATAGTGAACTTCTCAATTTGTATGTAATATCATGTTTTGTCAAACAATTGTAAGTAAGTAATTTAAATAATTTGTATCTGATCTAAAAATAAGAGGGACTTTCAGAGGTCAGGTCAGAGCTTATTTGTGGAGTAAGGTGACAGTTAATATATTTTACTTGTGTTATTAATCTGTCTTTGTTGTATTTAGGTTCATTGGTTGTTTAGTTTTGTTTGCTCTGATGTTGTTTTGGTTTTAAGATCATATCCTTACATGTCTAATGTCTGTCTTCTAACATTTTAATATTATCAATGTTTCAAATAATCAGTGTTTCCACTGATTGATTTGTTATCCCTTGAATGATGTGTTTTATATATATCCATAAATGAATCAAGTCAAATTAAAAACAAACTGCTCAGAAAACTGCTGCTGTGGGCTGACGAAGATTAAAATATTTAGTGGTGAAATAATGGTCTAAACACATGTAGCTAATGTTGAGTGGGAACAGACTTAATGTGATCTTTATATGATTTTATTTGTTCAGTGTCAAAAAGCATCATTTTAATAATCTGATTCTCTCTTTTCTGACATTTAGAGCAAAACGGAATTGACTTCAATCGACAGGTGAGTAACTGCACCTCCTGTGCTCTAATGCCCATGAATGATAATTTCATGAATGGGGTCTCTGTCATCAGCAGGACCTATATTGTAGTAACGTTTTCCTGTTTGCTAGCATGTTTGGATACAGTGATGTTTGTATCTAGCACAATGTGAAACTCTGTTGATGCCTTTTAAGGACAAACATACATCAAATGAACTTCTTAATCTTTGACAAAAACATTAAGTCACTTATACCCATGTTACTACACCATTTATTTCAATTAACTTAACACAAAGCTTTTAAATTTAACTTAACAGATCATTAATTTATACTTTATTTTAAAAAAGGCTCTATAATTTCCTTACACAGTTGGGCACTGTAGAAAGTGTAAACTATTGTTGAAGTTGCAAGCAGTCTGATCACAGAGTGAAGTTTCCCTCTCATATTTATTCAGCTGAACAGTTTTTAGGGGCCTGAAGTGTTAAAAATGTTCAGTAAACATATAACTTCATTTTTTTGAAAGGACTAATTTCCTTGGTACTGTAGTTAAAATAGAGGGTAAATAGAGGGCATTTGTTGGAACTATTTTCAACTGCAGATTAATACAGATTTGATGCTCTAGTGAGTGTTTACTGAAGCTAAACTGAAGTGTGTACATCATAATGAAGGAACATGTTACCCAGCACAACTGTGTGGCTCACTGAAGTGTTTTGAATGGTTTTAGGTAATACTGAAGCTCTGGCACAGAGGAATAAGCATCAGGTTTAGCACATAGGCTATACATGTAGATAGGATAAAGTCATCGTTGGTTTCGGTCTTTCCATTGGATTTGTTGATGATAGGAAAATTACAGAATATCACAAGACTTAATGTGCAGTGTCCCTTGGTAAAGTTAATAATGAAGCTCAGTTTGAATGTAAATAGCCCAGAGCCATGTGAGTGGTACTAAATACCATACCATTACCAAGACTTTCAGATGGCTAACATCCTCAGGATAAACTACCTGATCTCCCCACTCATTAATGACTGTCATTAAACATCTCAAATAGTTCGAAGCTATTTGAATACTTCTCCAAACATTCTTATTGGCATGGGAGTACATTTCTTTCAATGCTCATGTTTTCAGGAAGTGCCAGGGCTTTCAGGGGTTAAATGAGGGGGGTGGGGGTGGGGGCAGGCAGTATTTGCATACTGGCCTGCCAAAGGGGAGGGAAAGAGTCCATCACCCTCCTATCATGTTTGGCAACCAAACTGGTCCTGGTGTACATGAATCTGCTGTCTTTATACACACACATATGCATACACATTTTTATCTTTGTGAGGACACTGGTTGACATAATGCATTCCCTGGGACCCTACCCTTACCTCAACAATCACAACCAAACACCTAACCCCAGCCCTCACCTTAACTTAAACCTAATTCTAATCTGAATCCTAAAAACAGTCCTTCAAAGTTGTGAAGCCCAAAATGTCCTCACTTTCCCCAAATGTCCTCATCCACATGGTCTATAACACACATTGGTCCCCACAAAGACAGAAGTACAAGTGCACACACACATAGTCAGACACATGTAAACATGTATCCAATTGCCCCTGAGATTATGCACAGACAAGGCTTTCCATCCTCTCAGCTTTACAAGATTTTATTATTTAATCTCTTCATAAGAAACCAGAGTTAACATTGCTTGGTTGTGCTTTTGATGTCTTAGATAAAGACAGAGGACATCAACGACTCACCTCACTCAGCTTCCACACTGAAGACATGTCACCTTACACAGAGCTCTCCAGTGCCTGGAGGACAGCTGACTGGGGTAAGACACAGAGAGAGACAGAGACTGGATTTCACAGAGTGGAAGTAATTGAAGAACTATTCCGTAATTATGAAGAAATTAGAGGTACTTATATTTTACATTAATAAGTTGATTTTATGCTACTTTATACCTTCACTCTGTACATCTGAGGTAAATATTGTTCTTTTACTCCAATACAGCCAAGATTTGACATACTTACCATACGAGTACATTAAATATGGGCACTGTTATGGATTATATTATACCAAACTGTATATAAAATAGTACAAGTACCTCAGACTAGAATAGAATAGAATAGAATGCTTGTGTAAATGCTCTTTCCACCACTGCAGAGTGCTCATATAAAGTACATTCATTTTCTGTTGTTGTGTTTTTTGTTTTGCTCCAGGAGCTCACCTCTCTCCATACCATGCAGCAGCTGGTTCTGATGCCACCATCTCATCTGTCATCTCCCTCCTCTTTTCTGCTCTCCCAGAGCCCCACCAGCCACCAAGGTGGAGTCTTGGAAAAATAACCTCCACCAAAGCACACTAAATGAGATGTTGTCATTTAATTTGTACATAAACAGAAATGTAAAAAAATACTATTTGTGGGAGTCTTGTGGCTGAGAACAAATAGTTGATCAAAAACTTGTTTTCTGTTGCAGCTCTTCTGCAGCAGAACCTGCTGTCCCTTCCTGGCCAGAGTCAAACTAGCCTTCTTCAGCATCAACCTGGGCTGGCTCTTACTCCTCAGGTAAATCCAGACCACTACCTGTCTATACACACATCAGCACAAAATATAAAACACAAAGAATGTCACATTGCCTAATGTTTTTCCGTGATGTTTGTCTGATCCAGGCTATGAGTCGTTCTGGTCTGGCAGGACCATCTATGGAGAACCACATGGACATGTCTCACCTGCAGATGCCCAAACACATGTCAATACCACCACAGGAAGAACCCAGTGATCTGGAGGAACTGGAGCAATTTGCGAAAGCATTCAAACAAAGACGTATCAAACTGGGCTTCACTCAGGTAATTAAAGAGGAAGAATCGCACTTTGATTTCCTGTAAAGGCCCTGAAAACTGAACAAAGAAATTCTCAATCAGCTTCCTTCTATATACTGTTAAGTTAAATTGGTCTGACATGAATGCATTATTGTCTGCTGAGGTTAGGACAGTTTTGGTCACTTCAGACAGCATTTTGCTGTATTGGTGGTTTTGCTGTTGCTTTTAAAATGTGTGAAATGAGGTGACATAGGGATGGCTCAGTTCAAATCATGATGTCCATACTTCCTCACACCTATCGGGAATTTGGTGACTGTGTGGTTGCTGGCTCATGCCAATAGCACTGTCAAATAAAAGTGCTTGAACCACACCCACACAGACCTCATTTGACTTTCTGAGTGTTTAACTCTAAATAAATAGTAACAGTGGTACCACCCCCTCCCCAAAATATTAACATTGTTGTTGTCACAATGTTGTCACGATGTATTTATTTAAGTATATTTAATGCTCTAGAGAAGATGTGACGGCATGATACCAAGTTTCCACTGGGTTTAAGGATAAGTTTGTTTTTACTGTGTGTCTCAGGTTGTTCCCTTAGATCATATTTATTGTTTGTGCAGGAACCTTACAAGACCTGGTCTGCACTACTGAAGCTTATTAGTTAATACTTTAGAGTATGGCCCACAATGTACAATATAATCCTTCTCAAATTACAGAGTAGTTTTTTTGCAGTATTTTTTTTCCCAGTACAGTATGTATCAACACATTAAAGTAAAAGCAAACAAGACATATTATTAGAAAAGGTACAGGGTAGTTAAAAATACTACAGTGTAAGTTATCTTTAAATTCCTTGTTGAAATAATAAGTTGTAATAAAGAAGAATTCATATAAAAATCTAGTTAATAATAACTATATTTTGGTTTATACTGTACATAGCTTCACCTTTAAAAAATCTATCATATGTTGTACAAATACTGCACATCACATATACACATTTACCAATTACAAATTTTTCAGAAAGATGTCTTCATGTTTGAAGTGATCCAATTGTATCTTTTAAAATAAAGATCCATTTAGGGTTCAATTTTTGATCCTAAGACGATGATTGCTGATCATATACGTTTTGTGCTAGTGCATCTACTTTAACTTTTTCCATGAGAGGGTGACAGTTGTTAATGTGTGTGTGTGTGTGTGTGTGTGTGTGTGTTTTCTACTATAGGGGGATGTGGGCCTTGCAATGGGAAAACTGTACGGGAATGATTTCAGCCAGACCACAATCTCCCGCTTCGAGGCTCTCAACCTCAGCTTCAAAAACATGTGCAAGCTCAAACCTCTGCTTGAGAAATGGCTGAGTGATGCAGGTACAACACAGTGACAGTGCCATTTTTATTTTTTATTACAGTAACACTGATGATTCTGGCTTGATGTGGAAAAAATGGTTAAAACAAGTACAGCAAATGTAAAATTGCCTCTTTAAATAGAATTTTAAGAAGGGCAGCAAAACAGTGTAAGTAAACAGTAAACTAAGTATTTTACAAAATTAATAAATAAAATCCCCAAGAATAATTAAGTAAAAGTTAAATCCATCTCACTAATATTCAGCATTATGAATTATAGGAAATGTATTATCAGATGTGAAATTATAATATGTGTGTATCTGTAACAATTCTTCTTTATATTGTCTGATCGGACCTAAGTGCTTTTGGAAACATATGGTAGTTTATGTGCTGGTAATAACAATATTTTGCAATGTTACTGATGGAGACCTAAACACCTTAAAAAAAAAATGCATCATTTGCATAGATTTCTGGGTTGACACCATAAGTCAGTGTTATGGTGCAGCTGTGACTTACCTGATGTAACTGCTGTTGAAAAGTGATGATGAATGTCCATGTTACATTTGTTTTTACTTCAGAGAACTCACCTTCCGACTCGATGAGCAACCCTACCTCTCTGCCGCCCCTGATGGAGGGCTACGGCCGCAAACGGAAAAAGAGGACAAGCATTGAAACAAACATCAAGCTGACTCTGGAGAAACGTTTCCTTGATGTAAGTTCAAAACTGAATCAATACTTTTTTCTAGGTTATATAATATATTACGTGTATGAGAAAAGCTGGTTAGCAACATTAACAATGAATGGAACGTGAAAAAGTTGTACTTTACCTGTAAATGATTGATGGATTGATTGATTATCACAACACCCGATCTCTTCATCTGTTACAGACACAAGTAACTCTACGAAAAATAGATTAATAATATATTTGTATAATGTAGCTGATCATTTGTTCATCACTGACAAAAATAATCAAAGCCACTGTATGTGGTTCTTTCAAATGATAACGCTATTTTATTCCAATTTACTATACTGTACTATACTGTTTTACTATACTGTAATTCATTATATGTTTATACACCAGCCTCCACTCATGTGTGCCCACAGGAGGCATAGTCATATTAATAAACACATTTGCAATAACTACATTATAGTGTGTTGTAAACCATTTTTCCAGTCTTTATACACTGCAAACAATTAACAGTGGGAAGTGTAAGCATTTTAACATGTCATTGTTCTCACTGAAAAGTCACACTAATGTATGAAAGGTATTAGACGCAGTAAAACCTACAGAGTCTACAATCACTTCATGTTGTATTAAAATGAAAGATCATCCTCAGTTTACACAAAGAGAATTGTTATTTACTATTTCTACAATCTCTTTATCACATGTGACAGAACCAAGAGGATATGATTTAATTAATAACAACAACAACAACAACAACAACAACAACAACAACAACAATAATAATAATTTGTCATTTGCAATCCTGATTGAGTATTTTAGTATTTATGAACTGCCTTCATAAACTTCCACTCATTAGATAATAATACTATTGATGATATAAAGCTCAGATTTTCAAGCTGTCAAAGTTTTAGTTGTGGAGTGGCCAGATCAATGTCTGAAAATGTTGTAGACAGGAGACCCTGATGATAGATGAGCATGACCAGTGGTTGCGATTATAACCTTTCTGTCCTAACATTTAACGGAGGAAATAATTAACATTTTTGTTTTTCAGAACCCCAAGCCCAACTCTGAGGAGATAACCCTGATCTCAGAGCAGCTGTCCATGGAGAAGGAGGTGGTTCGAGTTTGGTTCTGTAATCGGCGTCAGAAGGAGAAGAGGATCTACTGCCCAGTGGCTTTACCCGTCAAATCACACAGCTACAACTCTAGAATGGTTAGCTATCTAAAACACAAATCTCTTTCATTAGAAACACTTAACTTTATGCCCCCTATTTACCATATGTAAGGAGTATATAAACATTTAATAAATATTGTTTAACACACAATATTGTAGTTCTCAGTATGTATAGGTGTTATGTATTTGATGACCAGCATAACTCCTCCTGTGGACAGTGAGGCTGGTGTATAAACAGATACTGAGTGACAATATAGTAAAAAAATAAAATAAAATAAACAAACAAGAAATGTTCTAATAATATGAAATATGTCTTTGTGAAAAGTTAGAATTATCATAAATCAGAAGGCTTCTGAACTAAATAATTCAATTCAATTTCAATTCAATTCAATTTTATTTATATAGCGCCATATCACAACAACAGTCATCTCAAGGCACTTTTCATATAGAGCAGGTCTAGACCATACTCTTTAAAATAGGTATTTACAGAGAGAGACCCAACAAATCCCACCAAGAGCAAGCACTAGGCGACAGTGGCAAGGAAAAACTTCCTTTTAAGAGGCAGAAACCTCGAGCAGAACCGGACTCAGGGTGGGCGGCCATCTGCCTCGACCGGTTGGGTTAAGAAGGAGAGAGAGGGGGAGAGGAGGGAGAGGGGGTAGGGAATAGCGAAAGAAGAACATAGCATAACACAGGTTCCATATCAGATGTAAGATGAGGCCAGTAATACAACAGTAGTAGTGATAGTAGTGATAATTAAAGTATTAACTGCTAACACAGCAATACAACTAATAGCAGTATAAGTAATTTCTAATTCTAGCAGCAGGTGTTGAGTGGAGTTGTAGGAGCAGCAATTCAGGTGACATTTAAATCTTGTCAGTCCTTCAGTGTGTGAGAGCTTTTATAGCTGACGTTGACTGACACACATTTTATCCCCTGAGCAGAGTTGATGTCATTTTTTAAAAGCAAAAACAGTTGAAATCAGAAAACTGCATATCCTTTATGTCCTGAGATATACTGACATACTGCTGAATATGGAAATTATTGTTTAAAAAACAAATATATTGTACAGTCCTAATGTGAAGTATACTATCTCATACATTTTTCAGGCCCCGACATCCAGATCCTACAGCCCTCTGGCTTCAGGCGGAGGCAAGTTCTATTTCCTACATTCACCTGTTGATCATGTGTCTCTCATTGACCTTTGAAACAACGTAACATTTTCATTTATCTTACAATCTAGTGCTAATCTGCACATTACACATACACAGAATAAATATATTGTGTATATTCAGTTAACGTTCTGACCTTTTCCTTCCAGTTTCATCAAATTCCTCTCCAAACAGTGCAAGCCGTGAAGCTTCTCCCAACAGTCTGTCCACAGCTTCTGCCTCTTTAACATCTCAGGCCAACTCAGTTTCCTACAGCACACCAAGGTAAGAGACAGTCATCTAAACACCTCTGCAGGCTGCTTTTCTCTCATAACTGGAACATGGAGCCTTTCAATTTGTTACTTGTTTCAAATTATTACTCATTAAATGTCATTCAATTCTTTTCTCTCTGAAACTGAAATGGGAAGATTAATATCAGTCTTGTAAGCACATGTCTGTACTTTTACTTAAACCTATATTTATATAGGGCAGGTTGGCTGAGCACACTTGCTAATTAACATCAACTGCCTATTAAGCATGTCTCTGTCTGTCTAATTCTCAGCAATTAGCATGTTAGCTGTTTCTATTTGATTGATCTGTACAAAAAGAAGGGCAGAAAAAGTATTGAAAACAAAATTTTGTTGTTTTTATAAGGGTTATGAGTCCGACTGTTAATTGTCTGGGACCAGTAACTTCGTGTTGTCTCCAGTGGTTTCCTTGGCAACTACCCAGAGCAAAGAAATAGACACATAACCTCCTGTTAAACAGTGAATTGTCACTTTTTGTCCTCTGGCTATTGGATGGATTAAACAATGTGATACAATGTGTTGTTTTGTGTGCTTTAGAGGCAGATTTTGTTAGCAGTGTTTGTACTAAGCTAAACTAATTAACTGCGGGTGGTAGCTTCATATTTACTGTAAAGGCATGAAATAGGTTTCAACCTCATCATCTAACTCTCCAAAACCTATTTCTCAAAATGTCAAACTATTCCTTTACAATTAGGACATTTTAGGAAATAGGCATATTTGCTTTTTTGCTGACAGACGATTGAAACTACTCTCATGTGACTGGTAGCTAAATATGAAGCTACAACTTGGAGACAGCTTAACCTATCATAAAGATGGGAAATGGGGGATAAAGCTAGCTTGGCTCTGTCCAACTTAAGCATAAAGCAAGTCAAAGCATAAAAAGTGTCAAAGCATTTTGGTAGAAACCAATAAAGCATATTTATCAAAAGTTAATTGCTGAATGAAGTTACGTTTTCTGTCACTTTTGAATCAGTAATCCTGTGGCCCTCTCCTCTTCTTGCCCTTTCAGCTCCTGGTACCGCACATGGAATACTACGCCATATCATCACTGATAAACATGAACTGCATCATATGAAGCTTTTCCAGATTGTTTTGAGTTTTTGAGAAGGATGTACACTGAAGATGTGACACAATATCCCTGATATGAACGGGGGTTGCAACTTCAGGCTAAAGCTTAGATGGACCCGCAAGACAAAAGCAGAGACACCACACTTCAGTCAACACTCTAGCTCGTGAACACCTCGACAGCCCTCAAGCTGTTCGATTTGTGTTCATGTGACTCTTCACTCTGCTTAGATCAGCTGCAAAGCTGAAGAATACACAGAAAAGCACACAATTACAGACACCAAAAATACTGCTGGGAATTCCCATATTCAGGCCTTTATTCTTATGGCTTGGATGTTTAACTGTCAAGACTCAAATAATCTGTTTGAATGTTGAAGGTCCAGATTCACTAAGATTATGTGCCAAGCTGTTCTTTAAGCCATCTATGATAGTCTCTGTTGTTGTTGTTAGGATGTGTTTTAATGTGCATATTAGTGTACTGCTAGCCTGTCTAAATAAATATGCTGTCAAAATAAAGGGATTAAATATAATTTTCATCTGCATGTTCATGACTGGTGTAAAGGGTCATTTGTTGACCACTGTAATACACCACCAGTGATCTGGTCATTTTAATTCTTTAAAGGATAACTCTGGTTTATCACAATATATCTGTGAAAATGGTGACATCGCAACAGCAAAGGCCAAATCAAGTTGTCTGTTGGGGACTTGTTGCTGGAGCTTCTGTTTAACTTGTCTCTTATTTAGTGCTGGGTGTTTCTCTGTCTAATACAGACACTTAAAACTGCCTTTCAGACCTCAAGTCACGGTCTGGCTACTCTAGTTTGTTTGTTTGTTTAGTTACTTTTGTTAATTTAATTTCTGTTTTGAGTGTCCTTTGTCTATTTTATTTTAGAGAAATGTTTTGCAGTGGTACACAACTCTAGTAACTTATGACTTCATCAATCAAATAAACCAACCACTATAATTATTATGTTGTATAATGTTATATAATGTTACAGCAGGGACTGCAGAATAAAGTGAAGTTTTTTCCTGATGTAACTGAAGCTACCATGGGAAAGTTTGAAAGTGCCATTTGATTCTGAGGGAATCATCTTTGCCTACTCCAGGGACCTTATTAACTTGTATGTACTGTCATTAAACAGATATTGCCTGTCCTGGGTTTGACTGTCTTTCGTTTTAATGATGCACAGAGTCAAATCAAACTGTTGCTTCTTGTGCCGAGGACTACATGACAAATATATTTACTCTTCCAATTCCACCGTGAAAAACTCAGGTACAACAGAAGCAAAGGGGAGCTAATCTTTGTTGCTTTAAATTTTATACTTAATTCAACTAGTTGTCTCTATAAATGTTTCTGTGAATGTTTGTCTTTCCATTTTGATTTTCTGTATATGCTTCTGTGGGATCTCCAGGTTTTGTTGTATAGCTACACATATGTTAGCATATTGACATTAGCATTTGGCTTGAAATTGGCCTACTACCGTGCCTGAATACAGTCTCACAGAGCTGTTAGCATGACTGTAGGGTGAGTGCCAGTGTCGGAGAATTTCAAACTGTATAAATAGTACATAATAACTGTTGCTCAGCAAGCATGTTATTCACAAATAATGATTTGTTCACACAACTATTAAACACAATATATCTACAGTTAGTCTACTTTATGAGAGGATGTTTTACAAACCACTATAGACAGAGGTAGGATAACAGCGCCATCTAGTGGTGAGTCAGGATTCTTGTGGCTGATTTGACATGAACAGCAACAAATTCTTGAACACACTGCGCGATTGCAACGGTTGTGAGACCGAGTTCCGATTTCAAAATTTTGTAAATCCTGTGAGCTTTTTTTGTAAATTCTGACAGTACCTAAGATGTTAAACTTAACTACTACAGGGGAGGGGTAATTTTTTTTATTTGATTTTGTATATTTATTTAATCAAGACATGAGAGGTATATCCTTAATAACTTTAAACTGCCTCATTCTCTGTGTTTCCCTGAGTGTTAGACTGTACTCAGTCTTTGTAGATCAACGCATTTTAATGTTTATTGTATAAAATATCAAATCTGGTAAGAGCAGACTAGATTCCAAGTAGTTATCTGACATGGTTGTGAGGATGCAATAATCAACTAGACAGAAAAAGACAAAATTAAGAAAAGGCACAGTATATACACTTTAATGATAAAAGAATATTTAAAACAAACAAATTATAATGAGTAGATTAGTCATAAAAAAAGCTTCGTCTCTGTAAAGACATAATTCTTGCTGTTTTAAAATAAGAAAAAGGCTTTAATCGTCTGTTTAGTGCCTTAAATCTTCCACTGATGGCTTGGTTTCCATTCAGCCACAATGGAGGTGGAGGTAAATTTCAGCATTGTTTCCCTCTTTTATGTGTTTGGTTCCCAGTTTGATTGTGTGAATAATTCAGATTTCTTTGAACCTGCAATAAAAAAGTTGAATAAATAAAAAGCAACAACCAGTTCCAGTATAACTACTAGACATATAAAATGCAATCAAATGTAATAGCTCTGCTTATAATGTTAAGTGTTCAGATGGTGTCAGAAAGTCTGTACTTTGTTAATATCCTGACTTTATTCCTTGTTTGAAGGAGTAATGTGGCATTTTAGGAAATACACTTATTTGCAGACTTGCTAAGGGCTGGATGAGAAGACTGATACCACGCTCTTGAGCTGGAGTCAGGAGACTGTTAGCTTAGCTTAGCATAAAGACTAGAAACAGTGGGAACAACTAGCATCTTGACTGTTTAATCCATATGAAAACAGAAATGTAAAATGACAATTCGTAGTTTCATAGGGAGTTATATAGTGTAACTCCTGGTGAATAACAGTTTGTTTAAGCTAATATCCTCCTGGGTTCAGCTCTGAACTTATGATTAGTGGTCTTGCCAAACTCTCTGTAAGAATGAAAGTATTTCTACAAAATGTTGAACTATTCCTTTAAGGAATGAATTCCAATGGCTTTGTTAATCTTTATACTTGAGGCCAAAGTTGTGGCAAAAACCACAGAAGAGATCCTCACCCTCTTTGTCGAGGAGCACGTCCACACCAACTCTGAGCTTCTTTGTAAACAAGCCTGGACAAAAACTAAAGTCAAACAAACAAACAATGAGTCAGCCAGGGTGTTGTTATAAGACCACAGGAACATCATCATCATCAGTCAAGAAAAAACTCCAAAACATGGCTGGAATAAACAGTAATGACCAAAAAACAAACTCAGAGCCTAATGTTCAGGTTTGCTGTGAGAGATGACAGAGTGATGTGAGTGAAGAGATAAAGTGGCGTTTCTGACCAGGCAGGCCAAGACATCTGCAGAGATGAGCATGTAGAAGACATTGTTCCAGCCAGTGGGAGAGATCACACCAGCTAACAGAGGACCCAATGCAGCACCTACAGAGAACACACCAACAACAATACACTGAAGCCTGCTCACTTTTTATATGTAACATCAACCTTTCAGACTTTTAAATGCATCAACAACAAAACATTATAAAGTGCCGGTATGTTCTCACCTCCAAAACATTAACACTGAAAAGCCAAATGTTAAAAGCAAAATGATGGAGGAAAATAGATGAATTAACTGTAGCTCATTTTCTTTGACAGGATGGATACCTGTGTCTCCACCAAGAGAGGGTGGCTGGGCAGAATTTACTTAATACATGTGGGCACATTCGTAGAAACTTCATAAGTTATTTAAATCACCTAAAGAAAATTATGAACCTCTACAGTTCTGGCACCAAACACATACCTACTGAACCAGTACCATCAATGATTGCTGTCACGGTTGACAATGCCCTGGAGTTTCCTCTCAGACTCTCATGTGTTCCCTGTTCCAACAAACACATACATTTTTCATTTATGTCCATTACATGTGAGTACGATTATAGAAACTGTTTATTTCACAAAGGACTAGTGCTTATGTTGGGTGATTTAACAGATGGTAGGGATGTAAAACAGGGGCTTTCCCATGATGCCTCAGGTCTTACCAGGTCAGCAGATACAGCAGTAGTGATGAGGGCATAGGGTCCGTTCACAAGACCACCACACACCAGCAACATACCTATATATGGAAAAATGGCTCTATGTTAAAGGACTAAAAACACTTACTGTTAATGAAAATCAATGTTTTTTTAAATGTAAGTTGGGGCGTTCTTTGTTTTTGGCAAGATGTCACTGTAATATAATGTGGGAAGCATTAGCAATGAAATAGTTTGAAGCTAATAAACAAATAATTCCAATTAGTAGATAAACTTAAGAAAAAGTGGGTTCCAGCTTTGAATAAATTATTAGACAATGTGCAATATTCAGACAATATGCAGCAGTGTGTAAGTCTTACCAATTGTAGTACCAAGGCTCCTTTGTCCAATGTAATTATAGAGGAAAAGCTGGAGCATGAGCAAAACAATTAGCAAATGTCATGTATTCGACTTTATGTTTCCTTGATAACTACTTATGAAAAATCTATGCTATGTTGGAAATTATTACTATTGGTATTTATTTTATGAGCTGACACTCACCATGGGGGCAGCAACAATCAACATGACGCAGCAAGTTGTCGCTCTCCCACCGGTGTAGTCAGACACAAGGCCGGCCATAATGCCTCCTGTATACACAAAACATATTAAGTCACATTATATCTCTCTGGCAGCATTGTGATAATGATAAATTAGAACTGTAGCAGACCCAACCCTAAGAGATCCAGGAACAATCAGGCTTTAACACAAACCTGTGGTTAATTAGACATTTTTTCTCTAGTGATAATTATGCTGAATTGTGTACTTTGAGTCTGCTTGGATTCATTTGTGTATTGGACATATTGCTTAGGAACCACGATGTCATCCTGGCAAGTAACTTCTCTACTTATGAAATCTTCTCAGGTTATGTGATATGACTGATGAGGGTCAAGGGTCAAAACTTACCCACAATTCCTCCTACATCAAACAATGTCGACATGTCTCCTGCCTCTTTTGCCTCAAAATGTGCTAAAAATCAAAAACAAAACCCACATTAATTTTTATAAAATGAAATGATGTGGATGAAAGTATGTTACATATATGATATTGTGCGTGAGTTAACACTGACCAACATTTGAAATGTAGAGAGGAAGCCAGTACAGGAAAGTGTAGCTGACCAGTTTGGCAAAGAGCAGACACAAAGAGAACTCCACCACTCCCTGTGTGAGACACAAAACACCATGAAATCCACTGATGGACCTTTCATCATATCAACATGTTCTTATTGTTACGGTGCTGCAATACACAATGAATTTTCTGAGGGCCAGGGATACATTGCTATAGTGTTGAATGTATGCTTTTTTCCTCTAAAGATTACTGCCATGTTGAATAAATTTCTTCTAATTTTAGCAATTTCGAGAAACTCTTGTCTATGAGTGAGGTGTGTCAAAAACCGAATCAGAATTTGAAGAATCTGAAGGTCATTGCAATCTCAGTGCCACAATGTCATTCCTGATACCACCACCAGGAAGTGCCAATGTCAGCGATTTTAAAATCCTACATATATTGCATACAAATTCAGAATGTCATTGTTAAATATGAAACTATAATAATAATTTAGAGTGAATCATTTCAAAATCAACACATTCAAACCAAATCAAACAAAGCAGACATTTCCAGGGTTAAAAACAGCTGTTTTCACTCACAGGTATACTGAGAGCCCCGCAGAAGCTAATAGCCTCGGTGTGGTCCTCAACAACCCCTGGAGGATCAGTGGAGATGGCACTGTTGACGGTTCGGTCGGTGTGGGGCGCGTTCTGCAAAAGAGGCTCCGCTTCACCACTTTCCTGATCACTCTAACATAGAAACACGCATGCATGAGTTCAACAGGTCTCGTGTTGGATTCATTTGGAAGAGAAATGTTTCTGATATGACTCACATGGTGCTGAGGAGGAGTGCAGTTAACATCTTCAGGCTCTGAATAAGAGAGAGGAAAAGATGAGACTCAGAAATGCCTGTCCACAGCAACGTTCACTCTCACTGCCTTCTCAAGGCAGTGTAAACAAAGTAATAGTACTGTAGCTCAGTTAGATCTCAACCTTTAAATTCTAAGTAACTGAAAACAATTTGCATTACAAACATGACGTAAAGCACGGCCCTGCTTGGGGGTAGGGAGTCTCTGACTGAACAGAAACTTACTCTCAACCAGGAAGAAGAAGCACAGGATCCCAGTGGAGGCAATGATGATCCCTGGCACAATGAAGGACATTCCCCATGCTGAGGAGACAAAGACTCCTGCGATGAGGGAACCTAAGATGTTTCCCACTGAGGTGTGAGAGTTCCACACACCCATGATAAACCCACGCCTGATGATCAAAACACAAGCACAAAGAGTAGGTGAATGAGGATTAAAGGTATTGCTATAGAAAAAATGTTTTGGATTCTAAAAGCTCTTTAAGAGGCTTTTACACCTTCTGTATTCTGCAACAACATGTTTGGGGATGCAAATCTTAAACAGATCTTTCTCAGCTCTCAAACAGTCTTTACGCTAAACTAAGCTGAGCACTTCATTACTCCAGCTCCATACTTAACACAGACATGACACTGATAGTCTTCTCATCACACTCTAGAAAAGTGGATTTCACAGAAATGTTGAACTATTCCTTTAATGATGAATAAACTGATTTACCATGTTAAGCTTAGGTTGCTTTGAATCTCAGAACACAAACTGGTACTTTTATACTGACCAGCTTTTATTACAGAGCATGTAAACATGTTGTCAGATGTCTCTGAGTAGCCTGGTTTCTTTTGTGCAAGTAGGCATAATCCTGTAGACCAGACACTGAACAAGATGGGACCTACTCAGACACTCAAGTGTTTGTGATGTTCTACTTTCTTAAAACCAGTTTAACCAGTTTTTGAGCTTCCACGCATGTTTACAGAGCAGTTTAGCTTTAGGATGTGTATTTGGAGCAGGTGGTCTGAGTTCAGGCAAAGCTTGGTTTCACCGTGCTGTCAAAATGTGACAAATGTGCATACGTTTGTGTCAGTCAGCTACAAAAAAGGTATCTAATACTGCATGGTCAGCAGGACTGCTCCCCCAATACTCACTTCCCCTTTCCAAACCAGTTGCCAACACAAGCCACCACTGCTGGCCAACCAGTGGTCTGCACAAGCCCGTTCATGACCTGCAGAGTGAGGCAAACAGAGGGAGAAACCAGCTTGTGTTAGCTTAGAGCATCAGGCTCATAACCTTGGTACAAACTCTACACAAAGCGGGGTGAGAGGAGGCCAGTGTTTAGTGCTTGTTTTAACATTCTCACACCAAACCTATACAAGCCCAGGCACATGCCTGCAGTCATATGATGCTGCTTTGAGTCATGTGATACATGTGAGTAAAGCCTGACTAAGCCACCATGAGATCCCTAAAGTTTTAAAGAAAAGAGATGATGAATGACATCTGTACTGAGCCAAAGAGCTCACAGTGATCACACCTGTAAAAGGGCAAAAATAAATCTGTGATTTCTTGCTAGTTACATGTAGATGATTCAGTCTTTTCACTTTTGCTTTTCAGATATTGGATTTTGATCTCTCTCATATTTTCTTATAAACTTACAAACGTATTAATCCGACTGGTGTAAGTTTGACTATTAATTATTTATAACAAGATTAATATTTCTATGTATGTTTTATTTGTGAATTTACTTGTGGAATGTGACTACGGGGATGGGTCATGTGATGGTATGAAGCTCATCTGACACTTCAGAGCTAGAAAAGATCTTTTCAAGTATTCAAGTGCAGATGGACCGTTCAGACCTTTGTATCAGCTGTGTGCAGTTTTAACTGCATGTCTAAACTTAGAAGAGGGGGAAAAAAAGAAGAAATACATTTTCTTTTTGAGTGAAAGCAGTTACGGGTAGATGAGACATCCAAATAAATTCTTTTGGTGGGAAAATTATACTAGTGTTCTATTGATATGGTAGTGGTAAAACAATTAGTTGATAAATTGATTAGTTGTTTGACAGAAAAATGAATAACCACAAACTTCTTGTTTGGCTCTGGGAAATAATGATGGGAATTTTTCACTACTGTCTGACTATTTAGAGACTAAATGAGGAAACAGGAATCATTGGCTGCAACCTTAATGCACGAGATGGGATAGTAGCCTGTGTTCCAATCTGATTTCTTACTTGTTTCTGAGGTAATCTGGCTCTTACATGACTATAATATGGTTGTGCAAGATGAGGAGCCTGAGCTTGATTCCCATCATAAAGTCACAGTAGCAATACACCCTGATTGTCAGTGTATCTGTGTGGTTATCACTGATTGGCCAAAAAGACATTTAACAAAAAACTGAAGTGAAACAAAACTCTCCTGACACTGCCTTTACTTATACTGAAGCAGAGTGCATACGCACAGGGACAAACGTTCAGTTCCTACGGAGTCGAGTGACCAATGAAAGTGTGTGTGTATGCCTGAATGTGTGGTGATGAGTTAGCAATAAACAGCTCAGCTGACCTCTGTGCTTCCCTCTTTCCACTCTGCACTTTTGTGTAGTGTCTCCAGTTACAGTGCATGTTTCCAGACACTTTTAGTGAGCACAGATTTGTTTTGGTCTCTGTACAGGTATAACAGTAAGAGGCCATGCACAATCTCTGCACTGGGCTGCTCTTGTTCACCAAGAAATAGTTATAACAATTAAGGTCCTGTGAAATGACCAGCTGATGTTTTAATAATTCTGCTTGTGTACGGAGTACAAAAATATTATAGATATGTTAAATAATGAACTTTAGGGGTGTTGAAACTAGGTCAGTTTAGTAAAGTCTGTTCAATGTTTGTAAACACAGTACTTAAACAGACCTATATTAAGTCCAAGGGAAGAAATACAAAGTGGGTTTTACGTATAATTATACATATATAGGAATTAATACAGATACAGATTGAGTTTTAAAAGAAGTCGTGTGGAGATTTTAAATTCTGCATTGTTTATAGCCATCTTTGCTAGCTTGCAGTCTTGGAGTCTTCCTTGCCTTTGTGGGTGCTTTGCTACACTTCCTTGTGTGCTAGTCTGCTGATCCATGGACTAGTAACGTGAAACCAGCTAAAAGATTGTGTATCATGTCATCCATGTGCTTGTGTGTCTACTTATGCATCCTCATGCGTTTGCATGATACAAACAAATGTAGAGATCAACTCATAAACCATAGTTTTATAGTCCTGCTAATGGTCAAGGAAAGAATAAATACAGTATCTACAGATTGGTTATATCTAATGTACTGCTGAGGTTGATGGAAATTGTCTCAAGTAGTTTTATGTGAGTTTTATTGTCTATACAGCTATCCACTAGCTATCCAATCATGGCAATATGATACAATAGATGACAGGACAGACAGGGTGACTGATCAGCTGACATTACAGTCTCCTTGTCTAAATGAAACCTCTGTCATATTGCTCATAACCAGAACAAGCCAACCCATAAACAAATTGCCTCCTATGTTTACAACCAGTGAGGAATCAAAACAATGTCCAGACGTCTGTGGTGTCATGTATTTACCTGCATGAAGGCGTAGTACCCTAATGAGTGGATGTTCCAGTAGAAGCCGAGGCCAAACAGAGCTGTGAACAACCCACTCATCAGCATCCCAGCACTCAGGTAGTACCGCAGAGGCAGGCGCTCTCCAAATATTCCACTGTGAACACAAGTTAATGATTATGATTCAATGTAGCACACAAGCAAAAATGCAAAAAGGTCTGCCTGCGACAACACATACAAACCTGAAAAACATGCCGATGGCATAGGCAACCAGGAAAGAGTTATCCAAGACTCCAAACAGTGTCTGATAGTTGTCTTGGTCTACAGGGATGACACAGATAAAACATATTAGCTTTCTTCAGTTTCCCATTCACCAACACTGAAATCTGTGTCTGCTGAAAACACAGGGCTGAGCCATGTAATCAATCCAGATATTAAACCCAGGGTCTCTGCAGTGATGATACAGTCTGATGATACAGGAAGCGTAGACTTCCTATACTTTGCCCTATGATAATTTAATATATCTGATACCAATATCCATTACTGGAAATAGAAATATAATATAATCTTTATGTAGTGAAAGATTTATCTGGTTCAGGAGGGTATATTTTGTTTTTGAGTGCTTTTGTAGATCTATGAATAAATCAAGTGAAAAAGAATCCCTGAAGTTGAGTGTTGAGTCAAAATACAGAGACTGGACTTGGGTTTATAAAACTTTTCTGAAGGTCTCAGGTATCAGGCACATGGGTACAAACATTGTTACCATGTGCCTGATTTCCAGTGCAGGTGCAGGTTTATGCTTGGTTTTAAGACAAGAGAGTAATCATCATTACTTGATTGACAAGAACTACACGTCCAACAGTAACAGCTGACTGAAACGGGAATAAAGCAACATTCCACCCAAATTCACCCTGACTAGTGTTCTAACTGGCCAGAGTAACTGAAACCACGTGTGGATGTACAAGACCTTTGTGGATGTTTACTGCCTTTGCAGTTTAGTACGTTCATAACCAGCATGCATAACTATTTTTTTTTTTTTCATACATCGGTTTGTTATTACCAAACAAATCCCATATCTGCTCTCATCACAAACATCAACATAAAATGCCCTATACTGCCTATCTAAGCAGACTATAGATGACAACAAGTAAAGGACTTACCAAAGGGTGCCCAGTCACACCAGGTAGCATTGTTAGTTATGTTAAGATCTACTGGCCGAATGACAGTTGAACAGTTTCTGTGCAGCTCACTCTGAACGTCAGAAAGAAAAAGAGAGAAAGAAATACATTGAAGGAAGCAAATGAAATAATGCAAGTAAAACAGTACTGGATAAACTACAAATAAATAATGGAAAGCGACTAATTTAGTTGTCATAAAGTAACTGGTTGATGATGATGTGTCTTTTTCAATATACACCTTTCATGAGATTAGACATGCCCACTTTTACCACAAATAATCTGTGTCTGCTGTCAGTGCAGCCTTAATACCATAATTATAATAATACCATAAAACTAATATCATAGCTACTGCATGTGTTTTGACCATTTACTACACTATAAATTTTCTATAAATTTACTTTAGATGCTTTTTAGATGCTAAAGAAATGATGGCTGTGGCAGGTATTTTTGGTCTAGTTCTTTGAATAGGAAAATTTGGATCATGTTTTCATCCTTCCAGTTATCTCCTTTGTAATCCTTGTTCATTTTGGTTACTCTTCTACTTAGGTGCAAATATTTGAATGCCTCAGTTGTACTTAGCTGAAGGAAAAGAGGAGCAACAAGAAGATAAGATTTTTGCTTTTTACATAACTTCCAAAGTCATGTGAAGTAACTCCAGAAAGCAATGTTTTCCTCACACTTCAAGTTCCTGCAAAAATCCTATAGAAAATGTAGATAAAAAGGAATTGAGTTGTCCCAATCACCTTAACAATGCTGATAGGTTTCCGTGACAAATGGTAGGCTGTGTAGAAGATGAAGGTGAGGAAAAGTATGAAACTGCGATACCTGCAAAAAAGAGATTGACAAAAAGATGTGTTGGGAAAACTCTAATACCATAAACAGGTATTTATGGTAATATTATACCCAATTATAACACTAGCATTCAGAATTCCTTTTTCTTGCACATTGTGAAAACAGAACAAGAAATAAGGAACACAGACAAAAATTGAGTTCTATTTGACTTAGGTTTTCTTATTAATCTATTAATCTGTAAGAGAATAAGAACCATTACAAAACTAAAATATAACTGAAAGCATTTTTGTAGCATAAAATAAAACTAACTTTTCAGTGACATAGAAATGTGTGTTTGGGACACATGACTGACATCATCATAAGCATAAGAAACTAAATAAGTCATTGATCAAGTGTGTTCATTAATGGTGAGTGAATAATAATACTAACTAACAATGGAAGTCACAATAAGTGTTCTTAACAGGCAGGTAGATCAGAGCTTATCATACACCCAAATACAGTGACTCTAGTGTCAGCCTTCTTTGGCTCTTCATTGTGTTTTTTATCACATAGCCTTGAGACATGGAATGACACTGTGAAAAGGCATTTCAATTAACACTACCTACTCATTACTCTGAAGTACATTAGTGTATACTTTAAAGTATTTTTTCAACAGACTGCTGGACTACTATGGGTTATTGAAGGAATAGCAAGTGCATCAGTATGTCAGAGTCCAGGTACAATATGTAATTGGGATGCAAAAATTTTTTTTTTCCTTTTAGACTGTCTTGCTTAACTGCTGGACCCATCAGAGTGAGACACTAAACAAATCAGGATCCAACAAGTAAGGAATTACACCCTCAGTGTCCTCCCCACCAATCTACAATTAATAGTGTGGAGAAAAGTGTGAGAAGTTATTAAAACAAACTGCCCCGCCTTGGCAAAGTCCTTAAATGTTTTGTCGACGTTCATATAGATCCGCAAACATCCCTCAGTGAGGGAGGAAGCTCTGAAATGAGATTTTTAAAGGGAGTTTGGCGTGGCACAGCAGAACCCAATCAATTGTACCGGTTACAGATAACCCGGCAAAAACAAGCTGTATTAATGAGTTTGCAACATATAGTGAGATAAATAAAATTAGGTAGCATTACAGTGAACCCACTGGAGTTATTAGCCCCAATACTTATATACTTAGAATGCGTGTTTGTCGATGTGGTTGAGCTAATCATTTACAACAGGGAGATAAGTTAACACACATACGGACCGGCTTCTCTTTTCATGAACTGGCTGTAGAGAACAATAGGAATGGTCAATGGATAACGGAACACTTACCAGCTATCTCGAGAAAACGATGTGATAAGTCGTATTCCGGGAGCCACGGACGATTTCATTGTCGTTGAAAACTAAACTGTTGTCACACTTAACACAGAAGAGCTCGCAATTTGTATGCAGGCATGTCCTCGAAGTATGAGTCAGTTGAGGCACTGATGGAATGTTTCAGCTAACTCACTAACGGCAGTTGAATGTCAGAAGATAACCGGCTGCTTATTAACGACTAGTAACGGAAACCGGGTCACAGAGAGAGAGGCTTACTTGTTTACTGGCACCGAGTGAAAACGGACCTTTATGTTTGCTTTACAAATGATTAAATGTAGTTGCTGGTGCTAAAAGAATAAAGCAGCAGCCGTGTAGCTTCGTGGTGGTATATACAGTTCGTAAACATCCAGTTCTCCATACTGCGAGGCTGAGTTTTTATGCACCGCGCCGGAGAGACAGCCTACCTCCATGAAGCTTAAAAGGGCGTCCGTTATTAATAGTTAAAAAATGACTTATTATTAGCCTAAAAGTGTTTAAATTCCTGAAAATTTTCCAGACGGATAGTCCCAGTGGCTGAGTGACCCCCCGACGCCGCAACGCCGGAAACAGTTTGTCTTAATCACCGACACCAACAAATTAAAAGATCTTTAGTTTGAGAGGAAAATTACTTTGGTGAGGATGCTCATGACTGGTATGCAACTAGATTGCAAATAAACATTACTTAATTTTAAGCCTATTTAATTTAAGTGATGTACATTTTCCAATACTGATTAACAAGACCTGTTAAGAATGAACTGTAACTTTAATTTTTTTTTAAGTGAGTTTATTTAATTTCTTTAAATTAACATGGCCCATACCAGATTCTTATACATTCAACACAATCAACAGCAAATCCTCAAATGCACATTCTCAAGTTCACATATGTACTGACTTCCCTGATGCTTTAGTAATCGTATAAACTGACTTCACTAATTGCATGTAGCGAGTATGCCAACAATCAAATCCCTTAATTATCAACAAATAATCTAAAAGTAAATTCTTGTAAGGTTGTATAAAAATTTTAATATATTTAATACACAAAGCCAAATAGTATCAAAAAAGGCACATTCTCCATGAACAGCTGAACAAGACTAGGTTCTAAACACTAACATCAACATACTCACATGTTCACAATGACAATGCTAACACGCTGATGTTTAGAAGGAACAACATTTACTATGTTAACCATTTTAGTTGAGTGAGTAATCATTGACAACATTTGTTAATCAGCAAATCAAGTTCAACTAAGGCTGATGTGAATGTCATTAATTTTTCAGGTATTTAGTCTTGGGCAAAGAGAAATCTTGACCTGATGACAGTGCTGGAGGCACGTTTTGTGTCAATCCATTTCATAGATGTTAAGATATTTCACACACACAATCTTCTCATCTCACTCTGGGTTTGACAACTTACACTTAAATTTCCCAAAATGTTGGACTATTTCTTTAAATATAGTCTGTTTCTTCTAGACAATTTCTGCTTGCAGTTCAACAGCGTCCTTCACCGTAAATTCAAACTCAACATTGTTGAATGTAACGCTTGGGCATATGCTGTGGAAGAAACAAATGTGACTGTAAGGTGCTTTTTAAAATGTTAACATGCATATAGTAGTTTCTCTAAAACCCTAAAACTAAAAAGTTGTGTGTAGATAGTGAGGAACAGTGCGTGCAGTGAGTACCTTTGGGATTGTTGTGGAAGACGCAGTTGTTGGCACAGGTGTCGGGATGGGAGTCCCAGAATGAGGTCGCACAGCAACAGAGAGGAGGGAGCTCCAGTTTCTCCGGACACAGTCGCTCTTTCATCTGAGCTCTCAGAGCCTCAATGTACCTGCCGAGGGTCACAATCAGCCTGTTTATCAGAGAAGCTTCAACTTCACAAAGCCATTACAATTTATTAGGGTGTACCTGTAGTTTCGTCTGTTTGGTAGCGGGTAAGGAAAACATTATACATCATTGCTGGGTAGTGTTCATACAAAATATTTTACAAACAAAACCAGGAATCAACTAGTGACATTATCCTGCATCGTCAGGGCTTCATGGACCCATCTGGGGAAACTGAATCCTGGTGACTGATACACATAGAAACAGAACAAAGAGGGACAGTTACTATGTACTATGGAGTTACCATGTAAATCACACTCTTATCACTCATTTTTTACTGGGGAACTACTGAAATACAAGCATTAGGACACAAACTCACTCATATATCAGGGAAAATCCTCCACTCGAGCCAAGGCTCATACGCGTTACCATGGTTACCAAATAATCTTGCATAGCCTACAGATCTGGAGGCTGAATTCTTAACAGTTCGTGACCAACAGATGGTTTTAATAATAGTTTAGTTTTCAAATTCATTCAAATATCACACCATGTGGTTTGTCTGTTTTGTCCTCACACCACAAACTGCACCAGAGTCTGACCGAAGCCGACAGACCCCCATTTTCAGACTGTTCTGATCCAGTTGTACTAGTACTAGAGTTTGAGAGACAGTTTTCACATGAGCGAACAAACAAAATAGATGTGAGAGCACCCTTACAGTGCTGTAAAGCGCCTTATCTGGCATCTTTCAGAGAGATATTACTCATCTAATTTAATATTAATAGCAGTATTTGGACACTACAAAGATTTCTGCCTTGTTACATTATATCAGGTGATATTTTTCATACTGTATATAATGTCAGTAACTACACATTTAAGCTTCAGCAAATTAATTACCTTGTAGCTACTTTCCCTTTCTCCTTTTTTTTCCTCTGCAGCTCCGTAGCTCTCTCCTCCTCCTCGAGTCTCAGTCGTTCCAGAATCAGCAGCTCTCTCTCCTCCAGCTTCTGTCTGGCCTCTGCGAGCTGCCGAACTCTCTCCAACTTTCTCTCTTCCTCCAGACGTATCTGTTCTTTCTCTGCCTTGATCCTTCAGTGAAGACAGACACATTTGAGAGGAGACTTTCCCTGACCTCAGGCTGAGGCTGGAGGAAGTTATTTGCGTTCATATATCTGTATTTTAGTTCATCTGTATGTTCACTATGTCCCAAACACAGAGTAATATGGCTGAATACACTGTTATAGGTGGAGATTTAAGAAAGGTGATACCACCAAACAGAAACACAGTGCTGGGCTGGATTTTTAGCAAAATAACACTACGATATTATTCATCCCCACTGTTGTACAACATAAATAACTTAAACTGAGAACTGAAGCTGCTGTTCTTCATAAAAACATTTGATAGCCATCTTTCAAAGCTACAGAGAGTCACTGTTTTGATATAAAATCACATTAAGCCTCCACATAAATAAGAGGAAGTGATAGAGAAGAAAATGCTGCGGTCTCGTCACCTCGCCGTTCTCTTCAGGTGTTTCCTGTGCTGTGTGTTCTCTTTCACTTGCTCTCTCTCAATGTTCATGAACTGGCGGCGGTGCATCAGGAAATGAGACTGACGCTGCGGAGAGAGGCACAAACTGTAACAATTGGTTTGATGGCGTTCAAACAAGTTCAGTCAAAGTTTAATGCATATGTCTGGTCTCTACCTGTCTTTTGAGTTCCTCCTGGTCAGCCAGAGGCCACAGCACCTGTGGGACTCTGTGGTTGGACATGGAACCAGGATCAGGCTGTGACTTGTCAGTATCCCGTGACACACGTCCACTCACCTGAAACACAGCCAGAAAAGAATCAGTGGGTTTTGATTGATGACTAGCTCTAGTATTAATGTACCAAGCTGCAACAGTGCTAATTGAAATATCTTCAGATTTGCCACTTTATCAGTGTAAATGTTTAGGGATAAATCTGGTGACATTGAATAACATTCTGACTGACAACAAATCACATAAAAAATTAACTCTGCTCACAGTCTGTGTATCCAAAGCATGATAAAACTTTTTCCTCTGTGCCACTGAGCTCCACTGATGCACAAAAACAAGTGGAAGGCCTAAAACCTGCTTCATAAACTTCCTGGCAAAAACTACACAGACACATTCTTAGCCAATATGCATCAGTGGTTAGGGTGCAGATAAATTAAGCCAGGAATAAATGGCACTGTTTATTCTTGTTGTTCCCTGTTCGTACTCTGGACCTGTGGTAAATCACATTATTTGAGAGGGAAATGAAACTTATATGGATATGTTTATCATTAACCACGTCCACTTCCATTATGTCATCAGTCAAAACTGTAAACTCTGGTATAACAGGCCCCAGTTTCACACTTGTAATTCTACTCTGCTGTTTAAGGGCAATATAATGATCATAATGTTTGAACTATTTGGGTTTATGAATTGATGAGAGACACCTGAGGTATATCTGAGCTTTTCGGCTCTGATGAGGAAGTTATTATTTGCCCATATTAAACGCTGTGTTTGGTAAAAACATCACACAAGCAGAAAAGCAGCACTCCCACCACAAAGCTTTTAACTTTTAAGACATTCCTTAACTCTTCACTCGTCAGATTTACATTTATTCATTTGGCAGATGCTTTTATCCAAAGCAACACTAAAGCTTTAGTGCAGCTGGAAACCTTGAACCAAGTACTAAGTACTGAATCTGTTCAATAAGACAAAATGCAAAGAGATCAAGCAGAGGTAAACCAAAAGTGCATGCTAAGTGCTAGTAAAGCAAGTTAGCGTGTTAGAGGTGTTAGGAGAGGAGGTGCTACCAGAGGAGATGAGTCTTGAGTCTAAGAAATTCTTGAAGGTAAAGACGGATGCCCCTGTTTCCCATCAGCTATCAGGACGCAAAAAATGGTTGACGTATCAAGCTTTAGTATCGACTCATGAGTTAAAATGAAACATCAGTTAAGTTTCAACCTGAACTGCACAACATATGTGGTTAAAACTGTTCAACAACAATTCAGCAGTTAGTAAGGATTAGTCAAATGTCTGACAAACAAACTTAAAAATATTTACATCTCATCATCTCTTTGCTGGATCACCTCTGTTACTGAAGACAAAGTTAAAATTAAAATGAGCACCTTCTGTCTGATTTCTATGCAGATTCATGAACATTTACCTTCCATGGATCTGTTCAGACTGCACTTTGTGTTCAAATCTGAATGTAATAATAAAAAATAATAATATATAAAATAATTAAAAAAATAATTAAAAAAAATAATTAAAAAATAATTAATTACATCCCTATTTGATACACAGAATGAATTGAAAACAATCTCCACTCATTTTGGCTGAGATAGCCATGCAAATAACTGTTTTAGTAAATGTCATGCATCCTAAATGAGTTTTCTAAAGAAACCTAGAAAATGGAGAGCCATGAACAGGGCACAGAGAGTGAACCATGATGAAAGATGCCACTGTTGCATCCTGGGTATTCATTAACCTTCTGCTGAACGAGGGGACATTCATGTTGGCTGGTGAAGAACTGATCGTCTCCCTCTTCCTCCTCTTCCTCCCCCTGAACATCCTCCTCCTCCTCTCTCACTTCTTCCTCTGCTCTCTGCACGAGAGATTCAGCTTTCTGTTGGGTGCAGAGGAAAATGATTTTTATTACACCCTGAATGTACAACAACAACGCAATAATAGGAACTATAATTTACTAAAAGAGGAACAAGTATGACACAGAGACGCTCACATGTCTGATAGGAGACATGTTCCATTTGCCTCCAGGAAGGTCTGACGTCATTTCCCCATGCGGGATCATCCGACAGGCAGCCAGCCTGAGTCTGATCTGCCTCATGCCTTCACTGGACTGGAAAATCATAGAAATAAATAATCCTCCAGATTAATCACTGTCACATTATTTTACCACTCACACAAGGAAACAATGTAATCATTCTCACTGCCGAAAACAACACACACTCTGTACTGAAGGGAACAGAACTACATATGGCAGACTGTAGATTACAAAGGGATGATAGAAGATATGTTTGAGACCTCAGCATGTTCCTCAGCAGCCTGTCAAGGTTCCTCAGCAGCCTTTAATCCCCCACAGGAAAAATAAGGGACCGACAAATACTAAATTTTTGAGTTGGATAATAATACTTACTATGTTTATTTTTTATGTAAAAATCTGATAACATCACCCAATGCTCAGTTATTACTATAAAACCATGGCATAAACAAACATTTTGGTAAATATCTCTTAAATTTGGTAGTTAAAAATTGTTATCAAGGTGCTGCGCTCCCTGGTGGACAAATTATGCAATGTAGACACCGTTTGCAATCTGTAACATTCCTGTGCTGCAATTTCTTGATATTCATCAGCCAAACATTACACCTACAACAGCTTCTGCTCTTCTGGTTTAAGTCTTTCTGGATTTCTTTTGAACCCTGCTGCAGGGATTTGCTCCCATTCAGACACCAAAGTGCTAGTGAGGTCAGAGAGTGATGTTGGGTGATAAAGCCTAGATGACACTTGGTGTTCCAGTTCATCCCAGAGGTGTTGGATGGGGTTGAGGTCAGGGCATTGTGCTGGCAAGTCAAGTTATTTCTCATCACACTTGGAAAATCCTTTCTCTGTGGACCTGACTTTGTGTACAGGGGGCATTGTCATGTTGACAACAGAAAGAGGCTTAACCCAAACTATTGCCGCTATTGGCAGAAGTACACGCTGTGTACTATTTAGTGGTGTTAATTACAGCCATATTCTGATCTGTTTCAAAATAACATTCGAATGTGAATATCAGAATATCAGTTACATTAAAACCAGTGAAAGAAGAATCCCTGTATCTATTCAGCACAGCTTTTGACAGTAAACATGAGATTGTTCTGCTAAAACCTCAATTATTCACTCATGCTCCAGGGTGGCAATAATATGCAATACCCTCTCACCTCCTGAGAGCTTCCCTCCATCACTTTCTGTTGTGCAGCACCTCCCTGAGACATCACTTTCTCACCGACAGACATATGCTGGGCTCTGTATAGTTGTTGTGGGATTCTCCTGTCAGGCTGGACATAATAAACACAGATTTACAATGAGGGCATCAATCACGCAGTATGGGAAAACAATCACTGTTAATGAGAGGATTTGCTTCAGTCCTCTGTTTTACATCGATTAAACCTTTATGTTTTGGACTGTTGGATGGATTACACAATCTAATTTTCATTCTTTTCTGACACTTTTCAGAATAAATGTTAAGACAGTTAAGTCATCCCTCCGCCCTGACTAAATTTTGAGTTAAAACCATCTCATTAATACTTAACCATCAATCAAAATAATGTTGTACTGTATTTACCAATGGTTCTGTCTGAGGCTGCTGTCTCTTCTTGAAGACTTGGGCTCGCTGCGCCACACGGTGGCGCACTTCATCTTGAAATCGGCGCAGGCTCTCTTCACTCTCCCTCCTCCTCTCTGCCTGGAGCTCCTCAGTTAACAAAGCAAGAGCCTAAACCAAGACATGAGAAGATTATTGAGACTACTTAACGAACAATCAACAGTCTAATTTCATGTGACTTTGCAGAATCAGCCCTTCCTGCATTTTCCCCTGACAGACAAACCGTGCATCACATTTCGGCTGGCTGTTCAGATTGATCTATCACAGTGAATTTGATCTCAAATGAAAACTTTCTGCAACTCAGTAAAGTTCTTTTTCACAGTCAAACTGAGGAATGTGTACTTGAGTGTTTTTATTTTTGTTACTTCTTAATTCTGCTCTGTATTATACTTTTTATTCCACTATGTTTATCTGACAACTATAATTACAGGTTCTTTGCTTTCACTGGCAAGAAGATAAAAAATAATGAATACACATTGATGCATTGGTAATAACAACTATTATAAATTAATATGACACTGACAGGGGCAGTTGTCCTGTCTGTTTTCTGTTTGGCATCTCAAAAATTATGTCATTATTTTATCATCTTGAGACCTCATGACTTATGCCCACTTTATAAGAATTATAAACTTACAAGCATGATTTAGATTTGTCCAGTTAGACCTATCTGGGGTCTCAGAGACATCCACTGTAAAACACAGAGCTTTATCTGTGATTAAAGTTACAACAATCAATCAATTCATCAATTCATCTGTTGAAGAAATTGAATCATCAACTAGTTTGATAAACAATTCCAAGGATATTGCGTTTCTGTAGCTGTACTTTTACAATATTTATATTGTATGGGGTGGAACAGGTTGTTCGACAGCTCTGTGGCCTCATGGTAAAGAAAAACCCAAGTCAACAAAACAGAAAGGTTAAAGTGACCAACACTCTGTCTCCTAAATCCTGCAGGCTGTCTGGTCATCTCCACTAACGGTCTCTGAGGCGCCTGGCAACACAGTCAAAGTTAGTCATTTTAGCCACCGGCATTAAATCACAAACTTACACACGGGTGCTCCAGGAAGTCTTGTCCGTCCTCCACCCAGGCTCCCACCGCCACCACCGCCTGGTTCCTCTCAGCCAGCACCTTGTTAGCTCTGGAGTCTCGGTGCTGCCTGCTCCGGCTGACTGAAGCTTTGTTTCTGCCGTTTGTCGAGGCTTTAACACGGCTAGCACTCATAGCTAGCTTCGCTACGCAGACTAATGTAAAGTGCTGCTAACTCGCAGCTAAACACTCGTCTCGGTTAGGTCGACTGCATTAGGCGCACTATTCGCTTACTATTTAAACGAGAAGAAACGAAAAATAAGGGAAAATGCCTGTTTTCGTTTGTTTATGTACAGGGATCAACAGGTCTGTTTGAGTTTCGCTCACTTCTTTTACTTCCTGTGCTCACTGGTACAGCACTGCCCCCACGAGGACAGGAGGACACGGTGGAAAATCAACCGCATGTTAGTGTGTACAAGTAATTTGATGCCGAACAACAAAGCTGAGCAGAGATAAACATGTAACCATTATGTACAAGCCAGGATCTTTTTAATGTGGGTCTAAAGATTCTAAAGATAATGATTTTTTTTTCAGCAAAGCCAATGAAAAGACAAACAACATCATGTTGGCCCATCTCTTTAGACATTCTGACTTTTGACTCAAGCGCATGTATTCCTACTGGAGATGTAAATCTTCAAAAAAACAAGTCAAAAACTGATCTTTTTTTTTTTTAAGACTATACATTCTTTAACAACACCCAGACATAGTGTAATTGTTGGGGGATTCTTTTGGTCACTTTTGGTTTTAGTGAATCTTTACAGCGGAAAGACAGTGTCTCACTGAACAGTTGGTGGACAACAATGGAGCTGTGTAGCACAGAAGAATAAGATATAGTATATCAGGCCTTTGACAGCACAGACAGTACAGGATCAATTTATTGTTGGTTTTGTTCTTGAATTTGTTGACAGTAAGAATAATATGTAATATCAACAGACTTGCGTCACTTATGTGACAAGATTCACAAAATATAGTATGTTTCTGGATATAATAGGTGGCCCTACATTAAAAGTCAAGGGACTGAGGGAGCAAGAATATCTGTACTGAACTTCATAACAATTTATGAAGTGGTGGGTGGACTAACCAATGCTGAAAACAAAAATGCATATTTTATTCAGGAATCAAGGACTAAACAGATAATACAAAATTTACAGGTTTAAGTCACTGCAGCTATTTCAGAATCTCTGTGTCTGTGTCTGCTTCTTCATTAACTCACCTAAAACTCACCTTACCTACTTGTAATTTTATAGGGAAAGGTCTATGTGGTGAAAAGAGGGTTTACAAAGGTATGTATGATGCAGGCACACTGTAGTTCCCTCAGTGCGAGCAGGAAAATGTTACATGCCAATTACAATACCCCTCTCTTTAGAAACTAATAAAACCACTTATTGATGGAAGGAAAACTGTGTAAATTAAGTCAATCATTAAACCACTTACAGTTGAACAAAGGCTGTGTTTACTTAATTTCTTTATTTAAAAAATGACAGTATTTTACCACAGGAAAATAGAACTCAATTGCACCGCTCAGTGAGCAATATGGCCATTTTCAGATATAAAGATTACTCTGAATGTCGGTGGTTTTGACAAACTTGCGGAGGATGTCTGTGCTTGGAGAACAATCCACCTGAGGAGAGGAAGAAATGCAGGGAATTGAGATGTAAGTACTCTGAAAAGTCAAGTAGATTTCCATGAGATTGACTGAACTATGATGTAAAGGCAAGCCGCAAATACCAACCCATTTACCTTGGGCAGTTGCAAGAGTATGCATCAGGAGATATCTACAACCTTCACTTAGAAAAGTGCCACATAAATATAATTTATTTTGATGATCATTGAGGACTTTGATGCACTCATCTAATGACATGCTGCATTATTTGCTGAAAATGCCATCTCCTCCTCAGGAGACCCTGACCCCTTTTTTATTAAGTGGCCACTCATGGGTCCTACATAACATCAAGTGCAGAGGGGAAGTGAAGGAGGGCATTGCAAATTATTCCCTCACTGTGCATCAAAGCTTGTTGCAGTTCTGACCATGTATTTATCTGTGATGTGAAAATAAAAGTAATTTTCCCCCTTCAGCCAGTGTTACATGACTCTGCCAGCGATTTTAATGTTATGAAACTCTCAGTAAACTCTGACTGGCTTCTTACCCATAGTAACAGTGGCAGAGAATCATGGGTATCGTAGAATTTAGAACTGTGCGCCATGCCAAACTGACACATAAACATAAGAAACCTACAGGTTCATTACATTATCTGGGACAGTGCTGAGTTTCTATGTTTAGTGACACAGAGGACACACCTTAAAATAAAACTGAAAGGAAATACAGAACAGGGTAAAACACCTCTGGAACCAACAGCTCCTCAAACTTTGCAACTCTATTCCCTTTAACTGTCAAAACCTGCAGTAGTGTCATTGACTGGGGTGTGGCCAGAGGCTCAACTCAGCACTGACAGTTCTTTCATAGATGTTGGCCGCTCTGTGCATCTTTCATTCATTTCAGATATCTGACAAACTTTAAATGAGGTGGAGCATCTGCTCTCTTCCTCTTCCTGACCGCTCCGACCTTCTGAAAGCCCCCTCAGATATAAAAAGAAAATCAGCTCACCTGTATGGACTTCCCGAGCTTTGTTAGTGCAGGCTTGTAGGTCTCCATGGTGACAGAGTCAGGGCCGATGACATCACTGTAACACTGGTAAACAACAGTGGCGATGCGGTGGACCTGGCAGTGATTCAGTACTGATGAAACAGCACAAAGTATAAGAACGCAAGGTTATCCGATGACTACACAACGAAAAAAAATCTGAATTGATGACAACCAGACGGTTCGACATGAGGCATGTAATCGGTGAGTACTCGGTGACGAGGATTTGAGTTCTTCATCCTGATGATACATCGGTTTGTTTGGGACTTTAAGTGCACCAGCACTAAAATGACCAAATCAGGATGCAAGACTATGTGTTCTCGGTGAGTGGAGAGGAGCCTAATGGAGCTACATTTCATTCAGCTGGCAGATCCTTTTGTCCAAAGCCACTTACAGTTTTTTCCCCACATACACACATCAGGAGCAATTTGGGGTCCAGTGTCTTCGCTCAAGGACACTTCAACAGGAGTAGAGAGTCAAACCTGGCTAAAGCTGGATTTATAGCCAAAACAAAAAGACTACCACTGACGTTTAAGCACACCATAATTTCGTTTCAGGCTTATCACCTTAAAAGCTCTGAAGTGAGACCTCCAGGACTCAGAGCTGTGAAGCCATCTGTCGTGTCGGTCTGTGAAGCTAACATTACCTTCGCCAGCTACAGAGCAGAGCTGTCAACAGTCAGGCTGGTGTCAAACTAAAAACCTCCAACTCCAAAAACAGCCCTGAGAGACCTGAAACAACGGGCAGCTCCATGTGGATACAAGATAAATTTGTGATCATGCATGTTGTTTCATACTATGTAGACCACAAATGTAATTTCACAGATTGCAGCTTATCATTCAACATTAAAAATGTGGGATGTTTGCAAGTTTGATAGAGGTAAACAGAAAAACCCAGCCAGAGCGAGTTTGAGAAGTTGAGACACCTGAATTGAGAGAAACTGACGGTGCACAGTAGTATTACCTGCAGCTGGAAGCCCAGTAATTATGTTGGGTTGCTCCAGTGCCTGGCAAACAGGCTGACCACTGAAGGTACCGGTGTGGATAGAGCGCAGGAAGGGAGCGGAGCTGGTGCACAGATAGTCTGCTGTCTTGTAATCAGCCACAGAGCTATCGGACAGCACAGTCACATTCAGCTCTCTGTGCTGCAGGCAGTCAAAAACCTACAAGAGACAGAGACACACACACAGTCAGGATCACCCTTACCACGTTGATTAAACTGAAGAATATCTGCATGTTTCATTTTGACCATTGTAATCTAATTACGTGGTAATCTTTTACTATTGTTACCTAACTAAACTCTCTGTAGGGACACCTTTCTAAAACTGCTCATTCTGATGCTTAGTCTGAACAACAACTGACCCCGACTGCATGCTTTTAGGCACTCAGATGCTGCCACATGGCTGGTTAATTAGCAGGTAAGCAAGCAGGTATATAGATGTAAATAATAAAATGGCCACTGAGTGTATATGTAATGATAAAGGATTACAAAATGCCCCAAACTTCTCTACATATTAAAATATTTTAATCACAGTGGCATCCAAATGACATACCTTCTCTGTCCACTGAAAAAGCTGGTCCTCTGCAATGTAGCAAGTCACTTGGCATATCACAACCTTCAGGGAAAGGAATGCAAGAGAGATTTTATTCAGCATTTGTGGATCAAACACACACTTATGTCTGTATGTGGTGTAATTAAGAAACAGGAAGGACCGATACACTGATGGATGATGAATCAAATGAAGAAGTCAAACATAAAGCTCAATTTTCATGGAGCAAGTTCCAAGCATCTGTGGAACAGTTTGATTTGTTCCTGAGCTTGACATTCGCTTTGCCTGTCTGAGTAGTGTTTTCCTGTAGAGCAGTGCAGCGCCCAAAGCAGAGGAGACTCAAACAGGTGAGAGTTTTATTCAAATGAGGTAGCGCAAAGAGAGGTGTCATTACTTTGCTGAAAAATGTGTGAGGTGACGCTGAAGACAGATGTTTCAGAGCCACATCTAGAGTAAAGTCACTCAGCTGGCAATTTGGTGAGCTTATCAACAAGGGAAAAATAAAACAAACGCACCACAACTACAGAATAGCAGTTAGTTAGATACTCTCCAACCAGGGGAGGTTGTTATCCATATCAGGGCTTCAACCAATAAAATCATTATTGATTAATCAGCAGATTAATTGTTTGTCAAGATGAGTTGTTTGCTCTATATAACATCAAAAAGCAATAAAAAAATGTCCATTACAATATTCTAGAGCACAAAGTGATGTCTTCATATGTCTTATTTTGTCCTACCAACACTACACAACCCTGAGGTTGTGATGTAAGACAGAAAAGCTGAAGGTCATGATGACATGAATCTCAGTAACCAGTAAAGACTGTTTCAGTATCTGATCTCAACAGCCGCTTTACACCATATGAAACCCTCCTCCTTCAGCTCATTAAATCTCTGCAACCATCTCAGGGCAGCAGGAGAAGACGTGATAAATCTGCAGCTTCCTCAGCACAGTGCAAACACACATGACTGTGGTACCACATATATGTCTGCACAATGGTAGGGTCATAACTCTGTATTGTGACAGTTTATGCAGGAGACGCCGGGACGACAGATTACCAGGGCTTATTAATCCTGTGTGTCATGGCCTACTTCTGAAATTGGTTCCACGTTTTATACTTGAAATGCATTACTGTGAAAACACTTCTGTCTCAGTTACATAGGATGTAACCATATATAAAATGAGATACAGTAGACTTGAGGCTGGTTATTACTTCCGTTTCCAGTCTGCACTGCTTCTGTTTCTCCACCAGTTCATTCATGTTTTTCCTTTAAGAAGTCATGTGTTTGTAGCATGACAATAAACTGAGCGCTGCCATTGTAATGTTCTCTTAATATGCAAGAGTAAATGTTATCAAGGAGCAGACTCATTAAACTGAGTGATTCATGACTTTACATCAGCCATCAACCTATTCTTTCTGTTGGATTCGTGAAATAGCAGACACATTTTGAAGCAATGTTCTCAGATATTTTGCTCAGTGTGTCACTCACTGATGGGTTGTCCTTGTGTCTGTAGAAAATACACGCCGACTCCTCATTGGTTTGCCCGGTTACAGCCCGGCTCCTCTCGTTCCACACTGATGCATGTCCAACTGTGTCCCAGTTTGCGGAGGTGAGAACGTACACTGACAGAAACCCTGCGAAGACAGATCCTCTCAGCAACAGCTCATGTGTAACCGTTTCTGATTGGTGTGTTTTTTTCTGTTTGCTGTATCTGACATGCAATCACATATAATCTGAAGCCACGGACAGACCTGTATTAAACATATGAAACCAAACAATGAAAAATGTAACTATTATCATTTAAAACAGAAACAACAAATGGATCAATTGATTAGTTGATCATAAGAAACTTATTAGGCTGGCATTTTTTAATACTTTCTAACATTTTAAAACAAAATTATTTATCAATTAATTGAAAAAAATAATCAGGTGACTCGTCAAATATTTGCTGTTGCCCTACTATTATTAATGGCTTGCTGGATTATATTCGCAGTGTGTGCAGCGCCCCAGGCCCATATCCTGCTGGCTTACTGACAAACTACATGGGATGGAGTTATCATCAGTATTAGTAATCACAGCTGTGCTTTCCCTGGTGCGAGACAGGTCTGTAATACTGTGAATCAACAAACACAACCTGAAGTACTAACAGTGCATATTACCACAAGAGAGACATAGTATCTTTCATGGCACAAGTGAGAAATTCATTTACTTAACTGTCTAAAATTCAGTTTATTATTAAGTATGACATGCTCAGTAAAACTACTAATTTTGTCAATGGAGTCTGGTTGAGATATACAGCAATGTTTCTGGTTGAACAAAAAGGATTTATCTCTGTAGAATCCTATATACAATGTTGTCAGACACTTATAATAACAATCTGAGCCTGTCAGTGGCAGAAACAAGCACTTTAGTGAATGTGCTTTGACATGGACGACTGCCCAGTTGGATTACACTATAGCAGCTGTTCCTGGTGGCTGAGTACACTGTTCTTGCTCAGTAATGTACTGATTCCAAAGATTTTTGCCCCATCAATCATTTTTAAACCCAAAAACAGAAGAGAAATAAGGCCCAGGTTAAAAAATACCTGAGTTAACCTTTCATGGCTAAAGTAAAAACATTCTTGGAGATCATGCTGTGATACCCCTAAGCAGAGCAACCATCACTTGACTCCTCTACGTTCCAATTTCCACATCATTAAAGTTTCATTTGATCTGTAATAATATTGAGTGTGCTGTTACAGGGATTCATCATAGGTAATGTTGCATACAGGAGCCACTTACTGGCAGCGTTGTGTCCCACGGCGAGGACAAAGTCTGAACACTGCAACTTGTTTCCAGACCTCAGCGATTCAGAGACTTCAGGCCTCCAGTGCAGATGAACCTCCCTGATGAACAGTAATGTGGGTTAGAGAAGGATGAACAGCTTTGGAGAAGACTGTACAACTGAAAACTCCATTTGTGCTGGCAATTAACTGGAAGGACAGAAGAGCAGCAGGATGTGGTACAAAATGACCAGTGCAGAGAACCAAGTAACCACTATTAGCTCCTTAAATCAAGTATTTACATGCAGGTCACTCCTGCAGATTTCAACCAGGATTTTTATTTCACTACTTTCTCTCACACTTTATTAACACAATCTTTGTCCACTCAAATTAATCCTCTTCAATCAATAAGGACACAAAACCAGAACACACTCCACGTGGCGAACATTTACTAACAATTAGAGGTATTTTATACGTTTCCAGTTACTTTGTACTGCTACTCCATTACTTTTCTGATAGAAATATTGTACCTTTTTACTCTATTGTAGTCAAGGCTGGCACCCAAGGGCCCCCAGAAGCCCCAGGTTCACAGTGTGGCAATTGCTGGGTGATAATTTAACTGCATATTTGTTTGAACATAAACAGGCATGATAAACCTTAGCTAAATCTGACACTTGAGAGGAAAAAACATCTGTCATAAGGTTACATTTTTTAAGTTAATCTGGGATCAGTGCTAGTGATCATTTTGACAAGAGATAATTTGCACATTTTACTTAATTGAACAACTACAACCAGAGTTCCGATCATCAGTTTGTCTTAGCTCTAGACTGATGGATTTAGATGTAAAATACCTGATATTGTTGCACGTGTAACATTTTCAGGGAATCTGTGGACAGCCTTGCCCAAACCCTAACCTTAACCTTACGCCTAACCTTAACCAGGACCTCAGAAATAATGTTTGTCTCAGAGGATCTGGTTTTGGCTCCTGGTGGACCACTGATGACCACTGGTGTTTATACCAGAAGAGAATTTCATGTGTCATGTCAGCTAGCAGGAGCCGACAGATGGATGTCTATGAAGGGATGGCGTAAATGGATGGGAGCCGCATACACATTTACTACTACGAGATACTTCACATGTTTATTTCACTGGAGTTGACTGTCCGTCTAATCGACTTTAATACTCCCATGCTTTCTGACTAATCACTTCCCGTCTTTCCATGCTAGCTGGCTAACGTTATTTACCTCTTCTCCTCCAGCTCTCTGCGGATTTGTTCATCTTCTTCGTTTTCTTCGAGGTCCTCGTCGTCTTCTTCTTCCTCCACGGCCCGAGAATACGCCGACAAAACTTCACCGAAAAACGTCGCCATGATCAATGTGTTTCCAGAGAGAAGCGAAAGTTTGGCTACTGATTTAGACCTTCAGCCATGACATGCACCCGCCACTTCCGCCGGCAGCAGCGCACCTTCAGAATAAAAGTCTCGACTTAACCCTTGAGTACTTAAGAGTAAAAGCACAATTTCCACAAACCTAAACCAAGAAGGAAAGAAAGCAGAGACATTGCGTTAAAAAAATAGATAAGAGATACATATGTGTATACACTTGGTAGATACATAGTACATATACACATTCATACTTATACATGTACAGATTGTAATTTGACTCATCATTAGAGAAACATTGATTGATCACCACATCTTTAAATATAATAAAGATATCTAAATATGGTCAAAGGTCTTTGAGATACAGTTTGTAAATATCCTCCAGCTAAAAGAGCAGTATGACTTATGGCTTAATCATATTTCATATTATATTAAAGTACGTGCTCAAGACTTCTTAACACAATACTCACACACCCATGTGACAAGAGCTTTCAGTCACTGCAAATGTCCCTTTTGTCCAAACTGGTCCTTATTGCTATTCTAAAATTAGATTGTTTTTAGTATGAAACTCCCTCCTTGTGTTTCACACTACATTGCAGCCCAGCAAGGAAACACTATCTAGGGAAACTCCCAGAGAATTTCATACTAAAAACACTGGATACCTACTTGACTTGAAGACTGCTGAAGCCTCTCATTACCCTCAGCTGAACTTTAAAATGCATTTACATCCAGAACAACGGCTTTGAATTTTGTGTCCCATCACTTACAGTGGAATCCTATTAGGTCCAGGTCTTTTCAGGGCCATGTATGAACATTATTGGAATCAATAATTATTTAACTTTACATATGTTAGTTTTGAAAAGATGTGAACCTAGCCTTTAATCAGAATTTTCACCATGATAAAGAATGAAAAAATTACTAAATATTTCAAATGCACAGAAAAAACCCTCAGCTGAGCAGCTCAAACACACTGACCATGCACGCAGAGAAGTGCAACACCAGTCGCTTCACACGGTCCTCGTGGGAAGCTCAAAGCCCAGGGCTGTATGCATGAGTACTGCCTGTCCAACATATTTCTGCCTGAGCTGTTCACTTAAATCAATGAATGATTCAAGGCTGTGGTTCTACAGTGAATTCACATTGTGCGTGGTTATACAATGCATAGAGGCTTGAATATGACTAACAATTAGTGTAGGAAAGCTTGATGTGCTATTTCTGGCCTCCGTGCCACGTTGTACGTCAAGGGTAAACTTGATGTATCACATGACTCCACCAGCGTCTTACTGGTAATACATTATTAACACAAGTAGAGGAAAAAAGCTCGAAAACATAATTTCTAAAGGATGCTGGCAGATCACTTCTAGTTGTATTGCTAGCCGGAAACATAAGCCAAGTCATGTTAGGGCAAATTGGCCTCAAGTTGACTGCAGAACATCCATCCTTTCCATTGTGTTGTATAATTCATTTTCCTGTAAGCTGTGCCCTGGGAGATGAGGGACAAACAGAAATGTGATGACATCAGCACGGCCATAAACATACTTCATTGTCACCAGAAAATGCCTAGTGTTGGAAAGACAAATTGGATTGCAGGGCAAAGCCTGGAGTAGAATAGAGAGTAAGCTCTATTACCAGTGCAGTGCAATAATGTAGCAGGGGGCCATAAAGTAACAGCAGAAAGGTTTCCTGTCACAAAATGGAGCAACATGCTAGTAGGAAGCTTCGGGCTGCTGTTAATATAATTGATAGAAGAGAGAGGGAGAGAGGGACAGAAAAGCCGACGGGCTTGAGACAACAAGAGAGGAATGTCAAGAGGACGAACAGGGAATGTCACCACACCACTGACCATTAAAAAGAGAGCAGGACGAGACAGTCAGAGCACAAAAAAACATCTACATTTTTTTTGTTTTTTCTTTGCCTCAACGACAACAAAGCCTGAGGACGGTGATAGCGGCTCGCTCCTTCTCTGCTTCTGTCCTACACTTTGGTCAAGAGCAGCAGATCCCTCCTACTGGCCAGACTGCCATGCTGGTTGGCAGGGACGTGCATAGACATTTTAATGGGCAGTGGTTAAATAACAAAAAAAAAAGCCCCCCCCCCCAAACTCCCACTCCCTGACTCCCTTCCTCCTCCACGTCCTGTCCCTTTAACTGACGTCCTGTCAGTTAAATCATGTGCATAAATTAAATAATTCAAGGGCACGAATTAGTAATTTGTGCACGCACTTTTTAAATTTGAGAGCAAATTGAGAACAAATTAGTTTTTCTTCCTCCATGACATCTGCAGAAATGGAGAGGATTTTGATATATAAATAAATCTTTTTTGACATACTGAACCATAGCAAGAGATAACAGAACTAACCACTTATACAAGGATACACAGAACATGGAACATTTATTTTGTGTTACATGTTGTCTTTAACCGTAACTAATCACAGTCACTGATAAACAATTTATAGTTTATTATATTAGCTCATTATGAGCCTGAAACATCTTTCTAATGCAATGAAACTGGTAACACTCTGCAATAAGCTACACACAATCCTTCTAGTTACGACATGAATCAGGAGCAACGTGATATATTTTATGAATAACCATGCCATGGTCCTCTTGTCGGAAGGAGTATAAATCCTGTTTTAACTGGCCCTTGCCCCCAAGGGTTATTGGAAAAAACTACATTAGATCTTTGAGTGTTCATCAGTCCAACATTTATTTCCATATTCACAGTTGTCACAAAGGGATAGAGCCTTTCACACACACTTATATAAGCCAGGCACCCATTGTATCAAACCACCTACAAACACTCACATTTACATGTAGGGGGCAATTTAAAATATGCACTCCAGCTCGGCTGCTTGTCTGTGGATTGTGGGAGGAAAAGTGGAGCGCCTGGAGAAATCCCACGCAGACACGCAGAGAACATGCAAACCCCACACGGAGAGGATCAGTTGCTTAGGAACAGAATTATTCACCAACTGTGGGTGTGATCACTTCAGAACAAAGTGGGGGTTTTATTCATGTGAACTTGTGTGTAAATGGAAAAGGGGCTCTGACAACGCTCACGGTGCCTTGAGGTGGGTGGAAAAGGTGAACTGCTGATGATGTGGCATCCACCAGCGGAGGAAAAGATCGATATAACGTCTTTGAAAAACTGTGAGGAAAGGGATGCTTGCAGAAATTTGAGGTTTTATTAAAAATATATATGAACAGGTCTACTGACTGAGACTATTGTTTTTTAGCTGTAAATTCACCTTTTCATTTAACTGAATTTAATTAACTGCTTAGACTGGCGTAAAAGAATATCCATCAAATTCTCTCACTTTGTCTTTGGTGGTGCTTGTCAACATGTTTGTCATCAGCTCCATGAGATTATTTGTTACATATCAGCCTGAAATTTTGTACTCATATGAACAAGATGCATGGGAACCAGGAAATATAAAAAAAAAGAGTTGCCCTAACGTTGCCTCCTCCGCCCTCCTGCCTTTTTGGTCCTCAAAAGAATCACCAGTTTGATCACCGTTTGGTAGATGCCTGAGCATATGTGCAGTTGAGGAGAGGACTGAAGGTGTGATGTAGACAGGAACTTGTAGCTGAATACAAACAACAGGGTTGACAAGCACTGTCCTGAAATAAAGTATATTAAAGTACTTTGCTGGAATCCTGCTACATTTCTCTGACACATTTTGTAAGGAGGCACATTATTTACAGTTGCATTGTTTTCACATTGTCATTTTGGACTTTATTATTCTAAAAATAGTGATTATAGTTGCTTTGACTGGAAGCCTTTGAAAGCTGCTGGGCATCCTGGATTGATCAAAATGTTGAATAAACCAGCAGCATCACATGAATTTCACTGGGTCAGTGTTGGAGCTCTGGTGGAGTGAGCTGACGCTGTCACATGTATTAATGTCTTGGTAAAGTCTTGGTAGTTCAGAAAACTGTGAGGGTTGAAAAAGTGATCCAGTATTGAGAAACGTGTAACCAATTAGCAGGAGAGACCCCTGACACTGAGTTCAATCAACACCTCTCAGACACAGTGTCAACAGCAATTTAAGCGATAAGTTCACATTTTTTCAAGTTTATTTCAGAACAGTTCTCACATGCTAATCTGTGTGCTGAAAGAGTTATGGGTGGTTGTAAGTATTCATCCGGCCCACACTCTGAAGAGGGTGGTACCCTGGATTTGATCATACAGGGTCATGAGTAATAATTATATATCTTGAGCAATAATTCATCTCTTTTTCGCCAAGAATGTTTCAGCATACTCCTTTGTTGCATGTGATAACCCTCACTTTGTCCGTGCATTTCTTGTCTCTACCTCTACTGTCATTACTACTACTCTCACTACTGTCCAGAAAAGCCAAAATAAGTACAATACTTTAAAAATCTAAATAGTCGACATACATTTCTCTTAAGTTACTGACCCTCATTAACAAGAGGAGCAAACCAGGGAGGTTGTATGTCTTCAATTACAATGCAAAAATGTAAAATCCTCATAATAGATGCACACACCATGTCACACACCAATGCTCGGGGACAGGATAATCATTAAGAAAAAAGAAAAATCAATTTGTGGAAGACATTTCCTCTCTGCGTGCACCAGAGCTTCATTCATTCTTTCCTTAAGCCATTTCTGTTGTGCACAAAAGGAAAGTTGGCCTGTGTCTTTTTTGTGTGTGTGTGTGTGTGTGTGTGTGTGTATGGGTGTGTGTGTGTGTGCATGCATGGGTGCATGCATGGTAAACCGGCTTTTGTGCAATTCATTAGAAATTCTGCTGACAGAGACTTGCAGTGAAAGCAGTGGTGTGTGCGTGGAGGGAATATCAAGAGGATTGCTCCTGCCTGGAGATGGCCTGCAGCTTTAAAGATATCAGCTCCTTCATATGAACACATTTAATGTCACACAAACACACACACACACTGAGTGGACAGCGTGAGCGCGCGCGTGTGTGCATCAGTATATGTTTAGCATTCAGGCCCACAAACCTTTCTCATTACAGTTAATAATCCTGATTAACACAAGCTGCAGTCAGAACACTCTGGCACTGGAAGAGAACAGAATGGCTCAATAATAGGCAGACACATAATATACAGTGTCATTAAGAAAGAGAAAAATGGAGTTTCAGTCATAGTTTGGGTTTATAATGAAGCTGTTAATCATCTAAACTATAAGAATTTTTAACTTTGGCTCTTTCAAGGAATCCTGTAGAGATCCACAAGAACATTTAAAGCTGCTATAATCAATATTTTTTTATCTTAACAATCAATCAACTGACTGTGTAATGTGAAAATTGTTGTTCACAGTGGTAACATAAACCCACAGAGAATTATCACTTGACTCTGCAGTCCCCTTCAGCTCCACAGAGTGTTTTAGCATCTTTCAATTCATTGTTTTGGTTTTATGGTCCACAACCTCATTGTTGTGGTTCGCGCTCTCTCATCGACCTTGTTTCCAGCCCCAGCAGGCAGTGAAAATGCACTGATAAACCTACTGCTGTTTGGGTGCTGGGTTGGTGGTGTACAGTGTGCAGAGGTGTGAAATTGAACAGGGTTTAAACTTCTCTCTCAAGCTGTTTTTTTTTCTTCCATTCTTCACACAACTACTTTATCGTTTTTCACGCGTACGACCCGAGTGTAGCTCCCTGAGAAGCCTTTCAAGGAGAGTCTGTCTGAATGTGTGCACCATTATCTTCATTTGTACGATTCATCACGTCCAGACTGCAAAGATACACAGAAGACACAGTGTTCTTGGAGATCGGGGAGGCAGTGGGACTCAGCCAGGGCGAGGCCACAATGCCAAGTTTTCAGCAGGTATAAATACTTTTACCTTAGGACGTGGCTGGATGACACTTTGTGTGAAGTCATTTGTTTGCAGAGGCCTTGCTGGGCTTATCCTATACTCCTTCTCCTGGTGTCACCTAGTGGCACGTGAATAACACATCAGTTTCTAAAGGCATTTCACAAGCTGTCACTGCACATTTGACTAACCCTAACCCTAATCCTAACCCCATCATCACTGGCTAACCATCTCACCTTAACGTTTCATGGTGTTTCAACAAGCCTGTGCTGTTGGTTGGGCTTTTCTTCACAACAGAAACATAGGAGACTAAACTGCATTAAATGACACACAAAAACTTTAAAATGTGTAGACATGACACACCAAATGTCCTTAAAAGTGCTGTTTATACTCCATCCTGTGATATCACCTAACAAACCCCAAAACTCACCAGAAAATGCATCTACTTGTTCTCTGCAGCCTGTTTTTTTTAATCTCTTTTTGAGTTTATACTGACATCCTGGGCCCCAGAAAGGCTTTGGGGTTTTTTTTAAATATAAAATGATTTGATTTATTTGAAGGTTATGAATATGAATAACAGCAGCTCCTTTGTGGCTGGTGTTCAGTCCCCAGTCTGATGTGGGTCAGTTTGACCTGAGCAGCTGAGCGGACATGTATGAATATTAAAATAAGTGCTGTAATCACTCTCCATTTAACAGCCCTCAAACATATGCCATGCTTTAAACTGTGCATGAATAGTTGTATAAATCTTTCAGTATGCACTCATCTACGGCGAGTTCATCATCCAGGGACCCTCACTCTCTCCAAGGCCATTCATTTTTCATGGAGCCCCGCTGGTGATGGAGCATGTCCACAAGTAAGTCTGGGAAATTACTGTGAGAATCTCAGACGTTTTATGGTGTGAATGCAAAACAGCGCAGAGGCCTTTATCTGATTAAATATATTTTAGACATCATGCTGCATTGTAATCTACCCTGACTGAGGGACTGTGCTGCAAAATCTCTTGAATTTGGAGATTACTCAGATAAAAATCTGAGTTTTGAGAAAAAAAAAGTTCTAAGATTTAAGGCTAAGTCTTAAAGTAATGCTGAAATTTCCTCCAAGCTCACTGTTGATGGTTTACTTCAAAACACCTTTTTAAAATTACAAATGGTTGGATTAGGAAAAAATCAGGAAAATGGATGAGCCACTGCAGTGTAATAAAACCCCAAAAGCCAGATTTACAGAAAACAAATTCAAATCATAAAATAAGCTCATTATAACCTATGAAGGAAATCATCTGGAATATTAAGAAATATTCTTTTTGATGTGTGAGAGATAAATCTATAAGAATCACCACATTTATAAAACTTTAGTGAAGACAAACTCCTGTTAAATGGCTAGTTGGTTTAACAACATTCACTCCATGAATATGATTTCTGCAAGAACAGAGAGGCTGAATACAGGATAGGTTTGTCGAGTGGTGTGAGCTGAACCATCTGCAGCTCAACATCATCAAGACCAAGTGGCTGTGGTGGACTTAAGAAGGGACAAGACTCCCCCCGTCCCCTGTCTCCATCAAAGGATGTAGATGTGGTTGATGGCATCAAAGTACCCGGAGTCCACCTGGACAACTGAGATCCAGTATATCCTGTGACCCTGTAGTATCACGCTGCAGATGTTTAGTCATTCGAACCCGTCATGATTTACAATCCATTGCCAAATTCAGCACCAGTGAAGAAAGTAGTGTGCTCTTTATGCAGGAAGATGGAAAGTCAGGTGGTGGATGGTAAAACACTGTCACTGTCCACTTTAAGCATGAGCTCTCCTTCACCATCAAATATCAATAATTCAATATTTACATATTAACAACGGATCATGACCACTTGCATGTGAAGGGGGTTGCTCATTGTGATGAACCTACAGAGAATTATCACCTGAACCTACAGCTCACATCAGCTGTGTGTGGAACTCACTGGTTTGGTTTTCCAGCACACAACCCGGCTCAACAAATATGAATCCGTATGAATCAATTCACAAAACAGACATCAGAAAGATTTCATTGTTTCCTGTTTATGTGTTGTTCAGTTTTATTTTTATTTTGTGATGTTTTACATCTGTGAGCATGCCCTCCAGTTTCCTAGTGCAGTGCCTCATGAGGAAATAGCCCAGTCCAGTTTTTTGTTTGTTTGTTTTTTGGCATGCCTTCTTTACTAGTTTTTGAGTGGGAACACACCACATAGTTAAATCTGCTTAGAATTTGCATGAAGTATGGAACAACACCAAGAAACTCTGGTTCTGCCAACACAATCAGACATAAAAACACAAAATGGAAAATGATTTCTTGCATGGAGAAATGGCGTCAGTGGCTCTAAAGCCTCAGTAGGTCAAGGTGTGGCCTCATTGTAGAGACGTCTCCTTGCTGTGTTCTCCTTCACCCACACTTCTATATTTGGAGTGCATGTCACACTGCCTGCAGTAATCTTCCAGTCAGGGAGGAGGTGCGTGAGCTCAGTTTGCTGGTGATCTAAATTAGTGGTTTTCAAACTTAGTTCAAGTGACTTTCGTGTTTCGTGTTAAAAGAGGAGGTGTGACAAGTATTATTCCTGAGTAGTTTTAATGCGGAAACAAAAGGTTCCTCATGCTTATTAAGCCTGTTACAGATCATCTTAAATCCAAAGTGAAATTCATCACTGCTCTAAGTTTACGAAGATTATCAGGGTATCTAAAAGGGAAAGTATCACAGATTTGGATTCATTCGTCATCATCATCACTGAGTCAGAAAATCCAAGTTTGATCTGAGAGAAAGTCTGAGATGGAGATTAGGACACGGCAAACATTACAGCTGCCATTTCAGGCTCTATAGTCTTTTTAAGGCACTAGGACTCTCATATGGAGTTCAGTAAAGGCTGAGATTTTGCGAAGGACTGGCTCCTTTAGGTTGACAAAACCTCGGTAACATGAAATTTACAGCATGTTTAGACATATCAAGCTGATGTAAATTATTTTGAGAGCCGGCAGACACAGCTTTCAGTGGTATTTAATGAACAGAGTGATTGTACTCATTATGGTTTGATTTATAGTTTAAGCAATTTTCAGCTGTAAATATGTGATAAATATACACTGATGTTTACCGTGTGTGTATATTGTATAATGCCTCTGAAATTACATAGAGCAGCAGGGTGTGATGTCTAGAAACCAACCAACTTTTCTTTTCTAAGATTCTGAGAAAAGGCTGATAACTAACGCTCCTATAGACTACTTAGTCTGATTCAAATGAATGCATGACAGCTGGGCATTATCTGCAACCCTCATAATGAGGCTTAAACGCTTCAAACGCTTCAAATCATGTAGGTTTGCAGCATTTGACTGACCACACCCTCAAGAATGCCAGTGGTTGCCGATCTGGATATAAAATTGAAACTAATTTACCTTTGTTTATTCATTATTTGATTTAAGTGTAACTACTAAGCATTTATCAGTGTAGTCATTAGTAGGAAACACAGGCGCTGTAGTGTTGGTAATTCATAGACTACATTTGAAGAAGAAAAAAAAACCCAGCCCTGCCAGCTGACTGGTATACGGGACCTTTAATGCAGCTGCAGCTCTTCATTCAGATGCTGAGTGGAGCAGCGGATGACCGGAGGAGGGGACGCTTTTCTAGGAAAACCAGGGCGCAGCTCTCTTCTAATCGCATTTTTAAAACCCACTTTGATGCATACTGAGGGATTTCCGCCCGTTACTCATAGCGTTTAGCGAGGGGGGACAGCGCCGTCCTGGATGCAGACTGAGTGGATTGCGGCAATCAAAGCGTCCTGGATGATCGGAGCTCAGCAGCAGCATCACATTGTATGAAATGCGTCACCGCGATCCAGTTTTCCCATTTACACACATCGGCTCTCCACTCACGGACTCTTCCCCCTACTGACTATTTCATCAGGTAAGAATTCGGTATTTTCCTCCCTTTGTTTAAATAGGCTGTGTAAGCTTGAGATGGAACAAATGCAGACATTATCCTCTGCGTAAAGCGGACAGTCTCGTCCTAAAAGGCTGCTGCGTGGAGTGTAGGAGAGGATGGCTTCTGTTAGACTAAATCTTGCAGGCCTACATATTACAATAGATGATGTATTGTCCCGACTTTTACCTCATCTAACATTCATAACACCATCAGTTTGTCCGATTTTTATCTAACGTGTGATTAAGCTTAGTGTTAAATGGTGCGCATTCCCCGTGTTAATGGTTTCAAATTGGTGTTATTAAAGTGGCCTGGGCCAGTTAATGAGGGTCTGTGGGCGGGTTTCTGGTGGTTCTGATAGGCAGTCTCCTCTGGTGGTGGATGAGCGGGGTCTCATGTGTCTTCTTTTCGGTGCAGGTAACCACATGCGCGGGCCGGTGTCACCGCGCTGAGCCCGGAGAGCACGAAGGGTACTGGGGTCAGAGAGACAAGAGTGGCCGGGAAAGGTGGACCGGATGACAGCCAGAACCTCTGAGGCCTCAGGACTGTCGGTGCCAGTGCACCGCTGTCACGGGGTTTTACAGGCCAATAACGGCACCTGCGCGGAGCAGCTCAGCCTCTTTCCGCCGTTCTCCTCCACCCTCGCGCTCCTCGTGCTGGTGGTCGTGCTCGTGGGGATCATCTTCGTTTCCCTGGCAACGTTCCACTTCCACAAGAGGAAGCTCCGGAACAGGAAGATCCAGCGCGCGCAGGAGGAATACGAGCGCGACAGTCGCAGCCCCGCGCGCGCCGGGGCGAGCGGGGAACCCGTGAGGCCGTGCGTCATCGTCCGGCCGGTGCGATGTGAGGAGAAGCTCTCGTGCCAGAGCACGGAGAGCGGGGACGTCACCGGAGTGGCGGAGGACGACAAACAGGCGCTGAACGAGACGGTTCCTCTTGACTGTTAACTTAGTGCAACTTCAGGGAATGAGACTGTGGAATTAACAGGAAAAGCAATAAGGCACAAAGAACTCCCACACCCATCTCTGCTGCTTGTAGACTTAGACACAGCAGGAAAAAATAAATGCAGAATACTGAGCAGAATAGTAGGTCTAGAGGTTACACTAGTACTACAGTGGCAAATACAGTAGGTTAGCTATGTGGCCACACTCCTTCCTCTTAAACTAGTATTTAGCCAACCGATAACTCCTTATGGACTGTATAAAGTATTTGCCTGCTTTGACTTCTGGACCTCTTCCTCCTTCCCAGCCTTGTTTAAACCTCAAAGATGTTTAAACTTTAAATCCTCCCTGGGATGTGACACACAGTTGTGTTAAATTATTAAGAGTTGGTGACACAGTACAGACCATAATGGCTCGCTGATCTTCCTTGGCATGTCCTCTGACACACTACCAGTATGTAGTTAGACTATTATGGATGTTGTGGTGCTGTTAGGCAGTGCAAAGCTGCATATAGGCTATAGAAATAGCTTATTTGTTTGCGTAGTATTTTTTCCTTCAATTAAGTGACTTAGCATATTTGCATAAAGTACTGTCCTCCAATGTCTGTTAGACATCTGTAGGTAGCTCTAGTTAGCCTGACAGGATGCAAAACTTTTTGCTGTAGTTATGCACATAAGATTGTTTTTTTCTTTAATGTGTCAGATAGTAAGTTATTGCGCTAATACAGTATTTTCTTTTTCGAGTATTTATAATGTATTCTCTGACATGTAATAAATTGAGAATCCTTCCAACAGAGGGTTTCAGCTCAAGCCAACTTTTTTTTCTCTTTTTTGATCCTTCATATTGTATCATAGTGGGCCTAATAGAAATTCTGTGTCATTAATTATATGAATTCACTGTAAATGTATGCCATTATGAGAGCTGGAATGTTTTACAGTAACGTCATCTTTCTGGAGTTCATATAACCTGCCTTATCAAAGGAAAATATGTAATATTCAAAGTTTATAAATAAATACTTACATTATGTTAATCCTTTGAGTGTGTCAGTAATCTTAAACACGTAGTCGCTTGACCATTAACTAACAAACTTGACTACTACTCAGGTATATGTGCAACTATACAGTATATTCAATTGACTGACAAAAACTCCCATCCTTCACCCAGTATAATACAGTACACAGAAGGTGATATTTGATAATATGCAAATGTTTGGATGGATTTTCATTTCATCACCCACTCCACTAGAGTAGTGTAAATGACATTACCAGGGGAGATCCATAGAATTTGCACAAGGATCCTTATAGCTACCAAAGAAACATGTCATTGCATTAATAATTTTTATAATTTACAGTGTAGGACCATATGAACTACATGTACTATAGAATGTATATCATACAGAATCAGATCCATCGTACATACAATAAAGACTACCATATAGACAATATCAGTCTTTCAGTGATTTACTGACGTGAAGGTTATCCATAGAAGAGCCATTCTTAATCTTAACATCTCCTTGCAGTGGCATCACAGCATGTCTTATTGGAGGTCAGTCGAAGTGAATCAGCATCATTCAGTGTGTTGGCCAGGTACCAGGACACCATGTTCCTAATTGTCCCCCACAAAAAAGGCCTGGGAATATGAAGCAGTCTTTGGCAAAGCTCCAGCTCTGGAAGATGCACTGACAGACTGCCCGTCTATCTTATCTCATTGGCATAAGTGCAACAGAATGAAATCATTTATCATTGCAACGAAATTGGAAGTAAGTCAGTGAGAGATGACTAATGCATACTACCTTTAAACATATGTTTCCCTAAGGACATTTTATAGATTAGGATCCACAACATCATATATGTTATCCGCATGAAAAAGACACCGTATGTAGTACTCATAACCAGAAGAAATTACATTATTTTTGCCTACCAACCATCTCATGGAAAGAGACATCTCTCTATTTTGCCATCAGCTAAAGGCAGAGTTCAATAACACATATTCATTTGTGGCATGAAACAATCATCCTAATTCATGCCAAAGTACGATGAAGGATGAAGCTGGCTGTCAGGAATGGATAGATGTGAAAAGAATGGATATAAGAGACCAGGGATGGATGGAGGTTAATGGCAACTAGATGGATATTGGCAATTAGAGATGGATGGATAGGTGGAGGTCAGTAGCTAGGGATGGATGAAGGTCAGTAGCCAGGGCTAGAAGGAGGACAGTGGCTAGAAATGATTGAATGTGAAGGCTAGGCATGGATGGAGGTCAGTGACTAGGAATGGGTAGAGGTTACTGGTGAAGAATGAGTGGGGTTCAGTACTAGAAATGGGTGGAGATCAGTAGCTAGGGATGGGTGGAGAACATGGATGAAGGTCAGTTGCTAGGGATGGAGGGAGGACTGTGGCTAGTAATGGATGGAGTTCAGTAGGTAAGGATTGATAAAGGTCAGAGACTAGGAATGGGTGAAGGTCAATGGTGATCAGTTGCAAGGAAGTGATGGACATGATTAGCTAGAAATGGGTGGAGGTCTGGAATGGATGAAGGTCAGTAACTAGGGGTGGAGGCAGAGAGAATAGAAATGACTGAGGGCAGTGGCTAGCAATTGATGGAGGTCAGTGTCTAGTAATAGATATAGGTCAGTTGCCTAGGAATGGATGTCAGTGGTGGTCAGTGGTGGTCAGTGGCTAGTAATGGATGGAGAAATGAATGGAGGTCAGTAGCTAGGGATGGAGGCAGAACAGTGGCAAAAAATGACAGAAGGTGCTGGCTCTGAATTGGTGAATGAATGGAAGTCAGTGGCTAGGATTGGCTCAAGGCCAGAGGTGGTCTGTTGTTAGGGGTGGATGGAGCTCTGTGACTAGGAATGGGTGGAGGTCAGTGGCTAGGACTGGATAGAAGAATGAATGAGAGTTAGTGGCTGGGAATCCATGGAGATCAATGGCATGAAACGAGTGGGGATCAGTGGTGAGGAATGGGTGGAGGTCAGTGATGGTCTGTCATTAGGGTTAGTGGCTAAGGTCAGTGGTTGGGAATGGATAAGATGATGGAGATAATTATTTGAGGATAAATTCATTAGGACTGGTGTTATTTGTTGTCATTCATACACAGTTACATTAGAGAGACACAGAGAAAGAAACTTTTGTGTGATTTAAGTTTGCTCTGGGAATAGCCTAGTTATTGTGTATAGCCTAATTTAGAATTAATGAGGCCAGTTTTCAGGGTTTTGTTGTCCCAGGGGATCTGCTCCTTTATGCTACAGATAGACTTTGCAAGGGGCATTGGTTGGCCTGTGACTGGATTAGGTCCTCTGTGGCTGTTCATTATAGCATTATTATGATTGTGTATTGTGTATGTCACCACCAGCACCTTGTCTTCAGTTAGTACAACCTATACACATTTAATTAGGACCACAAACGTTTTAAAATGAAAATCTGCTGTTAAATCACTCCCAGCTGAAAAATCCATGGTTTGGTAAAGTGCTATATAAGAAAGTTAGTTAGTTACTTTCACTTTTATTTATTTAATCTCTTGGCCTTTCCCCTAGGCCCTCACTATTGGTAAGGCTCCAGTAAGTGCAGCCACTAATAGGGCCTTTAGAAAAGCTTTAAGGGTTTTAGATTTTATTCAAACTTGTTCTCTTGTTCTTGTTTCTAAACTGACTGGAGAAACCTTGGTTTTTTGAGACATGGTTCAGACTGTCTCAGTAAATCATTTTTTAATCTAATTTGTTGAACACATACAGAATTCACTGCCTTTTTTCTCTTTTTTCAGTGTGTTTCCAGACAATCATTGATTTCCTTTCGTTTCTGTAAAGTATGAAGATCAACCTGCAGACACTTAAGACTTGCTTGAGTTGGCAGTCATTGGTTTGGTTTGCCACTCGGTGCCAGGCAGTCTCTTTGTTGAACGCACACAGACTTGTAGTTCTTGCTTTGCTTTGGAGAAGGTCAGCATTATTATAAATTATACAGCATGAGGTTTGTAGACAGTGACAAGAAACATGGAAGAAAATGGGCATGGCCCTTTAAATTATTACTGCAGGAAGAGAAAGATTTCAGCACAGCAGGTATTTAACAGGAGAATGAGACTGTGTGATGCCTGCAGATTTGGGCTTCCTCCAAGAAGTGGTAGAACAACTCTGGTTGTTCCTACAAGGCCTGGCAAGTAAACTACTGGGTGCACTAATTAATGGGTTTCCGGTTGCACTCAATATAAAACTAACACCCTGCCAGCAAGCCTGCCAACCTGCCTGCTGTGGAGCATCAGCCTCCAAAGGGCCATATTTAAACAAAAGCACCATGGGTGAAGACAAAAAACTGGAATGATAAACACCTCATAGTCAACTGCATTATGGATTGATTACATTCACATTCTGCATTTTACAGCATGATTCCATGGGAATTAAAATATTCCACTAAAATATTAAGGCCTGCATTCAGTTACCACATATTTATGAGACTTTGCCCTCGACTTTAGAGCTCACTCTGATTATTCCACTGAACTGTATTAGCAGATTGGATCTGCGCTCTATATCTCAGCTCGGAGGGATGACAAGTGACAGTTCACTGTCAGAAAGAGAGGACACCACTGCTCCTGTTCTCACCCCTGCTGTCACAGTTTCAAGGTAGATGATTTGTCACCACCAGTGTCTGTTTATATGCTTCATTACTGCAGGTTCAAGCTGTGGCTATGAGGTTACCAAGTACCTCCGCTGCTCTGCAGGCCCAAGAAGGAACAACAAATCACCCATGATCAAAGGCTGTATAATTTTTCTGTGGTGAAAGCTTTTCTTTTAAACTTTGTGTTGGAGCTCTCAAACATGATTAGTTTTATCACTTGATAAACTCACACTGTTATTCCGCCTCCATTCTCTTGTCATTCCCACTGACGTCAGTTTGACCAGTTTGAATGGTTACAGCTAATCCTACACATCGCTGAGAGATGTGTTAGTTTTTAGGGAACTTGGTGATTCAAATGGAAGTAACAGGGTCACTTAAAGTGAGCTACAGGAGTTGATGAAATGTGTGAATGTGACAGTAACAAAGCGTTGTGGTTCTAGGGAGGGCGACGTCAGTCTGTATGTTGGTCCATCACTTTGATCCAGACTGAAATATCTCAACAACTACTGAATGGATTACAATGGATTTTTTGTGCTGACATTTGTGTTGCCCAGAGGACAAGGACTTATGTGAATAACCTCCTTTGAACTACATGCTTCTTGCACAAAAATGATACATACAGATATACGATATAATTTTAGGACAAACACACCACCATGTAGGCGAGTCTTCTTATGTGCCATTTAGACTCTTATTGCACATCCTGGTCCCTGTGTATTCACAGTACAGAGTGCTGTGGTGCACAGTCGTTTCTAGTGCAGTAGCAAACAACAAATACCTTGTGTCTTGGATGTAAGATGGCTCCTGTTGATACCCACCACTGAGGGTTTCTGCAGCGAAGAGGGGCTTTAAGATGAGATTGCTGATGGATGGGTCTACTGCCTGCCTGCCACTCGTGTAGATTTATGGCAGCATGGCTTCATGTCCTCTGTAGTAATCCATTTGTGGGACACTACATCATTTTTCTGACAGGGGAATTAGGGTTCTGTGTGATTGCTCACCTTAGTTTACAGCACAAAGCCTGTGCAAAGGCTTGTTACATTTTTTCTAATAAAACCGATGTTATGTAATTAGCAACCTGGGGGTTTACACTCTACTTCATATGGTGAGTACTTAATGGATATATTCTGGTATCTCTAGACATAATATACACTTAGCAAAAAGGCACTTTAGATGTTTAGATTGTGATAGTTCCCAAATTCATTCTGTGACGACAACAACAATATGTACAGCCAGAGTCATAAATAACTATCTTCAGTGACAAGAAGAACAAGGAGTCCTGCAGCAGATGGTCTGGCCCCCGTAGAGCCCTGATCTCAACATCAGAGTCAGTCTGGGATTAAATTAAAAGACAGAAGACACTGAGACAGCCTGACTCCACAGAAGAAATGTGGCAAGTTCTCCAAGATGCTTGGAACAAACTACCTGCCAACTACCTTGAAAAACTGTGCACAAGTGTATCGAGGTGAACTGGTGCTGCTTTGAAGACAAAGGGTGGTCACACTAAAATACTGAATTGATTTGGGCTTTTTCTGTTCACTGCACTTTGTATGAAGTTAATAAATAAAAACCGTTCATGGCATTATTTTTGAAAGGATGCTCACTTTACTTGTAGTGCTTAAAACTCTTGCACAGAGGTGTAGTTCAACTTTCCAATTCCTGGCCATGACAGGTGTCAGCCTTAGTTTGTTAACAACCTGAAAAGTGGAAACCTGTTCACTGCAGAAATATCTGATGGTCTGAGGAAATGATGATGAAGGACAGAGCTTGTCATACACTCAGAGATTTACATTCTGTCTCTAACTTTGATTGTCCAATGAGTTGCTGACTGTGAGATCTAAGAAATGTGAAGCTCATCTAGTTATTTTTTACTAGAGGACTTATGCTTCTTATTAATGCTGCGTAACAAAGCTGAGTGAACTATTATGAAGTGGGAGCAGAGTTGTGATGGATTTCTGGGAGGAGATATTAATTTATTTTTGTGGATAAATTGTTTTTAATGAATAGCCACACATTAGAAAAATAATGTGTCTTAATTCACCTCACACACATCTGAAGTTTTCAATATGGAACCATCTCATAATGAAAATACCAACACTTTGCCAGAAGAGAGCTGGCAGCCAAGCAAACTGCATGGACAGTAGAAAATTTAACAGACAAAAACACAGGAAATTAAGAAAAACTTCTTTGTGTCCATTAAAATAGCAGCGTCCACTCTACACTTGCCCTCCTCCTTTCTTCTGTTTGGTTTTCTTCTTCTTCTTCTTCACTGGCTTGCTGTCAGACTGTGTTTTGCTCTTCTTGGCCGGGCTGGGCTGAGAGGCCGCAGTGCCGTCGGCCGGCCGTTTTTTCTGCTTGGCTTTCTTGTCGTGTTTCTTTTTGGCCTGTCCTTTGTCTGCGCCTGGTTTGTCTTCGGGGGCTGAGCTGTCTGCTGCTGCTGGCTCTAAAACAGGCTTCTTGCGCTTTTTACGCTTTTTGGTTTCTGGTAGGAAGCCTTTCTTCTTCTTGGAGACTGGCTGCTGGTCGGCTTCCTTGTCAGACTTTGTCTTTTCAGCTTTGGGTTTCCTGTGAACATTTGAACACAAACACGTTCAAGGTCAACAATGATGGTTTTAATGCACAAAAAAAGAGAGAACACCCTGTGTTGCATGAGCTCTGTGGTAAAAAAAGATCCTGGGTGAGGCTCATGTAAGTGTTGATTCAACTTATAATTCAGGAGCATTGACAAATACATTCCTTATGTTAACTCATAAAACACCAATTAAATAAGTTATCAATGAAGTTATAAAAAATAGAGAAGAAATAAATGGCTCAAAATTCTCTGGTTTCAGTCATTGTTTGTATAAAATGATTTGTTTGGGCCAACACTTAGGGACATGTTATGTGCTAAAACCATCACATATTTTGAATGGAGTTATATCTATTTATTGGTTATATTATTTTGTCAGTTACTGGACTAAAAAGAGGAAGGAAAGAAAAACTTTGCTTTTGAATCGAATCATCAAAAACCGAACCATGACTCTGAATGAATCTCTGTTACTCAAGTGATTAACTACCCTGACCTTTAATCTGTGGTGTTAAAAAGAACATGATATCTCTCTAAGCGTCCTTCAGTCAGTGTTGAAGAGGGGCTGCTTATGGAGAAAGGTGCACTACAGTCAAAACAGCACAAAATGCCTCTTTGTCTGTGGGGTGTTAGATCTTTTTTTTTTAATCTCTAATCTTTAAGGTTTGAAATCTCTGAACAGAGACGCCACAAAATGAAGAAGGCCTTGGACATTTAGCACTGTCAAAATGCTGACAAAAGGCAATCAAAGAAGCCACAACTAAGCGACAGCACAGCCCACCTCATTCATTTCAATGAGACCATTGCTTTGGGAAAAAAAAAAGTGCAGGGTTGTGCGATTAAAACAAAAGGCTGAGCCAGGTTCAGCGTTGCTGTCGGGTGATCCTGCAACACAACAGCCCGTGCTTCCCAATACAATATATGCAAGCAAAATGATCCAGGTAAATATAACTTGCTGGGCAGGGTTGGTAGCTTTAAACGGTTTATTATAATCATGGAGAAAACAGTGGCTGCTGCACAAGGAGGATATACTGGTGTTTGTTAGTTGAGTTTTATCATCAACTGTGCACTGCTGCTACAAAATGAATGTTCTTAAATGACCAGTTGTCTGCAGTAATAGGATTTCTTCAAAGTCATGTAAAATAGAAACCTGGCTCATGTAATTGGGTTGGGGGATTAGAGAAACCTGATTTCCCCAGATACAATTCCCCTGGAGAATGTTGATTTCTCGGCCATGTGTACGTCTAACCAGGTTTCTTATCGGCCGTTTACATGTGAGCATGTGCAGGACAGACAACTAACTCAAGGTCTGGCAGCCATTACAGACGCTACATAAACTCACATGACTCCAAAGTGTTTCATCACAGCCCAGTAGGTGTCTTCCAGCTTGCCGGTCTTCTTGAAAGTGATGACAGTGGTCAGAGACTGCAGCACCTTCTGAAGAGGCTCCAGGTCCACCGACAGCTTCTACACAGATTGGGCAGCAAAGTCAGAAAGAGAGTCTGGACTGAAAACACATCAGCAGGTCGCTCTCCATGATTCCTACCTGCTGGTGAACGTGCTTGACCAGGAACTGACAGAGCTCCAGGGTTTTCACCACCTTCTCCCTCGCCACCTTGCTCTCAGTTTGACCAACGTGCTGGAGACTCTGAAAAGAAAGTGACGCAGAGGTTAGACTTCTGTTCATGTTAGTCTTATCATCAGCTGATCTGGTCATTGAGCTCCACCTCTGATTTGATGGATATAATAGAGTTTGACTCCTCATTCTTAGATCGCCTGTATGTAAAACAAATAGAGGGAAGCTTGATTCTATTCCAGATTAATTCCTGCACAACTCAACTCCCTCTACCACTGTCACGTTTGTATTTTCAGGCTGTTTTTAATATGTGTAAATGAACCGCCTTACGTACTTTTGTTTGCAAACTTGTTTTCGTGCTCCCTGTTTCTGCTTCATTTACTATGCTGAGTTAACGACGCATAAAACTACCCCTGATACTAAAAACCTCACTTGCTACATGTGCTTGTTAATAAATCCAGCATTTACAGGGGACACTCTTTGCTTTTATCACAGAGAAGATAGCAGAGATGTGACAAATACATTAATTAACACTTATCAGCTAATAAGTATTCAACAGGGGCGCTGAGTGTAAGTGTTACCCTGCAGTTTTTGTCAGAAAGTCATTTTGAAACACTGCGTGTACAAAACACTTTTTATCATATGTTCAACAAAGGACTGACATTACACCTTATGACATCAAACATTTAGCAACTGGAGTTAACGCTAGTGTTTTTTTGTCTGGGAGGAAAAAGGCGGAGCGACGCAGACGTGAGGTGGTTCGGTGAGGAATTGCAGAGGCATGTAATTATGTTCGTCTTTACCCTCAACTGTCCCAAGGACGCACGGAGGACAGCGAGTGCAGTGTTAGCTCTAATCATCGTTTATCACAGCACGATGCAATCTCATAAACTCTGAGAACAATATAATTAAAATTTCACAAGCCTTAAGGATGCCGGTGTGTGAATGCCTCTAGTTATGGTGAAGAACTGATGTGTAGTTACAGCCTCGTGATATCTTAATCAGTTCCATGCAGATATTCACAGAGAGCACTGAAGGTCAATGCATCCACAAGTGTAATGTTCTGGTGTCTCTACATACAGTTAAGATTTCTGTTGCATTTGAATTAAATGTTTTTTGACCACACCAGTGCAGCTATCAGTGAACATAACACGGACACATTATTATCTTATAAAACTGATATGGCACTAATACAGTGCAAAAGTCAGGCTTTGGTGAAACATTTGCTGATGGAAATATTTCAGTAACTTCCATTATCTACAAACCTGCTGTAATATATTTGTGTTCTTTGACTGAAGGGTTGTGCAGTGTCGTTTCCACTGCAGCTGGACTGAAACCCACCTTGTTCAAACCTTGTGTGAACATAAAATTCAGACATTACCTGAACAACTAATCATATTTCTAGACTTCCTACGTGTATGTTGGGTGTTTACGCTGTGATTTATCCCAGTGTCGACTCACCGTCGCCAGCTGACCAGCGATCTTTGCACAGAGCTCTGTCCATGGGGCGCCGCTCAGCAGCTGCTGAACCTCCCTGCTCTGCATCGCCCGCAACACCAACACACACGCTTGGCTCTAAACACACACACACACACACACACAACAATGTCCATCAACAGGATTAACATACACTACACTACGACTAAACAGTAGAAGGAAAACGTGATAGATTCCATATTTTGATCAAATATAAGACAACTGGGTTTAAAGTGCAGCTGAATGTTGGTTGTAACTGTGGTAATTTTGTGATACATTTTCCATAATTGTCCAAAAGGGGGAAGTTTTGTCCATTAAACAAAGCCCCAATGTAATCAGGCCAGCAGACAAACAAGTTTGGAAGTTTCTATTCCTGCAGTGTTACTGTGTTACAGAAGAATACTTAGTTTAAACTGGGGTTGTTTCCCATTCAAGGAAGAGTATACACTTTGACTATTTAAACTGTTAAAAAAGACTGGGAGACAACGGAAGAGGTAGTGGAATTCAGGACATATATTCATTTTGACCTCGTTTAATCTTTGGTCCAAACAGAGATTGTCAGAAGTGCTTCTTAAAGGCTGGTGATATTCTATATTTTCTTATTCTCAACTAATCCCATGCTAAGACCAAAAACAATAAGAAATAAATGCAACTAACATCAAAAGCCCCTTATTGTTATTCTTCTGTGCCATAGAGCTCCACTGTCCAAAATCATAAAAAACACATATTAATAAGCCACACATTACAGTGGGTCACATGTTGCTTCCCTCATCACTATGAGCACACTATAGTTTATTTTGACTCAGTCACACATACATCGTCCAAATCTGTATTAATCCACAGATGAATATAGCCCAACAAATATGCTCTTTCAGTAATCAAGCTCTATAAATGTTCCTGCAGTAGAAAAAGGTCAAATCTTTACCTGTTGGTGCTCCCTGACCCCAGATTTGATGTGCTGCACTGCTGTATCCAACAGATTCACACACAAAACCTGGAAAATATCACACAAGCTGCATTAGTTACTGCAAGCAGAGACTTGTTCTCCATCTCTCTCCATGGTGTCCTGAGCTAACGTCTGCTCTCTGAATGGGACATGTCGCTGTACTCACAGGGAATCTGGTGAACAAGTCTGTGAACATCTGAGCAGTCAGAGGGCTCTTCCTCCTGCTCATGAAGGAGCTCAGAGCCTCTCTGAAGATGGTGGCGACCCGGTCCAAATCCACATTCCCCATGAACCTCAACTGCACACACAAACACCGGAAAAAAAATCAGACAACATACGATCAGAGATCAGACTTTGTGTCATCAGATCTGTGAATGAACAATCATGGAAGAAAACAAAAAACAATCATTCATTCATTCATGGATTAAAATACTGACTACTACAATCAAAACAGTTGCAGATTAAATTTTCTGTCAATCAACTGATCAGTTAATCAACTTATCATTTTAACTCCAATACAGAACACGAAGGACAGAAAGAAATCTGCACGAAAAAGATACTATGGCTAAAAGGGGGCCAAGTTATCCAGGACTGACCCACTTCCTGACCCAGTAAAGTACAGGAACAGACCTGGAATTTATCTGGTGCAGAACTGGACACAATAGGAGAGATGAGAACGCAATGGGAACAATTGCATACCACATGAATATCTCATTTCCATCTGTCCACTGACCTAAAAGCTAAAGAAAAGCTTGGCCTGACCTTTGGGCGATTTGTTTTGGGTAAAGTTTAAAAATAGCTGTAACCATGCTGACGTTCTGTGTCAGCAGCTCCTCACACAATGTCTCATTACGCAGCTAACTGACTGATTCGCTGGTCTTACTTTCTTCTGATTGTAAAGGGGCAGATGAAAACAAAGGTGACACATGAATCAGCTTGTGGTGAACATACGTCGTTTGCTGCTTTCTCGGCCGTCTGCTCCTCTTTGGTCTCGGCAGGAGGAGCTCCTCGCAGCACTTTCACCACATACAGAGACGCACTGCAAAGAAAGTTCAACGTCAGCAAAATATAAAAACACCCAACATGCCACCCAACACCTGATATGTCATTTCTGACCTTAGAAACAAACTTTTGAGTACATGTAGATGTTTCAGAATCATAGAAAGTTTGACCACCTACAGGTCCATGACAGACTCAATCTGCTCATGACTGTGAGATACAGTCGAAAGCTCAAAACAAGGGAGTAAGTAGAGTTAAGATGATTCTGTATGTATGTTCTGTGTGTGGGTGCTTTCAATATTATATTGGCCCAAATGTCATACATGTGCTCAGCTCAGTCTTAAACAGTAAGTTGTACCTGAAGTAGTAGAGGCAGACTGAGGAGTCAGACAGTTTCTGGGTTTTAGTCATCAGTTTTTCCAGCAGGTCGTGGAGCTCCCCCTGTCTGTCCCCAGCGGTCCTGCAGTAAACCTTTGACCTACACAGCTGGTTCCTGAAAAAAAAAAAGAAAAAAAAAGACATATATACATATACATATATCATATGCATAACCAACATATGCAGTCACTAAAAGGAAGACTGAGTAAGTAGCTACACCCTGCAACCCATAGACCAAGAGGTCTGAAACTGTAGTTGAGCCTGACACCTTTTTGATTCGTTTCAGGTTCAGTTTAATTTCTTGTGAAGACACCAGCTTGGGCCTGCATGTATCATGCAGCACTTTGAACACAGGATGAGAATTTCAGGCAAATGCAGAGCAATAAAATGACTAATCTTACAGTCACATCATGTAAACAGCAGTTTGTATTTATTTTAGCAGTTTGTTTTCAAGAGAAACCAGGCACAAACAAACTGTGTATAGCTCATTTTAAATTAGCCAAATCAATTTGAATTGTGTTAATATTGGATTTTATTCAGTGTTGGAGGCTTTGCTGCCATTTGGCCAGTGTTTTGTTGACACTAATGTTCACCAAGAGGTAGATATTGTTTGTTTGTTGTAATTACTCTCTGATTAAAGACAAACCTTTACTTTGAAAATTTCACGTACATAAAACAGCAAAAAATCGCTGGTGGATAAAAACACTCAAACCAAGTTCATAATCATGCCTGACACCAGTCGTGTAAGTAAATAAACAAAAAGAGCAGGGGATGAGGACAACAACCGCTCGGTCAGTGACAGACACAGATGCTGGGAATCACCTCAGTCCACAGTCAAAGTGCGTTACCTGAAGATGTCTGCGGCGCGGCGGAGGAAGTCCTGCTCCTGCTGGTCGCTGTCAGAGCTCATTCCCCTGTCGATGATGGTGAGCAGCGGCTCCACCAAACCCAGCACGAGGGGACTGCCAGCCTGCCGGGCCACGAACACCTCAATGAGGTCCAGCACCTGCAACAGCCACACAAAGGAGGAACACAGCGTTAGGGTTGGTGGAAGGTGTGTGCGTGTGTTTTTTTTTTTTTTTTTTTCATTATCTGACCGTTACACGATCACAGACAGAGGATAAGGTACCTTGATCTTAAAGTCTCGGACCAGCGCCTTCTCTTTCTTTAGCTTTGACTTCTCATCCCTCTTGGCCTGGGTCTTTTTCTTCTGCTCTGAGAACAGCGCTGCCAGGCCCTTATCCAGCTCCATCATGGCTTCATCATCCAGATCTTCATCACTGCTGCCATCCTCCTCTGTGGCCTGAACATACAGAACAACGACATACTGATCACTGTTATCCTCACCTAAAACCTCTCTACAAGAAAAGGATCTGTCTGTGTGAAGATTTCTTTAAGTTTAAAAATTGTTGGACTGCCCCCAAGTGGCCGAAAAAGTCGATTTGAACAATCATCACTTGAAACAAAAATCCACCGACGCCAGGCCGTGCTGACAGCCCGATCACCCACCAGAGCATTCTGCTGCTGCAACACCTTCATCAGCTCCAAACGGAAATTTTGGTCCACCTCTTCATGTTCCATCTCCTCCTCCTCCTCGTCCTCCTCTTCCTCTTCCTCCTCATCCTCCTCTTCCATTGCTTCGTCATCCTCATCAGAGTCATCATCTGCTGATGTGTCATTCTGGCGGAGCAATAAACACACGTTTTAGGATTTCAGTATCAAGTGTTTCTTCAAAGACATCACAAAAAATCAAAACTAACAGTGAACACAGGCACGTTTATTTATTTGTAATCAGTAAATTAAAATAAAACCGTTATGGGTATGAGTAGAACACAAATGTACCATATAAGATATAAGACAGTGAGAAGATGTTACTGATCAGGTGACAAAGGAGGTTAAGTTGTGACTATGTAAAAGAAGATCTGACCTCCATTTCCTCATCTTCCTCGTCATCTTCTTCCTCTGGCTTCTTCTTCTGGGCTTTGTTGGTGCTGTTGTCATCAGTGACCATCACAGCGCTGTCCTCGTCATCCTTCTCTGGGTCCAACACCTACACAGAACCCAAAACACCATCATTACAGTCCTGTGTAAAGCTGTCAGCGCAGATAACATTCGTCCATTTCCTGACGCTCGTCTAGTCAGCGTCATAGCGGCAGCAGGACTGACGACTTCACTTTCCCTTTAGAAAATTTGGAATCTTCTATGTTTTGTTACTCACATCTAAGATGGCGGTGAGGGCTGCTGCAGTAACATGGGGGCAGATGGAGGAGAAGACGGTTTTGCAGACCTGTCGGATGTGTCGGCTCGGCTGAGACAGCAGGGACAACAAGATGTCCACCATTACCTCCACCCACTCAGGTTCCTCCTCCTGCTCTGTGCCTGTATCAGGGAAAATCCACACATCCAAATTTAAGAGCAGCATTAATGGATTTCTTTGACCACTTGTGTGGAGAGCTGCGAGTACGACATCTCAGACGAAGTTGAAAAATGTGTTAGCAAACAGATGCTTATTTACACACCCAGCAGGCGCAGGGTGACATTATCTTTCATTTGCTGTCACATTTTAGGCAACTTGACAAATATATATTGTATATTCACTATACTTATAGTTCTCCTTCAACTACTAGCTGCTAAATGTGGGCCACAAAACCACAAAAATGCACTGAAAAATTCTAAAATGCTGAGGGAAACTACAGTTGGTTGATAATTCTCTCTGGGTTTTATCATTACCAGCAACTCTTTACACATAACATGCTGTCATCTGATCCATAGTTAGATAAATGGTTATTTGAGCATTTAAAAACTAAAATTGAAATTTGAGCATGCATGTTCACTCTTGACTCAAGGAAACAACACGTGTAACTAAATAACCACAGCTCAAAGTCTGTTTTCAGTAGTTCAGTGAATGTGAAGGGCACAGATGCGTTCAAGGGCTTTTACACCACCACCTGACAACTGAAAACTGTTAGAATGAAACTGTACCATAGATACTTTCTATGCTGAAACATTTCTAATGTGTCAAGAAAGAGAGTGACACAGCTGGTGTTGAATTTTCTAGTTTTGTCAGGTCTGTGGGTAATAACCTTTCCCCAGCAAATACACTGACAGCTGAATCAAATCTGAACAGAAAAATATATATATTCCACATCTCAATCTTTTTCTGAAAGTAAACAAACTTATGAAGTATTTAACATAAAGTTAAACTATTTCTTTAAAGTGTGAAATGAGATGATGGTGGAAAATAGCACTATCATTATTGTGTACGAGGCCTCACCTTGCTTCTTTTTTTTCTTCTTGGATTTCTTCTCCTGGGCTTTGTCCACACAGCTCTGCAGGTCTTTCATGATGTCCACAAGCTCCTCAGGGGCCTTCAGAGGAAAAATATTTGTGCTAGTATTCAGAGTCGAGAATTATTTTTGCTCTTATTCCACTACTGTCGGTGTTTTGTTTCTGTGTCAGCAGACTGAAATCTAACTGAGAGCATACATGGCTCTGGTTGTACGTCGTACCTTGAAGAGGTGCATGCCGACCAACAGGAAGAGCTGCTGGAACACGTTGCTCTCTGCTGTCTGGCCTTTCTTTGCTTTCCTCTTCAGGTTTGCCACCGACTCCAGCATGCTGGCAGAGGGTGTGTAGAAAAGGAGATATCAAACATGTTCCCTAATGTTTAGGAAAGCTAATTAAACAGTGTGGGAAAAGTACAGCCATTAACATCTCATGAGTGATTTTCTCGTCCTACCCATCCCAGGCCTGTCTCTGCTCAGGACTGAAAGGCTGGCTGCTCTGGACGTATTTCGTCTGGCTGAGCAGGACTTGGGCGTACTGGACCAGGTGGTAGATCCACATGGTGCCGTCGGCGGTCACACCCAACGCCCGCTTTTGGTTGACGGCGGCGCCTTCGGCCAAGTCCTCAGCGAGCGGCAGGTGGTGCATGGCCAGGAGGAGTCTGGATGGTGGACAGACAGAAAAAAGCGATGCGCAGAGAGGTTAACAAGACACCTGAACAAAAACAAAACAAGGTTCCACTGTGGCTGTGATGTCTTCCCAGGGGGGAGCCTCATGCATTCATGCATGACATCTGATCTGTTTTCCTCTCTGGTTTGTTAGTGCTGTCTTTCTGAAGGTTTTAACAGTCCAGTTTCCAGGCTGAAATTTTGGGCACCAGTTACAGATGAATGCTTTTCACACGTAACCTGTTTGGTTTGGTTTAAACAAACTCTGATGCATTTGCTCAGTTAGTGCGGTTCACTTGTGCCGCTGTCGACTGATCACTGGTCCGGACCAAACAACTGGACCGAGACTGCCTGAAAAGGGTCTTGGTCTTCTTTTAAGGTCTGTTTGTGGCGTGAAAGCAAACAAACCAATCACTGGATTTTTTCATTGTAGATATGTTATTTTAATAAAGTCCAGTCTCTCTTTGAGGGTTTCTTTCATCTCTCTTTCTAACAGTTTCCCTGTAATTTTTGAACCCAATGATTTCAATATAGTTAAACATTACTTAGCTGTTGTACCACACTCTAGCAGCTGATTTGGTGGCAGTATTTAAGAGGCAGCTGTCTAGGAACAGCAGGAGATTTCATGTCTCACCCAAAGAAAGAACTGACAAGCACTCCTCTGGTTTTATCATCCAGCGGGACGGAAAGCTTCCCCTTCGTCTCCGGGATGTCGGCCGTGGCCTTCTTGGCGCTGAAGAAAGCGTGGAAAAAGATGAACCTGGAAAAGAAACAGCACAACAACACGTCACAACCTCGTACCCCTCCATCACAGAGACCCTCAGATTGAGGTAAGTCTCACCTGGCCACATCCATGATGAGATCCTCCTGCTTCTTCACCTGGTGGTTGTCGATGATTGAGGTGAGCCGAGCAACAATCCACTTCCTCAGGCGGAAAACGGAGTTCTCCTTCCTGAGAAAGGAAAAACAGACCGTTGCATTCAGCTTTTATCCCGGAAGTCCACAGAGCCGAGATTCTCAGACAGACAAGCATTTCACAGCAGACGTATTCACTCACTGCTCGCGCCCCTCCTGACTGTCTTTCTGCTTGCGAGTGCTGAAGTCCAGCAGCTTGTCCAGCTGAGGCTGCAGGAACGTGTCCTTCAGCCACTCCACGTAGCTCTGCAGAGCCGCGGGCTGGAGGTGCTGCACCACCCTCCACACCGACGGCACCACGGGGTAACCCTGGTTGGTCAGCGAGGAGAAGCCCACCATCACTGCCAGCTGCTTGTCTGAGTCCTGACAGCCCTGCAAGAAGTCCGACACGTAGACGTCCATCTCAGGAGCCAGCTTGAAGCGGTCCGGTTTCTGGGAGAGCCAAATGATGGATGTGATTCTTATTAGTCGGCTGACATGTAGCCACACCACTAGAGGAATGACTGTAATGCCTGTAAATGCTAAAACTGTAAGTTTTGAACAGTGTCACCTGTTATTAATAGTCAACTAGACAGGACCACTGACCTGTGCAGACACCACATGCTCCCCGTAGTGCATCATCACCTCTCCAGACAACACCTCCTTCAGCTGGGCTACAGACAGATGAGGCAGGGCACTGCCCAGCAGACGGTAGCTCAGGTAACTGGACACAAACAGGTCGACATCAAGGGAACACGTTAGCAGAATGCTGTTAACTAGAAGCAGGACTGGACAATGTCAAAAGTGAAATTAAAGGAAAAGACAATTAAATGAGTGGAACTGATGTTTGGATAAAAGACAGTAGAACAGCTATGGGAGATTTTGCAGTGATGCATCAGATGGCGTTCTTCACCATCATCATCTAACAGTGCTATTTAAGAATTTGTAAGACCTGCAGATATCATGTTGACCTTTCATTAATTGACATTTCTTAGCCCCTTGTTTCTTTCCCTTCCTTCCTGCGAGGACTCACTGTGTTGGCCCCGGCTGCTCCTTCAACATGCCGTCGATGATGGCTTTATTCCAGAAGAGCTGGAAGCTGTCTTCCTTCAGAGAAAGCTTCAGAAGGTCGAGGACCACCGCAGGGAGGACGCACTCCTTCTTCACCGAACGTGCCGCCATCTTTAAAACCTCTGTCAGCCTGCCAAAGAGTAAGGCATCGTGTACCGATTAGAGTTTCAAACTGATGAGAGGGAGAGAAAGACGACAACAGAAAGCTGACATTTCTATGCATAAGCTACAAAAACCAAATGGCAGTGTTCTTACTTTGGGATGTTGTCGGCGTTGATGATGGTCGAGGAGCCCAGCAGCTTCTTGAGTTTCTTGGGTTTGAGGGTTTGTGGGAAGCGCTGCAGCGCGACAAGCAGCAGCTGCATCTGCTCTGGAGTGTTGAAGGCTGATGCCAGGTCAGTCTGCAGAGCGCTGAGCAGCACCTCCTCAAACACCTCCTCCGGGATCTGACAGATTTAAGAAAGAGGTTAAATTAACACCAACTGTGCAGTGTGTATGTGTATGTATTACGGGTACTGTGATGTGGTCACAGCATTATTGAGAGTGTAACTGAAGTCACCTCGTTGAGGATGTCCGTCATGGTCTTAGAGGGCAGGTCCTTCAGGTGCTGTCTGTGCTGGCTGAGGCTCTGGAGGAGCTGTACACATCCCAACACCACCTGTGGCTCCTGCAGAGACACAGACAGAGCTCAGAGACCACAACACACAGTCTGCCACTGAAGTCTACCGCAGATTGATGTTTAACAACATTATGCTTCCAGGCCACAGCTGTATCAACCTGAGCTGCTGTCTGCCCTCTATTATTCCAGCAAACACACAAATCTTTCTTTAAAAACAATGAATAGTGGTGAGACTACTCACTTTAGAGAGGCGGCTGGACTGATGAAGGGCGAGGACGCCAAACAGGTTTCCAAACATAGCATTTCTGACAAGTTTCTGAAAAACACAAGAGGATCATGACAGGAACAGATCTCACTCATAAAGCTGCTGAAGCTGAAACACCACACACTCACCTTTTTCACTGTCTGTAAGTTGTGCTTTTCCTTGATTCTGTCCAGTATACTCTGCAGAGAGACGTCCTCAAAGGCACTCAAGACCTGGAAAAACAAAAACGTGCGTCACGCTAAAGCCAACACATGTTGATTGACTGACATTGACTGACAAAACCGATCATCTGTGGTTTGCAGCTCAGCGTCCACTGCAGAGACTCACACCCGATTCACGTCACGACCGACAAAATCTGTCTACTCAGAATTCAAAAGTCATCTGAAAACACCATTTTCACCATTTCATGACAAATGTGACATATCTAAAAGAACTGAAGTTAATGAAGTTAAAAATGTTTGAATAAACTGAAAATTGTTGTTGGTACTCGTCAGAAAGAGGAGGAGAATGATAATGGATTTTTGAGGCAGATAAAGACACTATACAATATTTGACACCATTTAATGTCAGATTTGAATAAAATTTGAATAAAACAGCTCTCTTTACAGACAGTGAGATGTATTTGAAAGCTCATAAAATGCTCGTAAGCAGATGTTTGGGTTGGGAGTATATTGTCTCACGCACGTTTCAGATACATACAAATCCAGTAGTTGAATAGTTTGGTGGTTGTCTCCACTCACCTGTCCCAGAGCCAGGCTGAATCCAGGTCTCGCAGTCTCACGTGTGTGTGCCAGTCCATCCACCAGCCTTTTAAAGGTGTACTCCAAGTCATCTGCCTGCAGCACACAGAGAGCAACACGTCATGATGCACAGCTACTGCTGCTACAGTGAAGCCTGTTTTCTTTTAGTCACACTTACACACTGCAGAGACTCTGTAACAGAGGAAGTAATGAGCAGCTGAGGCGTCAACAGACAACATATTTTTGGTTAATACCGTACTTTATATTCATTCACATTTTTATTTCACAGCTGTAGTTACTAATCACTTCATGTAAATCACTTTCCATAGAAGACTTAAAGCGAGCTGTTAAGTCTGATACATTGTTATGGATTAAAGAACTTTAAAGGATATAAGTAAATAAAAATGTGTTCCATCTCAACGAGCTACAACATTATAGTTTTGTTTCTGTTTATGGACTAATAATAACACCTCAATAATATAAGAATACAGAGCTTTAACTGCTAATGAACTTTTGCTTGAGTAAAAATGTGAAAACAGAAGTTTTACCTGTATTTTTTTTCCAGAGTTGTGTTTTTATTTTCACGTGATTATTTGACTGTTTCTCTCACCACTGCTGACAACTATCAACACTACTGATAACCCAGCCTCTCAGGAGCAAATGTCCAGCAGGACCATGCTGGGTCTCTACAGTGACAGTGATCTGCCTCACCTTGTTGTTAGTTTTCAGGTACTGGATGAGGTTTTCCACCGCCTTCAGCCGGACCTCCTGATCCGGTTTGGCCAAGTCCCAGAAGAAGTCGAGGAAGACGCGGTTCTGCTGCAGGATCCCGGTCGGCCGGACCGGTTCTGAGGCTTTGACTGAGAGCTCCACCATCTCCACAGACATCTCCTCACACAACCACAACTAACAGTCCATGCTGCTGCACGAGGAAAACGTGCCTCACTGCGCAGCTACTGCTTCCGGTTCAACCAACCCGACTTTTTTTTTTTCAACCACCAAGAACTTTATTGAACAAAGTAAAACAGGAGACAAGTCCAGACTCATAACTTAACGCTAATAACACTGAAGTTTGTAGTTATTAATATCTATTAATAAAGTTTTTTTTTACATTTATCAGCTGCTGTTACCACGCGCAGATGAAAAAAGCGATGTATTCCATATGTCTTTTTATTTTTACTAAAGCAGCTTAAAATTCATAGAAATGTTAATAAAGAAACCAAATTAGAGCTGCAACAATTGATAGAAAAATAATTAAGTCTTTTAAACCTTTTATTTTTTAAAATTTTTAAATTTAATTTTTTTTTCTTTTCGATTGATTTTTTTTTAAAAGAGAATATTGGACCATTTTTTTTGTCTCTCTAGTCTCCTCCCAAACCTTTAGCTTTGGGGAATTTATGTCACAAGTCTCTGACATATTATTGACAAAATGACTCCTCGATTCATTTAGAAAATAATAAAGTTTATTAAAAAATGTATTTAATCGTTAGTTGCACCTCTGGTCCAAATTTATCTTAAGTGGCAGCAGTTACAAAACAAGTGTAATATTGATTTTACTTCAGGGTCACAAACTTGTTATATAAGAGACAGGTGAAATCCTTTTCTCCTGACAGAGGCAGATCTTAAGACTTTGGCCTCTTTAATTTAAAGGGTCAGTTCACCCAAAACACAAAATGGTGACACCTCATTATGTAGATACTTCTGGTCTTATTTTCCCAGGTTATTTATTATCAGAAATCTGCTCTAATAAAATTGAAAGAGTATTAAAAGTTGTCCCAGGTATTCCACATCCATCTTATAATCTTTAAAAAAAAAAAAAAAAAAAAAAAAAAAAAAGCCTGGAGAAAAGATGCTAGGATCACAGAGGATGTTTGGGATGGGGCAACAGGATGTGTCACATTTCTACAAATGTTACACATTGTTTGATACAGTTTAATGAAATCTTGCATAAATTCCACTCTTAAAGAGTTAAGTTACACAAAGTATTTTCAGGTGAAAGGGAATAAACTGAGGTTTAAGGTGGGATCTTTTGAATGGAAGGAGACTGAAAAAGGCACATATCAGACATCCACAGGAGAGATCACACATAAGACATCACTATGCATTAAACAACAAAGAAAAAGATCTGAGCTCAAACCATTTTATTTTTCCATAAAAAGATATTCTTTATTAAAACTGCATGCAAATTCCCTGACCAGATCATTTAGTGGCAGAGGGAGAGTTGAGGTTGAAAAAAGATCAGCAGTCAGAGTTAGACACAATCACAGTGTGGTTTCTCAGGTCTCCTTCAGTCAACAGGAGCAGCCAGCACAGTGTCCAGGGCGCTCTGAGCCTCCTTTATCTGCTGCTGCAGTCTCTGCTTCATGCCTTCGTTCTGGGCTTTCTTCAGCATGTCCTGCATGTCTCTGATGGCGGCCCGGTAGCCCGGGGCGTTGTGAAACACTCGGATGGCCTTGTCACCGCTGCACGCCACGAAGCGCCCGCTAACGTCAAATCTAAGGTCGTTGATCTCCTCGCTATGGACGCCATGCATTTCCTCCTCCAGCTCACCGCTCGCAGCGTTGTACAACGCCACGTTAGAGCCGTCGCTGATGGCCACCACCCGGCCATCTGGAGACAAGGCCACCCGGCTTCCTTCAGACGATGCACAGGGTACGGTCTTCAGGAGGTAGGGATCCTGCTGCTTTTTGTACTCTACATCTGTGTTCCACAGCTTCCACGTACCATCTTTGGAGACGGTCACCATTCTGATAAAAAGAAATAGTAACAACAACATATTGTCTTTGGTTTGGTTTTTGTATAACCTGTTAATTATGAGCTTTACAGTTGCTAGTGGATGTTCTTTTCTACTTTGCTCCTTGTTTCCAGACTTCATACTAAGCTAAGCTAATCAGCTGCTGACTCATATTTAGAGTACAGGCATGCAAGGTATCAATCTTCTCTTCTAACTCTTGGCAAGAAAGCAAATAAGTCAAACTACTCCTTTAAAGTTGGACTGTATTGTAATCAGACAAGCCTTTGTTACCTGTGAGAGTCGTTCGAAAACGCAAATGCATGAACTCCTGCAGAGTGGCCCTTCAGGTCAAACGCTCGCGCCACCTCTTTGAACTCTCCTCCCTTCCCGAAGCAAACCTCCCACACCTTCACATCAGGGGTGAAGCCGCATGACGCTACAAACCTGAGTGCAGAGACAAACGGCGTGTTTAAATACAGAGTTTTTCTCTTGCAATAACATTTAACCTAACGATAATAGGTGCTAATGGCTCTAGATACACAGTGGCTTCAGAAGAAACACTGACCACATAGTAAGCCTGTCTTCAAACTGACATAAGTTCAGACCACTGTGGCTTAACTTTTGCCACAACACAGCTTCAAAGAGTTGTAAAATCTTCCCTTCTAACACTAGGACCTGCTCTACAAGGCCTTTCAAACTCATGATTCAGTTCCTCAAACCAGCCTTCCTGGGTTGTATTTCATTGTCCCACTGCTACTTGAAACAACATCCCACATCAGTGTAGCAATTTTTAATACACTGCTATTTTGGTCTGAACGCACACTGAGATTCAATAATTCTATTTTAGCACAGATGTTTTAGAAATTATTCAAGAGAACTTGTTTGGCAAATTATGAATGAATGGTGTAAATACAGGAGGCTCATGTGGTAACTCAGTGTCGAGGCTGATTTAGAGACGGAAAGTTGATAAATATCACAGAATTAAAACATAGAAATATGTCAACTTTTCAAGCTAAATGAACCCAAGTGATCAACTGATGATTCCTTTACTGGATTTGATTCAATATCTAGACAATACTTGAGGAGAGAAAAACCTGCAGTGCCTTAGAAAGCATTACTTTGTGGAGATCAGTTTTTACCTTTAAAAGAACGTTCTTCTGTTGATCAAAAAATCCACATTAAATCTACTTTCATTCAGTGTTGTAAAAGAATAAAACATAAAAACTTACAAGGGGACTGAAAAAGTTTTCTAGTAAATCTGAGAGAGCTCTCAATTTGATCTTTCACATGGAAGATTTGCAGTGATGGAGGGGGTGGGACTGACCTGCCACATGGGGAGATGGCAGCATAAGAATTGGTTATCTGGTTAGTGTTGATAGAGGCCAGTACCTCTCCTTTCAGGTCCCAGATATGGATGATGGTGTCGGTGGAGGCGCTCATGATGAACTTTCCTGCAGAGAAGAAACATAGAATCAGCACAACATGTACAAACTAGAAGACCTGTGAAATGTAATCTGAGGAAACTGAGTGAATCTTTCTTCACACAAGCTGATTTGAAGGCCATTTTCTTTCTTAGCGTTACTTCTACTCATGAACCTATGGTAGAATCACAACGTGTGCACAGCTTCATTGACACAGTAAGCAAGAACTAGGTGAACAAGTGTCATGCAGTGCGTCTATGTGCACTTCAGTAACCAGGCTGCTGGAAGTCATGTACATGAGGTACCTGTCCAGTACAACTTCAAGACATTTCATGTGTTCTGTACCTGTCTCTGCAATGCCAATGTTAAGGATTGGGGCTTTGTGTTTCTGCGGGAAGTCCTCAGCAGCAGCTTTGAAGCTTAAAGTGCCGTCATCCTTCTTGGTCATTTTGAAGATTCGAATGCTATCACCATTGGCCAACCAAGTGATAAACGCCCTGCAGTGGAAAGGTGAAGGTCAGTGGAGGAGGTGGTGGGATTATCATGTCTAAAAATGATCCTCCAGAGGAACCAATGTCAGGTTTGTTTGTGAGACAAACACAAAATTCTGCTGTGATTGTCTATATTACTGGGGTGTGGTTTGCATAGTAAAACAAAATCTGCATTTGACAATAACAAGAAATCAAATGGTAAAAGCACAAATAAGAAAAGTTAAATCATTTACATTCATTTAAATGAAGTAGACCTGATAAGCTGATCACTTGACTGAAAGAAAATTAATCTATGGTTGTGATACACAAATTAGATGGGATTTGGACTGAAAAAATTACACCAGCTGTCCTTCAAAAATACATGGTGAAAAATCCATCATAGAGCTACAAAACAACTGACTAATGAGAAAAACAATCAGCAGAATAATAAACAACAAAAGTGGCCGTAGCTGAGAGGCTGCAGAGGAATTTGAATACTGCTTGCTTCTTGGCTAAACTTGGTTAAACTTCTTGGCTCATAGTTCAGATGATTATGGTTCGTCTGGGGATACTTTATATCAATGAGTAAGTAGAGTAAGAGAGAGGAAGAGACCTGGAGTCTGGGCTGAAGCGGACCAGTGTAGCATGGTCCAGCTCCACATTGGCCCTAAGACACTTGTGTTCCCGCTCCAGGAAGTCTTTGGTGCTCCAGATGCGGACGGTGCGATCATCAGCGCAGGACGCCAGGTATTTCCCATTACTGCTGAAATCAAGGCACGTCACATTCCCACTGTGGCCCTGAAAAATACAGGAACAGGAAGTCAGAAAATGGAGAATGAGCCTAAAGTAAAGTGTAATTTAATTTATTTATTTTTCAAAACCAGTTAGTCATTTATATCAAAGACTAAATAGAAACAGGATCCTTTTGGATCTTGGAGGTAATGACAGATATGTTAATTAACAACAGTCCTCACTGGCCTCAGAAGCGTGTGTGTTTTACAGTGTCAGTGTGTGTTCCAGTTTACCTTCAGTGATGCTGCCAACAGCGGATGGCTGAAAGTGTGCTGAGATGCTTTATCCTTTCGGCTGCGCTGCTTCTCCTGCTTCTGTTTCTTGGGTGCAGCACCCTTCGCAACACTGCCTTCAGCTGGGAGACAAACAAGGGCAGTGAGGAACATTTTCATTCATGACACTACATCATAGCCACAGCATGACCACTGAAACTAATGAAAATCTGCATTTGTCACTGCTTTGGAAGATCTATATAACAGTTCTTTTTGCACAGCTGGGTTTTTACTGTTAATAAGAAATCATTACACACAGGTGAATAGGATTGGTATCATTTTTGTAACAGGCTTACTGGAGCAATGGCAGTTTATTGACATATGACTTTATCCATTAACACAGAATAAAGGTCTTACTAAGTCATATTCAGAATTGTATTGTCTCCTCTTGTCTTAAAACCTGTTACAACACTGCCTCCTCCAAAGGTCTGCCACATTGACCTGAATGATAGGGAATGCAGTTACTATCTAATCTGAAAAGATAAAATTGTATGTGATATTTACCCAGTAAGTGCTGCTTTACATTAGGAATCTAAGTATGAGATGAACCCTTGTATTTTCTGTTCCTCTGCTGCTGAAAGTATTGTTCATTTGTATTTTCAAAGTGAAGTGGAAACATATACAAGATTAGTTGTCCTTTAAAATGAAAATATTTGCACATTTACATGTGTTGACATAATATTAAAACCAACCGTCCTTCCTTTAATTTACTTAAGTACCAAATCTAGACTAAATACAAAGAGTAAAATTGAAAACTGTTAAAATATATTTTCTTTAAATTGACTCTTGTACTTGTTTCCTTTCTTGTTCTGTAATTTGCACTTTTTCTAAAATGCTTAATACTGAAATGAATAAATAAAGTGTTGCTCCTTGTTTCCATAATTGATGGGCAATGACTGGACACAAAGCAGTCATCCCATTGGTCCATCAGTGAAACAAATGCCGATTGGCCAACGACAGGTGACAGTCGCTCAAAAGTTGCTTCGGTTTCTCAATAGTCTGTGTGTGTCGCTGTGTGAACGAGTAACAAATATCACAAACACGCTGCTACAACTATCTGTCCACGCTGATTGTAAATGACTGCAGCCGAGGAAACGAGTCAGAGAGTCGGACAGAGACGGCGAACGAGTCGGTGACTCACCGCTTCAGGGGCTAGCTACAGTTACGTTAGCTAGTTAGATAGCTCTTACCGGCAAACTCCGCTGCCTGCTCTGTTTCCTCTCTAATTTCTTCCTTCCGTCTGACCACCGCTAATGCAACCAAGATAACCAGTGCGCCCAGTAACAGAGTCAAGGCGACCAGTGCAGATGCCTCCATATCGAAAGCTTTCTGCCACGTACTTCGCACCGCTAACGTCTACTACTTGGCTACCACGCTACCGAGGCACTGCGCATGCGTCAAAACCTCGTCTTCTTTCTTGGTGTCAAACTGAGATCACCGCCCCCTAATGGACTCGAGTGGAGCTGCTAAACCTGGACACGAGTCTGGATTTTGCTGGTTTAAAATTCACGTGGGGCTGCAAACCGAAATATATAACAGGGCAGCTCACTGAGATTGCTGGATCATGACTAACTTTTAGATATAATGAAAGAATAATTATGATTTTAGATGAGAACATGCAAGTTTCTGAGAAACCATTACGACCTGTATATGTAATATTCACAATTTAATTGCTTATACACTCTGAAACAAAAAAGTTTGTACTTTAAAACAAGAATCTATCCAGATTTTAATACTGTGAACAAAAAGAAATAAACTCAGCTCATACATGGTAAAATTTATAACTTAATAGAAGTTTGTACATTAAAAAAATAATCCAAATTTTGAAATACTGTGAGCAAAAAATAGACTATTAAAGGGTAAACAAGTAAGAGAGTCAAAGCATTCAGCATTAAACAGGAATTTATCATTTGAACACTAAAAATTACTAAATTATTAACTGCAGAACTCACTGCTGAAAATACTCAATGCGATTAAAGTTATTTTTAAATTATATAGGAAACTTTTAATTTCCACAGGGAGCTTATAATTATCATATATACAAATGTCTTGCACGTCCCATCTGGTAGAACCTATTATTATTTTGGACAGATGCCTGTTTGAATTTTTTTCCCATTTCTCATGATATGTATTGTAAAAAAGACTGAATACAGTGGTTAAATCAAAACAGCGACAGAGGAAACATGTCGTGTGTATGTGCACCTACTGCTTATGAACGTTTAGTTGGTAACTCTGCTCAAAAATAAGAGACGGTAGAACTCAGCTAATGGTCACTGCAGTGGCCTGGTCACATAATCTCATGGGAGGAAAGCAAAAGAATGGGACCTTGAAAGGTTTGAATGTGTTCTTCTTGGAACGTCCATGTCCAAAATTTTGTTTTTATTCATTCAAAAAAATTATCCATCAAAAACTGCATCAGATACTTGCCACAAGAAGAGGTGATTATTACTCTGAACAGAAATAGTTTTGATAAAATAACTTTTGACTGCTGACATCAATAGGTTTACCGTCATGTCTGCTTGACAAACTTCCTCACCTCATGGTGCAAGTTAAGAGACATTAGAGACAACAAAAATCCCTGCATCATAGTGAGAATTTCTGACAGGTAAGGGTTTCCATTTCCAGAATGTATTATTAGTAAATCTGATGTTACAGAAACGTGGTGTAAACTATAACAAAACAGGTATTTCAGAAGTGGGGCTAATGTGTTTGTATGTAGATGTTTTTTTTTTTTTAAATCACTGTATTTATTAAAGGTACATTTGTATTGACAGTAGTTGAAAGTAAAATCTTATTGTTCTAGTCGATGCTGTCAGATTTGTTATTTTTCAGTGAACTAACAAGGATTCAGTGCCTGGGAGTAAAGAGAGGTAGTCTGGCACAAACAAACACATCTCAGATCACAGATTCTTTTCACAGGCATGAAGTTGAAGAATTGGCTTTGGTTTGACAGCACAAGTCAAGAGTAGTCATCCTAATCACATACTGACCTACTAATTACATCAGTGTTGGCAATAACTATTAAAAAAGGCTGTCCACAGGAGGACTCTGGGAATGCTTGCAATGACAGAGTATGAAACAAGAACACAAGGGTCTTTACTAACTACATTAAGACATTTACTAAGTTGCCCTTAAGTGCAGAAACACATTATTCATTTACAGGGTTAGAGAGCCAATTAAAAAAATAATTTAAAATGCAAACTTCTCATAACTTTACATTTACACTGCAGCGTTATGTACCTTATCTGAATCAACTGTGCATTTCACCTTACTCAGACTCATTCAGAAAATGTACTCAAATATTCGGTAACATACAAACCAGTGAGCGCTTCACGTAAAAAAATAAATGTTTGAGCCAAGGCTCCATGTCTTTGACTGACTCAGCTTTCTCCTCAAGACGAACCAATGGGAGTGTCCACATACTGTAAAAGGAAAAAGAACTTTGGATATGCTTTTGTTCAGAACCAAACTATTCAATTCTCTTTTCTCCCTCTTCAAGTATTGTACATTGTTCTGGATTCTGTCTCCTCGCTGCTACGTTCCCTCACTGGGTCGTGTAGTCATCCAGGCAGCATGAACTCAGCAAGCTGGTGTGCTCTTTCTAACCCCTCAGCGAACGCAATGTTTCGTGCCCAGCACAACCCACCGGAGGAGGGGAAGGAAGCAGAGGGCATGGTGGCAGCCTGGTGTGCGCGCGTGTGTGTGTGTGTGTGGGGGGGATATTAGGCATAGAACAGAGCAATATTAGCCAGATTAGCCATAGCAGCAACAGCTGAAGTCCTCTCAAAGTGGTGTTGGACACATGTAGCAGGTTACTTCTTCCTGTTGTGTTGCCTCCGCGCCTGCAGCCTCTGCCGTGCTCCAGACGGCTTTGACCCGGCTCCGATAGAGAAGGAGGGAGTCGCTGGAGACCCTGAAGAGGGAAAAAACAAAAACAGGACACCTTAAGACATGTCAACTTACATTCTCCAAAATTAATGTACAATTTATTCTGTTTATAGAGACCACAGTCATAAATTTGGGGCTGCACGTCTTTGCAGATTGTCTCTACTGCATGACTCCCGAAACTAATCAAACTAGCTCGCAGTGAGTGATAACAGAGTATTGCCTGTTTTGGAAGAAGTTGAGACAACTCCTGTAGCGTTCAGTAACATCAAAGTATTAGTGTGTGCAAAAACAGGGCTGAAGTTTCAGGGCGAGCACCTCATTACTCTGCTCTGCTCCCCATTTCATTTTCATACCATTCCAGTTTTAGGTCATTTTAAGATGAGGATAAACTTTTGTAGACTGTCATGCTTCCATGTTTTTACTAAACATGAGGTTCAAATTGAGGGTTCCCTAAGAGCTCCATGTTTCTGATTGCTGCAAACCCATGACTGCGTCCTTCACTAACACTTACCTGTGTCTTAAACAGTGTATTACACACAGATGTGACTGTACAAGTGGCTGGAGATAAAGCTCTGTTTATAACTGTTTTTCTTGTTCAGCTCTCAGTACTTCAGGAGCTCTGTGGTTTGGAGTTTCGTTTCAGTCCTACGTTCCTGTTCGCTATCAGACTCTTGTTTACAGATTCTTCTCAGCTGCACCAGAGCTGTGCTAAGTTACTGCTGTTCGCAGCTGCTGCAGCTTCACATTTCCACCTGCGAAACCAGCAGGAAGTTCTGATCGCAAAGAAGTTATAGGAAATGCCAAGTTTGTCACCAAGTTAGAACTTGCTGCTGACACATTGTGAGCTATTTGGTCAGTGGGTCAGTTTTAAATAGTGCAAGGAGAAATAGTACAAAATATGACTTGTTATGAGTGCGCAACTCTTCATGTAAGTGCTACCACTACGCATCGACACCTTTTACCTCACACCATGGCTTGAATAATTGTGGTTACTCATGGATCAGGTGGGTACAAGTATCACCACTTCTGTCAGCATTAAACACCTACCAAAAGGACCAGCATTGAAGCCTTGGACTGGAGTTCCAGGACTTCCAAAAGGAATTGGACCTGCAGCAGCACTCTGGCCAAAAGATGGGGTGGATGTCCCTGCAGAGAAAGCAGCACATAACTTGATTAAACCAAACAAACAACCAGGGTTAAACCATTGAATTCTACTGGGACAGAAACAAATGCAGACGAGCTATTGAAGCACCATGAGAATAACAGTCTAATCAAGACGATGTTTATGAAGAAAAAGAAAAACTAGATTCAAAATATAAACAAGCAAAACAGAGGTTCTCTTAGTCCCTTACCAAAAGCTGGTTTGTCTGTAGCAGCAGCCCCAAAGTTGAAGCTTCCCATATGCGGTGCTGGATTATTGGGGACTGGTGTTCCAAACTGGGGACATGACATACCAGCACCAAAGTTAAATGCACCTGGTGCTGGCTGCGCAGGGCCGGAGGGAGCCGGCTGAGGAGCACCGCTACCAAATGTGAAGGTGGCTGACGAGGAGCTCTGAGTCTGGGTTGCTGCACCAAAGCTTGGCGCAGCTGTGGGTGCGGCCTGGGGAGCTGTGGAGCCACCAAAAGCAAAACCAGCAGAACTGCCTCCAAATGCTGGTTTAGCTGGTGTCCCAAATGTGGTTGCTGTGGTGGCTGCCGCTGCCCCAAAGGTGAAGGGTGCTGGGGCGGGGTTAGAGGCAGGGGTGGATGATGCTGTGCTGCCTCCAAACGTGAATGGTTTAGGTGGTGCTGCCGAAGAGCCGAAAGTTGCCTGTGCTGCCGGCGCTTCAAATGACGGCTTTCCAAAGCCGAAAGTGGACTGGGTGGTGGCAGCGGCAGCAGTGGTGGAGGAGGTGTTGGCCATGCCAAAGCCTCCAAATGAAGCAGTGGTTGTGTTCTGGCTGGGTGCCGGCTGGCCAAAGGAGAACACCTTCTGGCTGGCAGCTTGAGGGTCCGACTGTGTGGCACCAAATGTGAAGGTGCCATTGCTGGAGGTTGTGGTGGTAGCAGCAGCAGCAGCAGCAGCAGCAGCAGGAGCTGGGGTAGCTGCAGCAGTGGTGGTAGCAGCTCCAAATTGAAATGTGCTCCCTGTGTTAGGGGCCTGCGCTGTGATTGAGCTGGTAGTTATTGTGGATGGTGTGAAACAGCTTCCAAAAAGGGATTTCGCAGCTGTCTGGGCTGTAGGCTGTGTGGTGGTGGAGGCTGTTCCAGTGGGGGTGTTGGTCAATCCAGGAAAAACAGATGGGGCAGCTGTGGTGCTGCTTGTCGAGCTGCCAAATATTGAGGGTGTACTACTTGAAGAAACCGTAGAGGCTGGGTTGGTGGTTGTGAGTGATGGAGACTGTCCAAAGCCAGCACCTGCAGTGGCTCCTCCAAAGATGGGCTTGAAATTCTGGTCAGGTGGTTTGCTCTGTGGGGCTGATGTAGCTGAGGAAGCGGTGGTGACGGCAAAGATGGGCTTGAACCCTGAAGCAAGCAGAGGGTTTGTGCTGCTCAGTGATTCGGCGCTGCTAGCTGGGGCAGCAGCAGTAGTAGTAGTGACCGGGTTGGAGGCTGTAGAATCAGAGGGGGTGCTGTTCTGGTTGGCCAGTCCAAACAGGCCTGCTCCTGCTACAGGTGTGGTGCTGCTGGAAGCCTTAAAAACTTGACTCAGGACCTGAGTAAAGGCAGATGGCTGCTCCACACCAGCAGTGGAGGACTGAGACTGGGAGGCAGGGGAGAGCTGTGGGGAGTCCACTACAGTCGTTGCCTTCAGGTTTAAGCCACTGGGTTGCACTGGTGTGGTTGACGCAGACACTACAGACATAATGATTTGAGTTAGAATCAAACAAGCAAGTGGGAATAATCAAGTCACGTCATGAGATACATCTCTCGCACATGACAACTTTGCACAGGTTGTTCAGTGATCGTACCTGTGATAGTGCTGGCAGCGGGTGTGGAGCTAGCAGGAGTGGTGGTCTTCATCTTCAGAGCCTCAAGCAGTGGGTTCGAGGCTGCAGGTGCCGTGCTGACGCTGCTGCCTGGGCTGGGATCCAGGTTGATGACTGGGATGGCAGAGCTGGAGGATGTGGGCAGAGGAGCTGCAAGAAGGCTGCTCAGGGTGGTGGTGGTGGTAGAGGGTTGAGCAGAGCTGGTAGAGGAGGTGGGCTGGGTGGAAGTTGCAGCTGGGAGAGAGACCGACTTCTCTGGCTCTGGAGCTAAATGGGGACAAATTAAAAGGAGGGTCAGCGGTCGGGCCAGGGGCTTATCCAGTCAACAGCCACGCAAGACTGGTCAGGCCTAATAGTTGCAGGAGAGGGCAGCAGCAGGATAGTATTTCAAGGGTCATTTAACAATGAATGGCAGCCTGTCACTGCTAAATCAAACAGTGCAGAAGTTAAAGAAGAAATTCCTGTAGCTGTGTCTCCTCACCAGGTGTCTCCAGGACTTTCTGGATCTTGCTGATGGCAGCCTTCTTCTCTTCATCCAGGTCTTTCACAGTGATAGTGTAGCCAAGTTCTGGAGGCGGGGGCTGCCAATAAATGAGCACAGACAGTGAAACAGAGATATCTAAGTCACTCTTAACACGCGACTATATAAACAAAGGTTTCTGGGACAGTGAAGTCTGGAGATGTAGTACTCCTTACCAGGGAGATGTGATCATCCCGGTGGCTGGACACCAGCTGGATCTTCCGTTTTCTCTTCCCACCACTACCAGTAGAGTCTGTTGAGGTAGTGACAGGGACCTTGGGGACTGGAGTCAGTTTTGCTGCAACGTCATCATATAATAAAAAATCTGAAGCCTTCAACTTTAATCCCATGTAATAACGAATCACAATGTCTCTTTCTGTATAATGACTTTTAGATGTGACTTACAAGTAACAGGTGCCTTGTCAGAGGCTGTGTGCTCAGACCTCACTGAGGATGCTGAGCTCGGAGACTGTCCGTCATCCTCTCTGGGAACAAAATCAAATGTTAGAAAATTTTATATTAAATTAAATATGGATGAGTGGACTCAGCAGGAAATCAGAAGACACATACCTGGGTCTTTTAGCAGCTCCCTCTGGAGTCTGAGAGCGAGATGATCCAGGGCTGGACAGAGGGGAGCTGGGTGCTGACGGTTTCTTCCACTGTGGACGTAAACATGGAGATAAAGTTAAATAACTCCTCTTTATCTCGGCTGGGCCATGTACACTGCAATGAAGCAGGTGACTCTTACCTGGCTGAGGCCTCGCGAAGAGCTGTATGAGCTGTGGATAGGGTTTCTCCTGGAGCCTGGGGTTCCTCTGGGGGTATGGACCCCGCTGCCAGAGCTGATGGAGGAGGTGCGAGACCTCTTCATAATGGCCTCTTCTGCCAGTGAAGTCATCCCTCTTTTCAGGCTCCCTGGCCTGGAGGAAGGAAGGGAAAGCATTTGAACCTACATCTGTTACAGCCACACTATACTTCATGTAGTGCTATGAGTTTCAACAGCAGTCAGTAAAACTCAAAGACAACGATTTAACTCACTTAGGGACAAGCTGTGAGGGTGTTCCATTGGGCAAAAGAGGCTCAAAAGCAGAGTGTGCACTTCCACCGCTGTCATTACGCCTAGGGCAAATGAAAAAGGATTACAAACATGGATAATAGTACAATTCACTGAATGTATGAAGCAAGTCCTGAGAGGCACGTTATCTTTTAATTGGAATGTCTGGAATTGAGCGTTATTAGACAGATGGAGACGTCAGTAAGGTACTTTTCAGTAGTCCACCTCTAGATGTGGTCTGGCTGAGCTGACATTACACCTGTGTTAATGGAGCAATCTGACCTGTATGTCTTCTAATAGGGGATAGAGCAGATATGGATTTTTTCTGTATACCTTTTTGTCCCAGCTTTTTACTTAATATGAGTACATACTTAAGTGTTCACATGTTGCCTCTCAACACTGTTTCATCCAGGTACCTTCTTTTGCTTCTCTGCTCAGTTGTGAAGCTCCTGTCCTCATCCTCCACTTCTCTCTTGCGGCTTTCCTTCAACACCCTGAGAACGCTGTCTCTGGAGCAGGGGTCCGCAGGAGCCCTGGGGAGTCCTGAACAACTCAGTTGGTCCAAACTAAAACTAAAATGGAGACAGTGCAGCTCTGGTCAGTGTTAACATTCAAACAGCAAAGCCAAAAATCAGGAATTTACTAACCATTGGCCTTATGACAAAATGTTAGAAACACATATCAATATAATGTAGATCAGTAAGACATTATCTACGGCATCAGCAATCACAAGAGTTGCATCAAAATGTTGCTGACAAGATAAACTTAACAAATAGCTTAAAGATAGGATGTGTTGAGCAACTACGATACGGACAAGGACACGATAGATTATCTGAGTCAAGCAGATTTCCTAACTTTGAAAATAGCACACAGTAAAATAATCCATGATTTATTCCCAGAGAATGGATAAGATAACAAAAACACTGTTATGATAGCAGACTGTGGGTTTGCGTGAATTTAGAGACCTTGGGGTGTTGTGGTTGGGCCTGGCGATCTTCACGGTGACGGGACTGAGGGTGGCCGGGGAATTACGAGGGCTGAGGATGTTTTTCTTTCTGAAGCCATCCCACTTGGTAGGAGGTAGGACTCCCACTGACGAGACACCCGGCTGCTGCAGGGGGTAGTGACGCTGGGGGGTGATGGTAAACCTGCCCACTGCTCCTGGTGGCTCCCTGCCAGTGAAAAAACAACAACAGGATGGTGACTCCAGCCCCCTCTTACTTGGCTTTTCAGTCACAAAACCTTTCCTACATAACCACTGCACAGTGTATATCCAGCACACAGTATGAGTCTATCTTAGCCTCATTTTCTTTTTCTGTTGCTTACATTTATTTTTTACTTTTATATTTTATGTAGTCTATTAAATTACTGTAAAGATTTTAGCATTTAACTACATTGTCTGTTATTAACCAACTTTATAGTTTTTGTGGCTTATATGAAGTGGCTGCTGCAATATTGCCATTTTCCTTCGGGATTTATAAAATACTCTAGCTATGGACTTATTCATCTGTTTCAATGCTGTCGATAAGCCAAAGCAAAACCAAAACAGATTAGGCATGTTGATGTTTTCCGGTTCTTAATTCTGTCATACCCTGCAGAGGCAAAGTTTCTAGTCATTAAATTAGTTCAAAATTTGACAAAAAAATGTCACTTATTTAAATTACAGTAAATCCTATGAGAAAATAAAGGAGGGTATTTACAGACAAGTATGACTCATGAGACATCTTATATTGTGTGAATAATCTTACAATTGTGGTGAATTACTTGAACCTGCAGGTATACAGAATTTCATCAATATGCAGGTAGCAAACTTGGTATTTGCTTGTTTGTAAGGTGTGCCGATGAAGTACTTCCTGAGGGTTACGAGTTAATAATTAAAACCCGCCAAGACGCTAGACTTTGACGCCGACTCTACGTTACCGCCTCCTAACGGACTGAGCTCACGTTGTTATTGCGTGATTTGATTATAAACATACCCAGCGAATGACAGCCTCCTGTTCGGGGTATAGACAGCATGGTTGGGTCTGGACAGCTTTTCCCGCAGCTGCTCTCGGGGGTTTCTCCCTGCTCTCGGCCTCCCGGAGTCAGCGGTTGGACTCTCGGGTTTCCCGATGTAACTCCCCATGAGTAAATCCCGTGGGCTGAAAAGAAACGAGTCACTTGCTAATGCTTCCCTCCGATAAATCCCAGTTTCGTTGAGCCTTTGTCTGAAGTGTCCCTCTAATTCCCGGAGCTCGGCTCTATTGCTGTTACTCTTCGTTCTCCCCCGCGCGGCCACCGACACGCCGGTCTCCCCCCAACCGAACAACCAGCGTCTGAGTGCGGTTGGGATGTTCAGTCCAGCCCGCGGATTCAGGCCTAACCTGGCGGGAAGCGGTTCTCCGCTGTGATAGTAACAGACAACACAACAAACTGCAAGAATTAAAGTTGCGTAAAGAAAAGAAGGAATATAATAAAGAGCAAGACTAACTATGCCTAAAGCAGAGAGAAGCGCTAAATGTTTCTCTCTAGGTGACATGGCGGCAGCGCGCCGCCGGAGGACTCTCATATCCCATCATGCTACTCTTCTGATACTACTTCTTCTTCTTCGGATCTTAGGGCGCTGCTGCATTAGCGCCACCTGCCGGGCTGGAGTTTGTCTTACAATGAAGTATGAAATATCACAAGTAAAAGTACTCATTATGCAGGGACATGGCCCCTGGCAGTGATATATTATCTAATATGACATATTAGATTGTTAATACTGATCAATTACGCATACAGCAATCTACAGCTGTAGCTGCTCAAGGTGGAGCAAATCTGACTTTAGTTAGATAATTCAGTACATACACATACAGTGGTTCCCAACCAGGAAATAAGATTCCTGCAAAGGGTCACAGGATAAATCTGAGTACAGTATTTCCCTCTGAGATGTAGTTAAGTAAAAGTACAAAGAAGCAGAAAACAGAAATACAATACCCTAAAATACAAATACCCTAAAACTGTATGGTACCTGAGAACATGTGCATAATTACTTTTGACCACTGGATATAACTGCAGTTTTTAGGATCATTCAAATGTTGATACACAGAAAACATCTTGCTGACTGTACTACTTATGTGACTACTTTTTATCATGAGAGGTCCACAAAACGTTAATGAGTGGACCTCTCATATTTTGCCACTCTGCCAGGACAAGACCACAGACAAATGGGTATAGCAGGATGTTTATTTTTGAAAAACATCAACATACATAACAACAACAACATAATGTAACATAGATCAAATGGCATATTATAGTAAAAACACAGAGCAACCTTAATACACACATGAAAAACAGGAATAGTGACTACCCTGAGATCAATATCATGAAGCATGAGTGTTTTGGTTTATCAGGGAATATCACAATCACTTCTGTCATTCATATAGCAATATGAATGTACAGAAACAATAACTGTTTTGTGAACAGTTTCTAAAACAAAGCATCTTGTTCTGTTGCTGAGCTCCTGTCTTTAGCGCTGAGCAGGGACATTTGGACCTCAAAGGTTTTGTCAAAAGCACTGTAGTCCACACGAAATGCCCCTTTCTCCAAGGAAATGCACGACTCAAACCGGTGGCCCCACAGGATCTCATCCTCTGTGTAGGAAGTCCTTGCCTGGCATGTCATACCTGCAACACAACAAGTCGTCAGGGGAGCTGGGACTTTATTGGAATAAGAGCTGACAAATAAATTCAGATCATGGTCTTTCCATCCAGCCATGCCTTCTACTCATTTAACACTTTGACAAATCCTCTTTCAAGACAGAAAAGGATTTGAAAATGCAATGTTTTTAAATGCTGCTGCAGGACTATGGGTGTGATCTTGGTTGGAGGACAGCACTATTCTAATAAATACTTGTACAAACCTGATGCCTCCACAATGCCCTCCAGAATGACAATGATCTCAAAGGTTTCCCTCTTCAAACGCTCAGCCCCGACCTCCCAGAAGGGGCTGTTTTCATTGATGACGTGGGTAATGGTCTGGGGTTCCACCAAGAGCAGCCTGTCTCCACCGGTGTCGTAGCCCAGATTGATTTCTGACTGCTCCAGTGGGATGAATTCACCCTCCTTGGTCTGCCTGGACTTGATCAGCTTGGCCCGGATCTTGGCGTCCACCATGTGGCTCTCTCTCAGATCGCCAATGCGGAAGAGCATGCACAGCTTCTCGTCACGCTCGCATATGACACAGTGCTTGCTGAAGATAAGTGTCTGAGCTCTCTGCTGCGGCCGGGAGATTTTAACAAACATGCAGCCAACCATCAGAGCGTCGATGATGGAGCCGAGGATGGACTGCACCATGAGGAGCACCGTACCCTCAGGGCATCTAGCTGTCACCATCCTATAGCCATACCCGATAGTCCTCTGGCTCTCTAATGACAGCAGCAGGGCTGAGAGGAAACTGTCTACATTCTCGTAACATGCCTGCCACTGAGGGTCATTAATATGTGCAATGTCGTCACGCAACCAGGCACCTAAAAAGTAGATTCCACCAAAGGCCACCCATGTGAGAATGTAGCACATAGTGAAGACAAGCAGGAACCAGCGATACTTGAGGTCCACTAATGTGGTGAAAATATCAGAGAGAAAGCGACTCTTGTCTTCAATAGGTCCCAGATTGACCCTGCACTTGCCATCCTTGGTGACGTAGCGTTGACGTTGATTGCTTGCAGTGACATGCAATGAGTGCTCATCACCCAGCAGCTTACAGCGCTTCTTGTGACTCTTTACAACATGCTGCTTCTCTATTGGAAGGACAGGACCGCTGTTGCTGCTGGTGGATCCTCTTGATTGCCACCTGGAGCTGAAACGCTTGAGGCGTTTGCTGCGATGCAAACGTTGAGGCTTTGGGGTCTCTTCCACTGCTTCCAGGGGAGCTACTTGGATGCTGTGCTGTTCGGGGGACTCTTGCTTAGCTGAAGTAAGAGCCTGGGAGGACTGACTGCAGGGGCTCCGGGTCTGGGAGGGAGAAGCCTCCTGGGATGGTGGGATTGATGAGCAGTTTACGTAGTTCAAGTTGTGGTTAAGAGAAGTTCTTTTTGTAATCATAATGGAAGCAACAGTAGATTTAGCTGCACCCTGAAATGAAAGACAACAATTGATAATATTCAGTAAATGCTAAAGTGCTGAATCACCAAACGAATGACAAGTAGACTGATGAGCTGTGTCCTAATGAGGGCTATCCAATTCTAAAACCTCTTCCAAAACATGGCAGAAAAATGTGGCTGTGGATATTTGTGATGTGACTTTCTCTTTTGCCAGATTCTGGAGGACATGACCAGTGTGTTCTTTGTGTCCTCAGTATCCAAAATTCAATCCCATTCCAATCACATTTGTGCACAAACGTGAACAAATTTATCTTGAACCCCAAAACCTCACTTACTGCACTGACAGAATCAGGAGCTTTTAGTTGAGGTCCTGACAAGTCCAGTTTCTAGTAACTAAGACCTGACCTGAGACCTGAGTTAGACCACATCTAATTTGTATTCAACAAGCACCAAATGTGTGTTAATTCGCAGCTGAAAGTAGTCCTCAACAAATGCACCATTTCCTTCCAGTTGAGTAAGATTTGCTAGAAATTTCAGTGGCCCTCTTTTAGGATGCAAACACTGCCATAACTGTACAGTAGTAGTGCTAACTTATAATGCTTAATAAACAGAGCTGTACCTTAAAAGTGTAAGGAGTGTAACATTTTGACTCTGGCTGTGGTCTGGGCAGGTATGCCAGCAGATGTTTAGCGGTGAGAGTATGCGCTGGGGGAATGGTGTTCCTGCGAGGCTCGATCCTGACGGGGCTCCCGATGTCAGTGTTGCACTCAGCGTTTTCTAGTGTCTCTCTGCCGCACATCACGGTGGAGCTCATGGCTGAGGTCTTCAAGATGCTGATCAATCTTCAAGCTTCACTTCTGTTTGGGCAACAACATTAGATCAAATATGTCACTTTTCAAAAGCAGCTACAGAGTTACATCAGTAAGACAACTCAATGTCTCCTGTTAGTGCTGCCTCAATACTTCAATATGTGTTTGCAGTAATGAGGAATTGTGTGTGCCACTGGTGAAGGCGCTCAATACAACATTTTCCATTGTCATTCTGCTGACAACTCAATCTGCTCTTCTGAGAAAAAGATCTCCCAGATACATCGTCAGATCAGCCCACGCTGTGATGGTGTGTGATGATGTGCCAACAGCAAATGTTGCTTTACTTCCTCATCAGCATAAGATGAGGTATCATCTCTCTGTAGTGGTCTGATCAGTGTCTCAGTACTACTGCAGTTTATTACACATGAAAGGGATTATTGCTAATCCTCAAAATTAATCAGAGAAACACCAAGGAACACGATGGATTTGAGAAGATTACTGACTGTATTTGCCAGAGGGCTTAGAAATAGTATTACCCAGATGTAGTCAAATGAACTGTGGTAAATTCCCTTCTCTCTCGCAGAAATGTTTTAACTGTGCTGAAATTACTGTCCCAAAACACTCACACAAAAATGTGAACAAGTTCAAATGTGAATCCTGACCCCGGCCCATCTGTGTAGAGCCAATCAGATGGACAAGATTTTACTGTTGTGATTGGTCCTCTAACTGAAGTTAATAGAAGGGAGAGAGGGAGCAAAAGTCTTTTTTATTCGGAGTTTATTCTGAATCTCAGCGTTGCTGCAGTATTTCTAGTGTCCCAATTAAATAGTCTCTTCTTCCTATAATTAGTGCCAAATCAGTTCTTTACAGGAAATTTCTTGCAAATCAAATTGTTTTGAACTGATAAATCGCTTAAGTCATTTTTTGATCAAAAATGTGTGTGTGTGTGTGTGTGTGTGTGTGTGTGTGTTCTCTCGTTTCTGCTTCTCTAGTGTGGGAATTTGTTGCTTTTCCACTGTCGTAGATAATAGTGGGATTAATGTTTGAATTCTGTACTGCTGGTCAGACGTAACATTTGATGAGGTCTCTGAGACAGTGAAATTGTGATTTTATAAATTAAATGTGTTATTTTATACACTGACTGATCAGTTAATCAAGAGATAATCAGAGGATTGACTGACAATGAAAATAATGGTTAGTTAGATGTAAATCATTATTCAAACATCCTTGTCACTTCTACAAACCAAATGTCAAATAACCATGTTTTTTCTGGATGCTACAGCTGATAATACATCTCCAGAGAAGGTCATTACAAAAAGAGGAAAAATAGTCACATACCTTTTTAAAACATACCTTAAGATGAATACTGCTGCAGCCAGAATTGAACTTCCTTGTTGAAGTCATCAGGTTTGATCAGATGAACAGACACATGGAGTGAGAGAGGAGCTGCTGTGCGACTGTCCAGCTGTTTATCTCCTCCCCCCAGCTTCATTAACCAGTAACACTGCATGTGGCAGCTGTGTCAGTGGACCAACACCTCAAGTGTCATCACGTCAGGTCTGATTATTACAGCTAAATTTAAATGTATTGTGGTAGATGAGAAGATCAAAACCACTGTCATATCTATTCTCAATAAGTATGACACTAGAGCATGGAGACCTGATACTACAGGCAGTTGCAATTCTTTTGTAATTAGATTAAAAAAAATGTTTACACCAAGATCGTCATGATATTTATAAAAACAAAAAGTTAAGAAAAGCTTCTAAAAACTGGAATCTTTTGGTTTATTTGGACAAATAATAAATACATTATAGAAGAGGTCGGTTTAATGGCTTGTACAAGAAATTTTTCAACAAGAGATGCAGGGTCCAGGGTCTTTGTCAAAACAAAATGTTCATTTAGAGGCATTCAGGTTTGAACAAACATTACTCAACAAACTCTCTCTTCTGAAATGACAGAAAAGCAGAGCCATGGATGAAGTTGGACCGACAAGTTACAGCAAAGTTAACCCTGGATACGACATCACATGTCAACAGATGGCAAGCCAATGGTTACACAATCTCAGTTGGCTTTGTCATGGTAAACCCCCCCAAAGCTATAAGACTGAGTCTGTGGGATGCTGATGTAAAGAAGCCTTCATGTAATCTCTGTAGGACTAATTGCAGTCTGAATACAGCAGATTGATTACAACCAGATTATACCCCCAGAAAAAGCCACACTGTTCAATCTATATACATGTAAGTGTATATGTTTAATGGACATAACAGAAAATGGAAATGAATAAAGACATGAGTCATATTTTCCACAGAGGAAAAAGTGCTATAGTATTTTGTTCAGCTCCAAGTGTCTATTTGATTTTTGTCAGAGCTACAGCTCTCCTCTCTGTGTTCTGAAACAAGGCTCGGATCAGATTCTTCACCTCTGAACTGGAGAACTCCAGCGCCAACGGCCCTTTACCATCAGCCCACCTGTGCAGAGGAATCATGGGTAAATCAGGCAGTCCCATGCATCCATGGAAATAACAGCATGGTTGCTCTCTTACTCATAAAGATCAGTTTACTCATTGTGAGAAGTACTTTTAATGTTTTTTTTAATCAGATTTCAATACACACAAATACCCCAGACAATGTTTTATTTGTTTTAGATTTTTATCTATTTATTCTTTATCGTCATGTCTCTTTCTTACCTGTCGACAATCTCCTGCAGGTTGGCCCGCAGCACGATGACCAGCTCCTTGAAGGTGCTCCACTTCTTCACATAAAGAGGCACTTCCTCCTGATATTTCTTGTTCTTCTTTTCCTCGGCCAGAGGGATGAAGACCAGCGGACCTTCCTCGATGATGGTTTGGCACAGAGTGTGGAGGTGCTCCCCGTCCTCAGAGGAAATATCCTGTAGACAGGTAAAGCAAGGAATAAAATCTGCAAGTATAATATAAAGTTGATCATCTTCATGTGTTATCATGGTAATTTAACTTTTCTGTGAGTTTCTTTTGTTTTGTTTTTTTAAAGGAGATTTGTTTCCACCCTCCCCAGTCTTTTCTCACCAGGCCTTTATTAATGACCAGCATTTATTGTTTGTGCAGTCCACCGTTATTTGAATCCAGCTTGTATGCAGCAAGTATGTCTCTTCAGCCAGCTGAGCCCCACAGTTCTGGTCCCAGTCCTATGTCAGAGTCTTACATTTACATAGATACACTATGATGGGGGGAAAAAAAAAAAACCACACAAACCTCTAGCATCATGATTTTGGAAATGACCTCTGCGATGGCCGTGTTGAGGAGGTTGCCCATGGCTTTACAGTAGATGCTGACTGGTAGGACATCCTGCCATACTGTACCCAACTGTTTCAGCTGATGAATGACCTGCAATCAAACAAACAGGTGAAAAATGTACGCATGAAAGGCAGTGCATACATGAAAGAATCAACAATAAAGCCGTAGTGAGGCTTATGATAGTCACATTACACATTTCAAAGCCTTTCCTCTCACCTGTCTTACTGCTTTGCTTGCTGCAATGTAATTATCTTCATCATCCAGGTTGCAGAAGTTGTGAGCCGTGGAAAGTCTCTCCAGCAGTTCAGCTCTCTGGACATTCAGCTGTGCTAAGAAACACTGGGCACCTACAAGAAAATATGTGGGCCATGAATGTCCACATGAGATCTTAATGAAACCGTGTCTTGTCAAGGCACAAAAAAGAGTCAGCTTCTGACGACTGAATTTCTAAACCAAATTTCAACGCAATGAGGCTGAGAGCTGAAGAGGTGATTATTTACCCAGTTTCCTGAATCCAGGCACCATGTCAACAAATGTTGCAACACCCTCGCTGAGGGGCTGTGGCAAGTGAGCTCTGAAATGATGCCCCAGGGTGAGAAGGTGGTGTGCCAGGTACATGCAGTTGTTGTGTTGAATGGCAGCGAGGTGAGGGAACTTAAGCAGATTCTCCCTGGATGGAGCAGCAGAGAAACAAGAGACGACCTTAAACACCCTCAGGGGAATCGTGTTTGTTTGGTCTGAAATAGGTTATGTGATGGGAACATCCTTACTTGTGATATGTTGGTACAACATCATAGAACAGCTGGAAAATGTTTCTCACAGTGAAGAAGAGTTGTAATGCACTGAAATAAAACACATAACATATTACTGTTCACACTTTGCTTCAATGATGACACCTGGTCATTCGATTAAAAAAACATTAGCAAAATCGCAGGATTCAGTGAAGCTGAAGTCTAAGTCTAACCCTAACCCTAACCCTAACCCAGCAAAATGTCAGGATATTTTGGCCTCTGCTGCTTCAATTTAGACCATTTTGAAAATTTTTGTCAGTAATAATCATAAATAAAACCAAATTGTTACTGTCAGGGTAGTCTTGGTTTTTCCATTGAACTATTACATTGTGCTGCCAGGCACAACCCTAACTCACATGTAGGTCAGTACAATAGACAGTAAGGTCTTTGAGCTCTGTAACATACCATTGTGTGGAGCTTCCGACAGCTTCACACAGGGTGTTGAGTGCCAGCTCCATCAGCTGCTGCACTGACTCACTGATGCGACAGGCTGGCAGACACAAACTCCACGCAGACAGCTGCTTTGTGTTCTCCATTGTTATCTCCTCCTTTGTGGTTTCTTGCTTCACTTTCGCCTCTGAATTTGGCGCTGGCAGCTTGGGGAGACGCAGCTTGGAGTCTGGTGCGATCTAACGGAGGGAGGTCGGGGGGAAAAAAACACTCAACTAAGGAGACAAACAAAAATCAGCAGGGGAGCACGCAAGTGTGTGACTGATGAACAGAGAGAAGAATTAGCTGCATGAATGTGGGATTTACATTCTGCATAAATAGAAGCAGGTCTATTTCATGGCAGTCTTATCTGGGAAACTTAGCCCTATAGCTCAGACATACTTTAACGGTGTTGTGCATCTTGGAGGTCATGAGTTTGCGAGCTGCCACGATAACATCCTTGCACTTCTTGCTGGCAAAGTGACAGTTGACATCCCTGGCATATTTGAGCAGATCTGTGGAGTCACCCTGCAGGTACTCCATCTCCTTAAGAGACTTCTCAAACTCCTCTGTTTCCTTGATCACCTTTAATTTATTATGCACAAGAAAAAAACATATTCAGTAAAAATGTATTTCTTACATAGACACAGCTGCTTCAATATATATTATATTGGATTAAGCAAAGTGCTGTTAGGCCCTTACAGTGTTATATTTCTCCAGTTGACTGCTGTTGGTGGGGATGGAATAGAGCAGACAGTCATGGATGATGCACTGGGAAATTTCCTCCCAGATCAGCTCCCCCAGGATAGCAGAGAGCTTTTTATCACAGATGGACACGTCTGAAAAATAACAAACACTTGACTTCTCTTTCTCAAGCTTATCATGTAATATTTCAAGAATAAATAGTCTGAGGTAAGCATGAGTTATACATAATGAATGCTGTTTACATCTGTTTACATCTTGAAACCTAAATTACACAAACAACTACGTGTAAAGCTGTAATCAGGATGTAAATACACTGTGACACTGTGCAACCTTAATGCCTGATACATCATTTCTATATGGGGCCCAGACATACTGTACCTAGCAGGTGTGAGTGCAGAGTCTTGAGCACCAGGAGCAGTTTGCTGTAGACCTGTGAAGGAGTAGATCGCTCCTCATGGCTCTCCTCCAAACACTGTAAGGCCAGAGTGGTTCCCTCATCCTGCTGCTCTGTTACCCTCACTGACAGCGACGGGTAAACCACCAGCGGCTTCAACATGTTCTTCAACAGTACTTGACCTGAGCGACAGAAACAACAGAAACAGGTACTGAGCTGGTTTTGACCTTTGCTACACATTGGTCACAACTCACTAAAACATGTGCCGC